>NC_052046.1:64421618-64740201 GCF_015832195.1 Motacilla alba alba | reverse complement strand
GCTTCTGCCCTCCATTTTCACTTTCCCTCTGTCTTCTTAGGCTGAGAATACTCCTCTCCTGGGAAAGGCCAGAGAGAACTACCTATAGATTAAGTCATATTGGCATATAGCTTCTACACTTAGAGGTGCATGTATTAGAGCTGAGTCCTTCTAACAGAAATTATGCCCTACTTTAAAATGCCAAAAGAAATTTACTGCTCTCTGCTATTAAGCTGTGAAGTGCAAGCAAACAGGCATTTGGCTAAGATTCAGATTGTTAATTCAGTCCATATATAATCACATCAGTCCAGGGACTGTCTGCTCCATTAAGAACTTACTAAATCTCATGAAATTTTTACAGACTAGCAAATCCACATGACTGTGCAAGATGTGATTAGTTATAAAGCTCACAAGTAAAATACTTTGCATATAGGTGTCTTCTGATGAGTCAGAAGTAAGGTAAGTTCTGAGGTAAGTTCATTTGGGACATAGAACTACCAGGAGTGATTTAAAGACAAGTTCATAATTCTCTGGCATTCTGGAAATTGTCCAACACAGAGGCTAAGAGCCCACTTACAATTAAAACACATCTACAGGTCTTCTGCTGGCTTTGGACAAAGATGGATTGCTGTGAGAAAGGTAGGGAACATAAGATCAGTTTTGCTCCCCTTAGAGTAAAATGAAGAATGAAGAATACTGCTTTAGGATAGAGATTATCTAATTAAACAAAAAGAAGGATCACTATTATCTGTTGCTGCAAAGTTTCAGGACTCATATACAAGTTAAATTTCTACATGTGGATCTATAAAATACTAGTCTGTGAATGAAGATAAGACATCGCACTCAAAGTAAGAACACATATGACTAGATAAACCTGCAGAGATGCAAGTACAAAACATATCCATATGTGTGAGTTATGTGTTGATATGTACTTACATACTTATGTACTCATACAGATAGATACACATATGCACACAAACACACATATTTCTGCTCATTGCGGATGTATTGTTTCATTACTTCAAGCAATACAATTCATCTAGTAGTTTTGTATTAATCTATTAATTTTTGGAAGTTTTTGCCTTCTGATAATACACGTGTAGATCTCTTTGGCACAGAATTAGAATTCACTATTCATGGACAGTGTGGTTGCTTACAGCATATAAATTCTAAGAGAAAACATTTTTACTTTCTTTCTGCCTCTGAATCAGCATTAACATCACAAAGTTCAACAAGACCAAGAGCAAGGTCCTGCACCTGGGTCAAGGTAATCCTCAATATCAATACAGTCTGGAGGATGTACAGATTAAGAGCAGTCCTGCAGGTGCTTGGGATCTGGGAGTTGAGATTCTGGTCATAATGTGCACCTGCAGCATAGAAAGTATTGTAGCCAAGGTCAACTGAGTGGTTTTCCCATGTACTTTGCCCTCATATACCTCTCAGAATACTGTTGTTTTGTTCTGGGGTTTAGTTCTCACAGGAGCAGAGGGTCTGGAGAAAAGCAATTTAAATGATCAGAGGGCTGGAGCACCCTGCCTATGGAGACAGACTGAAGGAGTTGGGATTGTTCAACCTGCAAAAGTGAAAGCTGTGTGAAGACTTTACTATAGCCTTCCTTACATAGCCTTACTGCTATAGCATCTAAGGGGGGATTATAACAAAAAGAGATAGAGAGTTCTTTACCTGGTCTGTAGTAACAAGACAAGAGAGACTGGTTTTAAAATAAAAGAGCTTTTATGAAAGGAATGGTGAGACATTGGACCAAGTTGTTCAAAGAAGCTGTGGATACCTGATAATTTGCAGTGTCCAAAGTCAGGTTAGATAAGGCTTTGAGCAATGTGATCTAGTAAAAAATGTAAATACATGGATTATGTGATCTTTAAGGGCTCGTTTGCATCAAAATAATTTTATGGGGCTTTTTATTAAAAAAAAAATTATCAGATATCAAGAAAAATGGGCTTTCATTTTAACCCTGAAAACATTTCTAATGTCTTTGATATGTGATTTCCATGTTTTTTTACTATTTTTGTTGGTCTGTTAGTATACTGTTGTTCATACCTTCTTTTTCTCACTTCTCATTTCTATATTTTCTTTGGCAATATGTGAAAGAAAATGTGAAAAACCTGTACACCTTGCCTAATCTCTTAGTCACAGTAAAAAAAGGAAACCAATACTAACATTTTTCTAGATGTTTTTGATAAAATACTAAAGAATGTGAAAGCAGAAGACTAGATCTGTACTATAGAGTAAGCTCTCTCTCAACATGTTGGTGACCTGAAGCAGAGTTTTTCATAAGAGATGGAAGATATCTCCTTTTTTAGAAAATCTTTTGGAATCTTACTGTCTCAAAAAAGTTTCTAGCAGAACTATGTGGATGTATACAAGCAGTAGCTACCCTTGGATTCAACAATTACTGACTTGAGCTAGCTTCTTTTAATTTAGTTCGTGTACCCTTACACTACAGTGTGAACAAAGGCTCACAGATGAGATGCTAAAGCTTTGGTGAGGAAACAGGCGTCTACAGTAGAGACAATTCTACTCCATCTTTTCTGTGCAAGAGTTTCTCGTATGGTCAAGGGCTGCTTCACTGCCCAACGTGTTGCATAAAGGCCAAGTGCTCATGGGAATTTTTGAGATCATTTGTGAGGCTGCAAAAGTGCACCATCACACACAGCTCTTTGTGGTTTGTTGATTTTTTTCATTTTGGTTGTTTGGGTTTTGGGTTTGTTTTTTGGGTTTTGGTTTTTTTGGTGGTTTTTTGGTGGTTTGTTTTTAGGTTTTTGATTGTTTGTTTGTTTGTTTTTTGTTTTTTGGTTCGGTTTTGTTTTGTTTTGTTTTGTTTTGTTTTGTTTTCTGTGTTTGGCGTTTTGGGGGAATTTTGCCTTTTTTTAAATACTGCAGTTGCTAATCTCCGTAAGAATAAAATGGATATTGGATACCAGACAAATTTAAAGCAATATATCCCTGTAGGCTAGCTGACACTGGCTTTTGTTCTTGGGAAAAACCTCACAAAACTTTCTGAGGTTGAATTTATAGGAGGAACTATTCAAGTATGTTTGAAATTTTGTTATACTCAACCCCCCTTCATTAATCTCTTCACCTTGATTTCCCGGAGAAGGACTATAAGTCATTATATTGTATTGCTGCTCTTCATGAAAGATACTCTAAGATATATAATTCATCGTAGAATGGTTCTTCATGCATACATGTCTCTCATGAAGAAAAATAATTAAATACCATAAACAAACAGAGAAAATCAAGTGAAAAACAATACTAGATTATTTACAGGGATTTTAAAGGACTATCATATGCCATCTTTAACTCAAATTAATGTTCTTTCTCAACAATTTTTTTCTTATCACAGAAAACCATTCTTTAGTTCATTTTTGAAAATAATAAATTTGTTTATCTTACTACTCAAAGATTAAAAATTCCCAAAAATGCCACAATGGAGCTGGGCTAGTTTTTGATCCTAGAAATGTGACACTAAATGGAAATGTTTGTTATTTTCCTTTGCAAAAGTCTTTCACTTGACATTGCCAGAGAAAAATTCACTGACTTGCACTATTGGCTACATGTGACTTGAGAAGTTTTTATTTAATTCAGGAGCATTTTCAAACATTGTCCCTTGAAAATAGCTCTTGCACACATGTGTAGAGCACGGAGTCTGCAAAAGATACCTTAAGAAAAGCTAACAGTGAGTGACAGGCAATAGGTAGACCGTGGAAACTCCCCTTCCTCTCTGTGGCTAGTGATATGCAATCAACTCCAAGAAATAAGTAAATGTCATTACAAATACCAGTTTCTTAATAATTATTACCCAGTTTATTAATTATGGGCAGTACTTCCCAATCACTTAAACATAAGCAAAGCCTGGATATGATTTGATCAAGGTGTTTAGAGGTGGTTGTTCAAGTGTCATGAAACAGAGTCACACTGTATATCTCGGGAGATAGTCAGTAGGGACTATTTATTTTAATCCTTTCTTTTGCACACAAATATGCCCTTGGAGTTTCTCCTACTGATTCAATAATGCTAATTGACAACTTAAGATTTGCTCATGCCATGCCTCTCTGCCTAATCCCCAAGCCATATCTGTGCCTCCTGGAAGTCATAACCAGGCCAAGGACACAGTTTTAACAGTTTAAACAGCCTGTGGGAGTCTTTCATGTACACTAGTCTCTTCACAATACAATCTGCTCAAAACCTGATTTTCAATGACACCAAGACTGTCTTTGTCTTCTAGTGGACTTAACAATGTTCTTCCCTTTGTGGAAGAAAAATGATGCTCTGTAAATAAGTCAAATATATACAGAGTAAGAATTAAGTCTCATTGGCACTGTGGTATCAACACACGTCATGATTTTCAGGACGTCATGATTTCTCATGCTTTTGCTAGACCTTAAAATAAAGATCAGAAAGGAGTTAATTTTTAAAACCATAATTTTCTGGGTTTGTTCATATTAAGCAAAAATATTAATACAAATAAGAATAGCTTAATTTTTGGTATATCTATGTCTGATTGAAGGTTCTCCATGGAGTTAAACAATTTTCTAATGAAACTATTTTCTAATGATAATTTATAAAATTAATGGTGAATTGATAGACACTCGAGGTCTTTTGCTCAAAAAAGCAGAAGCGTGGCGGGGGGGGGGGTGGTGTGTTTTGGTTTGATTTTTTTTGTCTGCTTTTATTCAGAAACTCAGCGTTGAGGTGGATAATATTAGGTTTTAAAAGTGTCACCTTGTGTTTTCTGGAAATGATATGTCACAAAACCATGCCATGTGAAGTACCCCCAAGATATTGTTCTGTTACATTGTTTTACTTTCGAGTGTTCTTCACTTGTGCCAAGCGCGTTCCTATTGCATCTGAAAACTCAGTCATACAAATTATCCTAACTTCCTGAAAGGTGAATAATATTTTATTGAGCCAAGAACTAATAATTATTCAGGAAGTGTTATTTACCATCTACTTTCTGTTGTCCACATAAAAAATATTGTCGTGACTTTGGAATGTGTGGGAATATGTATTTGAGTGAGTGTAGTGTTATTCAGCTATCCAAATCCCATTAAAGTCAATGCCTGTCATGCTGCTAAATGTCCACACAGTTTTTGGGAAAAGTACAGTTGATTATCTAATGCTCTCTCATGCAGACTTGGAACTTTTGGTGCTGAGAATAGCATTAAAAAATTTAGGGATCTGTACAAGATCACTAAGTACCCAGATCACACCTGTCACAAGCTGGTTCTGTAAGCATATAGGTAATGGGTACTATGGGAGCAAGAAACAGAGGCAAGTTTTTCTTTTCTTTGAAAGAATGAAACAAGTCAAACATATTTTGTGCATTTTTTTACCATGTCTTTATGGATTTACAATAAACTTCACAGAAATACAGCCTGAAAAAGATATTTCACATACACGAGAGTGGGTGTGGTATTCACATTCTCTGAACAGAAAGAGACAAGAGAAAACAATTCTTATCTCTACTTGCTTCTCCTGTTGTTTGGCATATGTGGGATGTGTTATGGAGATTGTTTACCAAGAGTGATTTGTTACTTGGACTCTGCTGATGGTTGTTTGGATTGACTGGCCAGTTGGGTCAAAGCTGTATCATGACTGGAGACAGTCACGGGTTTTTCTTTCGTATCTCTTTAGAGTAATATCTCTTTAGTATAGTATCTCTTTAATATAGTATAGGATTAGTGTAATATACTATAGCTTAATAAAGCAATTTTCAGCCTTCTGAAATCATGGAGTCAGAGCATGTTATTCCCTATGTTGGGGTCACCCTGCATCGATAAGTGAGTAAGGTTTATTACTAGAGTTCTCCAGAAAGAGAAAAGCTCTCCAGAGAAAGAAAAGTGAAATTATTTGCTGAGAACTTCTTTGCCAGTCTTTGACAGAGAAAGGATTAGTAAACAGTACATTCCAGCAGTTACTTTCTCTTTATTTCTCCAAGCTTGGCTATTTCTCATTTATAATTTAGAAAACAATATGGTCCAGCCCTATGGAGATTTACTGGTGAGTATGATGTTTTATTTAGCAGCTTCAGTTTTCTCTCTCTGTGCATGTCTCTTTAATCTGGAAATGAAACACTAAGGAGTAACAGATATTAAAATGTATTGACTGTTTGTAAGACAAACCACAAGATGTGGTCACCCAAAAGATAGTTACTGTTTCTTAACAGAAATGAGTACGTTCTACTACTTATATTAGCCATTTAGTCCAAAAAAAAATTTAGTTGTTAATGGCAGTCTTCAGAATACAAACAAAAAACCAAACCAAAACCAAAGCAATCAAAAAACCAAAAATACAAGTGCAGCTGAACTTCTAGGTACCTTCCTTCCATCCTCTGCCTCATTTCAGAAGGCTAAATCGACAACGCTATGCTTAAACTATGATATAGTTAAAGAATGTAAATCACAAAACCTGAAAAAAGAAATGAAACTGAAATTTCATAAGAATTGATTCTATAAAAATACTGCTCCTCGGTAACTGTTTTGAAAATTAAAACATCTTTTTACCATTTTTATATTTGCTACGTAGATGATTTCAGAAATTAAAGGAACATATTCATAATTCACAATACTCAATATGTGAACTTCTCTGTGCACATACTTGTATATTTGTATAAACAGATAAATGAAAGCTTGAGCCTGAAAATTGTTGCTGCTAAGTGTCATAATGCATGGAATATTAATGTATGATACTGTGTGTTTTCTTTGAATTTCCCCCAGCTATTTACTTATCCTTGGTGATTTTAGGTCATGACAGAAGGACCTGCTTTCTGATAATCACAGTCTCACTGGATAGCTAATAAAGACATGGGAACACATGAGGTGTTAAAGCCTTTGATGGAATAAAAAAACAGAGGAGAGAATGATGTGAATTAATAGTAACTATGGGTTATTCCACCAGAAAATTAATAGCCCCACTTTCTCCCATCTTATGGTTTTTAAGTAAACAGAATGGGAAGATATAAGAAAAATACTGAATGGTTTAGGGACTCAGAGGAAAACCAGAGGAAAACTTCTGTTGACAGCTTTACACAGATTTTTTATTACATTTAGAGGTGGTGAAAGGTTTCAAAGAAGAATTTCTACAAACCACCTGGAAAACTCCAGCCTTTGGGAGAAGGTGTAGTTTACAATTCCATTGCTGCATATCAGGATCACTCAGGTGATGCCAGAAGATGCAAAAAAACTTGAGTCTGATGTATATGGGATGCTTTTCCTCCAGTGTGGGTGGTAAAGCTGCCCTCCTACACAGGACTTCAAAATTATATTTCTGTTGGAGTCAATTGATGCATGGATCAGTTGGCCCACTGGCCCTCTGCACTCTGCTGAATTTCTTTTGCAGCAGTGATTTAACATTTTATTCAATTATTTCATGCTTGGAACACCAGAGCCTTCATGAGTTTCAAAAGTTGCATTTTCTTATATCACTGCAATTTGTCATGAAAGAAACAGTTCAACATCTTGATGATTTTATACATTACAAATCAAACAGGTGGGAAGAAATGAAACCACTCACCAACCAGGATTAGAAAAAGCTCTGTAATCTTCAGAGGCACCATATTTTTTTAGCCACTTGAATGGTAAAACTCTAAAATGAGGAATTTCAAGGAACTATCTATGCCACTGTACGTGCTGTTCAGAATTGTCTTGGCATTAAAAAAACCCTACATCTAAAGTAAAACCAACCAAAAAAAAAAAAAAAAAAAAAAGAAGAGACATCTCATCTTCTTCATTGCAGCATTACAGCAGTATAATAATGAAAGGTTTTACCTGAATTAAGACAGAGGTGTTATGAAATCTATAATTTGGATGACTTTTGGACTTTTCAGTTTTGTAAACACCTTTCGAGTATAAGTTCCTGTGTAATGTCACTGCTGTCTCATAAGTGTGCAGCTCTGAAGCATGAAAATGGATACGTACCTCATGTATTTCCTGTGGGTAAAATTAGTTTAATAATCTTATTTCATAAATAGTCTTGAGTTGAAAATTATATGTATGCTGGAGCCGTGTGAGTGCAAAATTTCCGTATCTAGCAAAACATCGACTTGAAGAAAGTATCAAAGGAGGCAATGTACAACATGGGTTTAGCATGGGGTGAGCCAAGAGCCTTATGCCCCTCTGTCTACAACTTCTCTACATTAGCAACATCTGTTGTGGTACAGGCTTTCAGGTATGTCATGGCAATTTCCTTCATTGTAATCCTTGCTTTCCTTTCTCTGCAATTCTACAAAGCTCCTATAGCTTTTGAAGCATTTACACAAGCATGTATTTATACATTTTGAGTATTTTCTCTGAACTGCAAGTTTGAAAAGTTTCCAAATACGTCAAGTTTCTAATTGAAATTCATTCCTATCTTACTGCATGAGATATTGAACAATGCACAAATAAGAAAAACTAGGATTAATAATAAGACCTTCTGATTTCTCATTCACTGATAAATCTGATCATGGCCATTTTTGGGAACTGAGAGGATGTTGGCTTTTTTCAGGTTATTTCAGCTATGACTTTAGGAAGGTCTACATTAATATTTAGCACTCTCAATTCTTTAATCATTCAAGCTAAAATATCAGTGAAAATACCTCTCTCCCTCCTTTAACATGCCCCTCATCCACCCCTCCAAGTTTCACATTGCTTATTTTTGGCCTGTCTGTGTAAAGAATAGTGTACAAAATCACATTGCTTATATATTTGAGACTTCCTGCTCTTAGTCATGGTTAATTTCAGACAAATTAGCCCAAGATACTCAAAATATGATGATTCTATAAAATTAATAAAATTTAGGATTTAGGCGACAGAAAGACTCGTATTTCTGCTTCCACTAAGGGGAAAAAACCCTGACGCATAAACTTATAGGTTCTATTTGACACTAGGGGAAACCGCAGGAAATGTCCCAAAGGTCAGTCATATCTGCTCTTTCAGAAGTGGGGTTAATCGTACTGTGAGACTTGAAAGTGAAGAACACTCTTTATAACTTGTTAGTCGCAAAACAACTCCTACTTTTCTCCTCTTTTTTTATTAAATTATTATCTTTTTCTCCTCTTTTTTATTAAATTATTTTAAATCTTGTGCAATTTAAATTTTAAATAAATGGTCAGCTATGACCTTTGCTGTTGATTATTATGACTTGGATAATAAGTGACTAGTTGAAATGCTTCAAGCTAATAGAACTGTAGAGCTCTGCAGTGGGAAATGCCAGTGTAAAGAACATGTGGTGGTAAATGGTCTGACAGTCTGAATTACAGCTGAGAACAATTCCAGTGTCATGCTGCAGTGCCTTATGCTCAGTTAGGAACAGGTTAATAATGCAGGTTAATAAAAAAGGTTTAATAGTTTAAAGCTAGGAGGAGCAGACAGCCAGGACTATGGTTTCTTTTCAGAAATCTTATACAAGACACAGTTGGACAAATGTCCTAATTTGTTGTGCAAAACTTTTTTGAGAGTTGGGAGATCAAGACCGCTGTATGCAAGTGATTAAGAGAACGTATTTCCTCTCTATATCTTATCAATATAGATATGTTAGTTTCATTTTTTTCAATAGTGATCTAGTTCCACAGCTTTTCAAAATAACAGGCTTTTTCAAGGTGTAAACATTTTTTTTCACCTGTGAATTTCAGACACATTTGACCCATTCCAACATTTTTAAGCAGAGTTCTGAAGATATGAACTGGCTTAATCTCCAATATCTAGATTTTCTTTACGGGCATGAAGTGCTTCTAAGGTTGGAATAGTAAGACACAGAATAAGATCGCAATGCCTTCTATGATAGTCCTTTTTACATTGGGGTTTCACTTTTTACTTTTACTGACTCTTGGGAGGTTTTATTTGCACAGGGAATACTGTTGCTAAAAAATGCATATGTAATTTGCATTTCATGAGCTGTTTTCAAGAAATTACACTTAGGAAAATTAGTGATGGGCCAAAAAAAATTCTGCCCGTGAAAACACACATTCAATGGAAAAACATACACAGTATCTCATCTAACATTCCTTCTTACTACAACACACTACTCTTTTCCACCCTCTTGATTATTTGGGATATATATTTTGCATCAATCTGCTATCCCAGTTTTATGTAACTAGATTGTTTTAAAACTTTTTTTTTACTGAAGGTGGATATCCATTTACCTTTTTGAAAGCTGGTAACAGGGCCATTTTTACTGGAAGGCTGACTACTCACAAATTCACTGCAGATGGAATAATGCTGACAATCCTGAGCAACAGTTTCATGTGACTTTCTGTTGGTTAATATTTACATTTTATGCTCTGACTTTAATGGAGTCAGCAGTTCATTGTACGTCCACCTTTAGCCCTTGTAGTTTTTTCGAAAAGAAATACAGGCTTTTTTTTTTTTTTTTCTGCTCCTCTTGATACATTTCCTTTCCATCTAAAGTTACTTTCATATGTACAGAAGGAAAGAAACCCCAATAACAACAAAAGCCACAAGCAAACAAACTAACGAAAGAACCCTAAACCCCCAAACAAACAACCAAACCAAAAGAAAAGCAAAAGAGATTAACTATTGCGAAAAATCCAATAGATACTAAGTATCCAGGGAGAAAATTTGAAATATTACCTGGTTGGCATTGTGTCTGTCAGCCTTGGCTCTTGGTGATCCGGCAGCCTTTTGGCACTATTTTAAGGCAAGTCTCTCATCATCATAAGCTTTATTGTAGTGAAGTGCCTAATTTTCAGCAGATTTTAAAATCTGCTTTCAATGCAAGTATAATGGGCCAACAGTTCACTGCATCTCTAGCTCCTGGCATATGGCATGCAGGAGAGGAAGTCAGCCCATCAGATTCACCATGTAATAGACCCAGAAGCAGCTTTAGAACTGTAAAACAAAATTGATTATGAAGTCTGCCAAAGTACCAGATGCTGCTGTTGCAATAAATTTTTCCAGTGCTTAGCATCTGGGCTCTGAGGTTGCTAGCAAAACCTGAAAAAAATTGCTAGCCACTACCATTTTTACTTATATAGGTTTTTTAATGTGAAATTGTTATTTTCATTATTAATATTGCCAATAAAGTTCTGTTCTTTCTTAATAGTTGAAAAAGTTTCCTATTAGTTCTGTTTTAAAAGTAAAATAGGTTTGTATTTATTTTCTCCTTCTGAACAATTCATTTAATGTAGTATTTATCTCTGAAGAGAAATGTGACTTATAATATGCAAAGTAATTTAATGCATAGTTAGATAAGCAAAGAAGATTCCTGACATAGGTTAAAAAAAAACTTTTTTAAACACAGAAAAAAGTAGCTCAAAGATGAAATAAAAAAGTTAGCACTATATTACCAAAGTGCAAATTAGCTGTGTATTAGGAACAGCAAAATTGTCTATACTATGGCAATTCCCTGTCATGTAGATATGGTAGGCATATCTGTAATGATGCAAGCAGGAAAGTTTTACATTCTTCATAGATTTCTAAAAATCTAATTTTTTATCAAGCCATGTGAATAGAGAATTTTTTTTATCCATTGAATCCTTAATCTTACAAGGAAAGTCTACATGCCTAAGGGTTATTTATACTTTGTGGCAATTAATTTCATAAGTTTATTGTACACTTAATGAGCCTAATAGAACCTATATGGCTGACATAAGTGCACCAGTAGCCAAGCTTAGGGTAGGATGCAGCTTAAATCTTTGCATACATCTTTCTAATTACAGAAAAAAAAAAACAGATCCTGCTTTTTATTTTCCTGGGAAAAATTCTGTCCTGAAATGCAATTTTAGCTAAAATGGACAAAAGAAAAGGTTCTTGTTTTCCATTACTAATTATGATTTTAGGGATTTTTTGTTTTGTTTTGTCAGGAAATTAATACTAATATTAGCATGGTTAACCGTGATATGTTAAAAATAAAATATCCTAATGAAATACATTGCACTTGTAAAACAAATTTGGAATTATCTGGTTTATCTTCTCTCTTATGGCATTTGCATTCAGAGTATCTTCATTGACTTCAGCTGAATGAAGAATAGAAGGCAACCTTTTTATTAGCTTTGTATTATGACTTTAAAAACATGATGCATTAAGGGAAGCTGTGATTAATTGCTATTGAGCAAACCAGTGTCCAAATGTATTTGTCCTGGTTCAGGGCAAATTTGGGAAAGAACCCCCAAAGGGGCTCCTCTAGGAAAGCTGATTCAATGGCCTGTCCCTGCAACCAGTCTGGGAGAAAATACCTCCTTGGAGAGAAGTGGAACAAACCTGTTTATTAAACAATCAAACCTAAAAAATATTAAACAATAAAACCCCTTGCTGCTCCAAAAGAGATGACAAACTCAGAAAGTCCCCTCTGGGCTGTAGCTCAGCTCACTCAGTCTCTTATCAGTCCCTCCAGCGCTGGCAATGCCGCGGCCCAGGCCCGGCCTGGTGGCCACAGGTGCGAGCTGCCGCTGCTCTTCTGCTGTTCAGTCCAGAGCAGGTTTAAACAGGTCCAAGGAAAAGGAAAAAAAACACAGTCCAGGGAACTTCTGTGCCTCAGCTAGCTAAAACTAACTAAAACAAAGGAGAGCTCTGTCCTGCTGTCTGTCCATCCACAGACAACACAGTCCAGGAGCAGGAATGTGAAGGAGTGAGAGCAGTGTCTGAAAACAAACTGCGCACTTCTTGTCTCCCACCTTTGCTTTTGGAACAAGCCTTAAAGGTGCAAAACTTATTATTCACCATAAACAGAACAAGACGACTGGGGGTAAAGGCATCATGCAGTCAACCCAGGACACCTTATTTATCAGAATTCTGGTACAATACCATAACATTGTAAGGCATTTTGACAGATGCCATCCAACTCCTTCACAGCAGAATGATTGATGCTATCATTTTTGATTGATGTCTCTGACACCATAGCATTCAAAAAAGATCGCAACTTCATATGCCTCTGAGAGACAATGAAAATAAACTTATGGTGTGAGAAATGACTATGGGCAAGAGCTGCAACCCTCCAGCAGCGACTTTGCAACCATTAGGACGTCCTTCTCTGAAGGAAAGCAGACACAAAATTTTGGGATACACAGACTACAAGAGGTAGGTGATATTTCTACTTCAAGGTATTTTTTAGGAAAACAACTTCTTTCTCATCCTTTCACAACATAGAAGACTAGTTTTTGCAGCGCACAAAAGGGAGTTCTTACCCAAAAAACATCTTTTCCCTGTTATCTATATGTATCTTGTGCTTGTCTCAGGGCAGGACTGAGGGCAGCTGGCCAGAAATCAGTCCATCAGTTCAGACAGTGAGCATTTCTTCAAAAATTAATAAGCACTGGGTGAACATCGTGGTTGTACCAGATCCATATGAGAGAAAGCTGGTGGGATCATGCTGGACTCATAAATATGAAATGCCTAAACTATGGCCAGGATATGAGTTAATCTGTGAACTAATCTCCTGTAGTCACCAGGCAACCTTCAAGTGCTTTAAATATTCATTTTTTGAAACATGTAGGTAATTTTTAAAACAGTAAGGCAGTAGCAGAAGGCTAGCAGATACAACAATTTGATTTGAACAATTGGCACTAATTGTTAATTATGTATGTTAAGTAAACAGAGGCATCTCAAATAATATTGCAGAATATGATTATTAATTAACAATAATTATCATGACTCTTAATTGTGTTCCTTGGTTTTGGGATCTAGGAAACTATAAACACTAATGCGACCATATACATAATTTTGTTTAGAGGTGAAATCATGAAGAAAGATACTCATTTCCTCAAAACAAGAAATTCAAGGAGAGAGAGAAAAAACACTTGTAATGAAACAGAATCAGGATGTCAAAAGAAAAAAAAAAAAGAAAAAATATATTTGGCAGGAAAGAAAGTAAGTTAAAACATTCTGTCAAGAAAATACTGTAAACCAGAGGGGTGAAGAAGAAAAAGATGCTGCTTTAACTGTAGAAATAGTGTATACTTCAAAGCCTCTGGCAGCTGACCTGCAAAGTTGATGTGCAAATTAAAATCTTCAGCAATTTTAACAAGTTTTCATTTCAGACAGTAGATGTAGATGTAGATGAAGTAGTAAGGGTGAGAGCAACTGGGGCAGCAACATCAGCAATAGTGACAGCTGTTGTTAGCAAGGCACTATTTCTTGCGTTTGACAAGAGTCAACCAGGGCAGAAGGCAATTCTACCTGTCCTATGGACTTGTTTACTTCTCTCCACCACTCTAAGAATCAATCAGAGGGGACATCTCTTTCTTCAGTTAATTGGAAGCAAATTATATCCTATGCAAGACAACCCAAATAATAGAAAAAGCATTAATTGTTCTTGATTACATAGGTGGACTACAGTAAACAGAACTGGAGTAACTTCCAGTAACCCTCCACTCTGCAGCTGTTTGCTAAAGCTAGTGAATCTACTGGCATCAAAAAGAGAAAGTGGATTTGTCTGATTTGTGAGAGCCAGAAGGAACTAAGGAAAGCAACAACAGCAAATAGCAAGCAGCCATGTTTGGTGTGAAAAATGTGAAAATGCGAGAAATGTGAAAATGCGAAAAATTTCACATTGCTAATTGTCTTGAACTACTAACCTCTCATTTTCTTCATCTTTATTTTTAATACTTCTAACGGTTTGGTTTCTTGAGTGGGTTTTTTTTTTAATTAATTAGTTGGTTGGGTGGTTTGTTTGTTTTGGAGTGTGGTTTTTGTGGGTATTGTCATTGTTTGTGGGGGTTTGTGGTGAAACTTCAAGGGATCTCCAAAAAGTCTTTTACACTGTTATATATCAGATAATTGTACTGCATGATTCCTTTCAGAGATAGGTTGCCAAAAATAGAATATCGCTATCCTTCTTTATCACCTTTCCTTGGTTCTGGCTTTGAAAATATTAGCCAATTCAGCTTGAGACTTGAAACAAGATCTAAAATCCTGCAAAATTGACATAGAAGAATAACCATTCCAGAGGTAAATTATTCAGATCTGTACTTGTCCAAACCTCCTATTTTCTATAGGCCTCCTGGAAGTAACAGGTCTGCAGTGCATTTGCGGTGGAGATAATTTTCTGTATTGTGGTCATCTCCTTAGGCTCCACAGTGAATATTGTCCCATTATGTTCTGCAGTGGTCACATATTGAGAAATGACAATGCAATGCAACTGTAAGGTAATTGCAATGCATTATAATGCATACCCATTGAAAAAGTTTGCTCTTGGAACCTTAGGCAATGCAAAATTTTGATCTTTTCTCCCCATTTACAATGTGGGAGAAGACACACATTCACATCAGTCATTGCCAAAACAAAATTCCAGGTAAATCACAAAATTTGTACTTCAAAGAAATTACAAGATGGCAAATATATCCTTACTGAATTAGGTTTACCATTAGAAAAAATCACAGAGGTTCAATCTGCCTTAATTGACTGAATCTAACACACTCCACAGCAGGCTTAGTTAACTAATGTCTTTTGTGATTGATAATAGAGAGAACTTTACTCCTGATGACACTGTAGTCTCCTGCTGTCCACGCTCAAAGCTACTCAGGAAGCATTCTGCAGATGCTAGAATACATATCTTTTCTGCATATAAACTCTGAAAAAATGACATGGCAAATGCTTCTAATTCCTTAAAATCAATTTAGAAACCTTGCAAACTATTTCTTGCCAACTTTGACAAGTAATGATAACGATTTAGAAGGATATAATGTGGTGATAGACAGCAAATGGTGACAGATTGAAGGTGTGCCAGGGAAGGAAGATGAACAAGCTTAGATAAGTGAAATTGATTTGATAACATTACGAAGTTGGTTTTTGTTTTTTCGTGTTTTGGATTTTTGGTTTGTTGGTTGGTTTGGTTTTGGGTTGTTTGTTTTGAGTTTTTTTCTTGTTTTGTTTTTCTTTTTTTAACTGAATTTAGGATTATGCATTTGAAAAGTTGAAAACCAGGATTTTTTTGTTTGTTTTTAGAAAAACAAAGAAAAAAAAACACAAAGAAAAAAGGGCATTATGAGAACTGACAGTTATAAGAAAGAATAAGTAAATATAATGAAAGTCAGACTGATGGGACAACAAATTTCAACAAGGAAAAATTACAAGACCAAGAAATTTTTGAAAAACAGTGGTGGGAAAAAGATGACTGAAACAAATGGAAACAAATCCAAGCAGACTACCTAAAACAATAGTATCAGTGTCATTATGCAGTGAAAACAATGATTTAAAAATGGCTCCATTCCAAATAACAAAGGCCAATAGTTCCACTACTCTGAAACAGCCATACCGTTTAACTCAAAGTATGCATTTCAGTTATACATCTTAGAAAGATGGAGAACAAACCTTGCTCTTAAATCATTGCACTGAAAGGCAACACTTAGCAAATTTTAGGCATCAATTTGTAGCCTTTATTCAAAATGAGCAATGAAATCTTTAGGATGCTAAGCAGCGAATCTTCTCCATGTGTTGCAAACAGTAGGATGGCTCCTGTGGTGGAAAGCATATGTCTGGGCTTAAGACTGCTGTTCTGAAATTGCATCCCATAACATTTTCTAAGAAGTACTTTTAGTAACTGCTCCACAGTTTCCAATCTACATTTCTAAAACAAATAGACAAACAAAATTAAGTGAATTAGTTAAAGGGGGAAGTTCAGGACTGATCAGATAGTTTGCTAAAGACCCATTTAGTAATCACTGGAAGATGACACCCCTGGCTTCACACAACCTATTCTATTAATGTGTGTCAAAGCTGTCTTTTGGCTAGACTGCAAAGTTTTCACACTGATATATAACCATGGTGACACAATCAGCAGATATTTTCTTGATTTATTTAGTTGCAAGAGAAAAATCACACTCTAAGTTTGGAAAAAATCTGTCTCTTAAAAGACTTAAATTTCCCCAAATAGCTTTTAATTTTAGAATATTCTTTTTTTAATGTTAAATATTTTATATGCCTACAGTGTAAATATTTGTAGACTTTTGACAGGATGCACATTAGTCACGGATAGTATATCCAGTCCAGCCGAGCTCCATGCAGCCACTGACTCACTCCCCCAGCAGTGGGACAAGATAGGGAATTGGAAGGGTAAAAGTGGGAGAACTTAGCAGTTGAGACAAAGAGCTTAATAGGAAAAGTAGAAGTCACATATGCAAGCAAAGCAAAAGAAGAAATTCATTCATCTGTTCCCATCTGCTGGCCAGCATTCAGCCATCTCCAGCAGAGCAGTGCTCCATCATGTAGTGGTGACTTGGAAAGACAAATGTCTTCTGTCTGAAATCTCCCCATTTTCCTTCTTCACATTCCCCTTTATATGCTGAGAATGACATCGTTTGGCCTGAAATATCGCTTTGGTCAGTTGAAGTCACCTATCCTGTTCCCTCTCAACTCCTTGTGCACCCCCAGCCTGCTCACTGGTGGGGTGAGAAGCAAAAAAAGCCTTGGCTCAGTGCCCAACAATATCAAAACTAGCCCTGTGCTATCAACAGTGTTTGCACCACAAATCCAAAGCACAGTCCCATACTACCCACACCTTCTCCTAACTGTGATGAAAATTATACCAGCCAAAACTAGCACATGAAAATCTTTTAGTACACACATGCATTTCACTTATGAAGTAATCAAAATAACCAACAAACTGAGCATGATACAACAGGATTTTGCATTCTTCATTTTCGCTGTAATTCAGGAGTTTGAATGTGTGAAAGTAATGATGGACAAGACCTTTTAGTCAGTATGATTCTGTATACTACCTGGGCATACATGACCGGTAGTAAGATTTCACTGTTTCAGTTTTTCATGGGATAATAGAAGGCATTTGTTCCAATGATGAAAACTTGTGAAATATATAACTTTGAGGTTATCAATCTCATTTGAATCTTGTACAATATTTTATATACAGTTTTGACAATCAACTATCCAAAATAAAAAGCTGAATCACATATTGGTTTCCTATTTATAGACACATTATTTATCATTTTCAAGAATAAATATTTGTATATTTACACTTAAGCTTATCTTTGCAGAGAGTATATATATATATATATATATATATATATATATAGACATATATATGTACACACACACATATCTACAGACACAGACAAATAATGCTACTATGTGCACATACCATATCTGTCTACATAATGTTATTCCAGTTTAGTAGTTTAAAGGGCTGAAGAATCTGCCCTGGACTGCACAACCAAGATGAAGGTAACAAGGCAGGCCTCATAACAGTCTTCATAGGCTTTCTTATTTTTGGAGGCAGATTTACTTACTCTAGCTAAACAGATCCACACTGACTGTTTATTTAGAATTTGCAGAACCAGTGTGAATGGTGAAGTCTTTAACAGAAAACAGCAAACACTATGGTCTACTGATTAGATGAATTATACTGAAGCATGTAGAAGATGTATAAAGCTGTGGAATTTAATTTTCATGTTTATATTCACAGGAGAGATAGTCTGGAATTAAAATATTCTGTGCATGACTCTTTGCAGGAACCCCTGGGCAGGTGCTGTCAGGGGGACCACCTTCCCAACAGTGATCCCCTCCCAGTCTGGACGACCAGCTCCCTCAGCCCACCTTACTCTCAGGCCGGATGGAATAAATGTGTACTCCACTAGGGAACGAAGGAGGGCTCTCGACTCGAGGAATCCAACTGTGTTTTATTACAAGAACAGTGAAAGGTCCAGGGAAGACAGGGTCCAGGTGAGGAGGAGGGTAGGACAAGCTGGGAGGTCCACAACCACAGTTGAAGGGTCTCGGGATCACGCAGCCAGAGGGTGCCGATGTCTCTCACAGAAGCACAAGGCACCCAGGCACAAGGCACCGGGAGCCCTGAGTGGGGGAGGGGACAAGGTATATAAAACCGGGAAAGAGTTGGATGGTTGGGACACAGATAAACCAACAGGGTTAGGGGAGAAGGGAGAAGCTGGGATGGGGTGACACAACCACAGCCAATGGGGAGGGAGAGGGAAAGGGTTCTGAAGAGAGGCCAATGGGTGAACAGAAGGTACAGAGTCTTCCAGAACAGGGGAGGGGTTACTATTTGAGTGGCAAGGCTAGATTTACATAAAGGAATGGAGAACCTTGGGATCAGTTTCTCACCCTGACCTAGGGAGTTTTTTTCCAGGGCATTTCCACTTCAATGCCCGACCCAGAGCCTCCCATAACCTTTTATCCCTTTGTAACACTACATAAAATGGGCTACACTCCAATCATACAGAAAGCTGTCTATACTTCCTAAGCACAGTTTTACAGATCAAAATTAAATTAACTTTGTGGGCATTATTTGTGTTTTTTCTTATCTGATTCAAATTTTTGGCAAAATTCTAACATTTCTTTCCTTGCCTGCATGCCCACTCCCCTGAATTGAATAGCATCCTGTCATAATTCAACAGTACTTCCATTTAAGTTGTATTTCTCTTGTGAGATAGTTTCCCTTAAGCTGCCTTGTATATTTTGACAGTTTCTGACATACAGGAATACTAATTTTGTACTTCATACAAAATCTTCAGTTTCATCTCCCCAAAAAGGCAAAAAGTTGTTCTCAATAATGAAGAATTCAAGACATGAAATTTCAGTATAATTGGGTCATTTAATTTTTGTGAAATATTTTACCGTGTGTAAGACACATTTTTGTTTTATTATTCTGGCATGACTGGCAGTACCAAAGGTATACCAAATTCAAACATGACCATATTCCCTTAATTAGAATCCACATCCATATTTCAGTCACCTTCAGCATGGAACTTAGGTTAAGAAGCACACACTGGTTTTATTATTTTTCAACAGAAGGATTGAATTACATCAAAAAACACACAAAAATGTTAGAATGTACCATTTTGTTAAGTGGGTACTGCAACTGTGGAGCTCCATGCTGAAGAAGATGGTTGGTGTTTAAAGCTGGAATGAATTTAAAATGAGCTATGAGAGATTTGTTGACGATACATCCACTCAGTGTTTCCCATAGATAAAATCAACATTTGATTCAGGAGTACCAGAGCAAAATTATGTATGTGCTTGTCCTGGTTTTTTTTACCTTTCATAGGCATTCTTTTGAGAATAATGTTAAAGATCAGGGTCCTGGTCTTTTATGAAAAATTGAAGCCATATTTATACTCCCACTGCTGAAGAGAACAGAAATTGCACAGTATCTCACATGATTCCATGACATCAGTGACTGGTACAGACTGATGCCAAGTCCCCTGTTCCCAGCTCTTGGTAAGGTGGTAATAATCAGATGGTAGAGATGAGAAGTTATTTTTAGTTCCTTGCAATGTGACTTCATGTCCATGTAGATCTGTGTTGCAGTATACAATTAATTATCTTATATAATTAAAAACTTCTTATTAAATTAATCTTCAATCAATTTTATTGCCGGCCGGGGGCTATGTACAAATCATGAACAGGATGGGACTGCTGTGGAATGCATCTTGAGCTGTTTTATTTTTCAGCATCAGTCTCATTACATGGTTATGACAATGGGAAGATGCCATCAGCTCACATCCCAGGCAGCAGACAAAGAACTTAATGTTACAACTTACTTTAAAAGTTTTTTGACCAATCACACAAAGCAAAAGCATATTGACAGTAGTTCCATCCAACCACTACAAGCACATGTACTTTCTGTTAAAACAATGCTTCCTTATTTCGAATACAATACCTGCTTGTAAGCCTTCAAACACAATGAAGAGAGCTCCATTATTAAGCTTAGAACTTCCTAATATCTTGTTAGGTATACTTTTCTGCAGCTTAGGGAGTTATTCTAGACAAGTGTTAATACACAGACCATTGTTCTAATGTCCTTACTTTTCTACTTCTTACCTAATTTTTCTGCTGACCTATCTCATGGCTTCTGCTTAGCTCTAATCACAGTTCTGCTGTCTCTGAGGCCTGCCTTTTGCAGCTTTCCCAAACCCCTCTGATTTTATGGATTCCCACAAATATAAAAAAATTGAGTTTGCAAAGTGAACTAACAGGTATATATTACTGTGACTGATAATCTGCATGTGTATTTTTGAAGATTTTAGTGCTTAGGTGCAAAATATCTTTGGCCAAATTTATATAATTGATGAAACAAATTGATGTTTTTAAGGAAATGTCTTTTCTCATTTTCTAAATTTATATGTTAAAACTGTAAGACTTTAATTGGAATGTGGCCTAACCAGCATGATACTTTACAATGCAGGAAATCATTAGGCATGTTAACAGTTTGTTTTGCAACATTTTGGGGAATGGGAGAATGCATCCTAGAAAAGCATCTTGGAAATTGTTGCTTTTAATTTATCGCCTGAGCCCCCTGTCAAGTTCCACTCTGGAGAATTGCAAGGAGTTCTTTTAAAATGGATGGTCCTGGACAAAATTAAGTCAAACGAGACAGTATTGTATCTGACAACAGTTTACTGGTAACAAAAAAGGGCATTGCCCTACTAAAGAGGTCTGGAAAAGACAGAAAAGGATGGGGGAGCGAGAGAGAGAAGACAGACAGAAAAAGCAGGCATTACCAGCATAAGTCCGGGAGTGCCGTCGGCGTCCGAGTGTCAGGGGGTGTGTGCCCGCTGCCTGCGGGGGAGGCAGCGCAGCTCCCGGCGGGGCGCGGCTCCACAGGCGCAGCTCCCGCGGCCACGGGCAGCCGGACACGAGGCGAGCGAGGGAGGGGGCGCTGGGGCGGGAGTCCGGAACGCTGGACGGGATTGCGGTGGGATCTGGCGGCGGGCTGGACCGGGGAAGCAGGGCTAGAGGCAGGCAGGAACGCAGGGATGAAGCAGGCGGTCGGTCAGGAACGCGGGGAGGCAGGACAGGCGGCGGCTGGGACAGGCCAGGGGCAGGACACAGGCGACACACGAGGCTCGGAGCTCGGGCACTGCCCAGCCAAATGCCCAGCGACGGGGAGGGCGAGTACGTGCAGGAGAGTAAGGGCCAGCAAGGGCGAAAGAGCCAAAAGGCAGGCTGGAGCCAGGGCAAAAAGGACAAAACCAGGCTAGGGGCAGGGCAAGAAGCAGACGACCAAAAGACCAGACCCAAAAGACTGGCAGACCTTGTGATGCAGTTACTTTTATGCTCCCCGATAACTCCCAATATCTGCCTGCTGACAGGAGACCACTGGCACAGTGTTCTGATGTTCCACTGCAGTCCGCTGGTGGAGACCTTTTTCCGTCTATTGGAGACCCCCTCTGGAGGGTGCAGTGCTCCTGGTGGTCTGCTGCGTGCCTGTCCCATGTGAGACATGAAATGGCTCTGGGCAAAGTAACCGCAGAGCCACTCTCCCATCTTCCACTAGACTCCTGCAAGTGGCACATGTGCAAACCCCCCCAGTGCATCTGACTGTCAGTGAGTCACAAATCAAAATTAAATAGGCTCCGTACAACCCCATATATACACTATCCAGCATGCTGACTCACTATTGTAGGTTTTCATTGTCGAGCTGTGAAGCCCCAAGATTAGGTTAGATGCAACAAAGATAAATCTTCTGCATTCATTTGAAAATCTGGGCATAAAAATACTAAATGCAGTATACTGTGAGAAAATTCTGAATTTTCCCAAGAGAAATTCTACTAGTGAAACTTGATTTAGTGAAAGATGTCCCTGCTCATTAGAGTGGAGTTGGACTAAATGGTGTTTAAAAGTCCCTCCAAACCAAACCTTTTTATGATTCTACGACAATTTGAGTGGTTTTTTTGAAGGCACTTCACTATTTTCAACTAGAGATAATTTACTATATGTAATTTAGGTGTCTATATGCTAGAGATGATTGGCAGCTAGTTATTGAAAGCCTATTTAAAGTAAGTTGCCTATTTTCTGAAGAAATGAGTTGGAAAAGCCTTATTGTCCATTTACAATTAGGAAGCCTAAGGCTTACTGTGAAAAGTTCTTGAACTTTTCAGATTAAGACCAGTGGCATAAATGGGTGAAATAGAGCAGAAAAGGAAACCACAAGGTAACAGTGAGATCATTGTTTTCTACTTGATAGGGAAAGGTCATGTTACAGGAGCTGCTTTGTCCATTGTTCTATGTATTGTTATAGCAAACCAAAAAGTGTGAATATGACTTTCTGTTTATGCATAAATTGTAACAGGACAACAAGGACGAAGGAAAATAACTATGCAGTAGGTGACAAAATCATAATTAGGTACAGCATATGGGACACAGTTGCAAGACAGAAAGACGAAAGAAATGGCAGAGCTCTTTTTGAAAAAGAAGGCTCCATAAACAAAAACAGATGGAGGATGGCTGTTTTGGAGTTGAAGGTTCCGTGGATTTAGCTTATGCAAAAAGCAAAGAGCAAGAGCTAGATTTTACAATGCAAAATATTCAACTAGAGAATGAAAGAAAGGCATACATATGGGAAAAATTGGAGACTGGTTTTAGAAATGTCTTAGTGTTTAGTGAAAAAATAGGCAAAGGGAAATATAAGTAATAAGCGGAGATGTAGAAAAAAATGCGTTTTAAAAGAATTTGGCTGGAGATGATCTGGAAGAATGACAGTATGAGTAAGAAAGAGATACAAAATTTACATTGTGCTTATATCAAAATGCAGAGAACTGCACATGTATTTGTAGACACAAAGTAGCTACCTACAAAATAAATATTTTGTCATCTAAATTGTACTTCAGAATTTGCTCCATGGTCTGGTGGGGGGTTTTCTTGTCTGTTTGTCTGAATTTTGGAGTAAACAGTCTGGTTTTATCTAATGTTCATAGTCAATAATAACATTTGGTAGGAAATTACTCTGTATTTCATGAATTATTCACTTGTTATTAGTGATTGTTTTCAAAACAGTATGTATTGCAATGCCCCATTTGTGATAAATTAATATGATTCATGCTAACAATTGTAACTATATCAATATTTTAGAAAATATTTGTTAAAAAGTAATAGAGGAAAAGGATATGTAATTAGTGTCACAAAACAGATGTTTTCAGATGTTCGTGAGAAAATAGGAGACAGGATGTAGTTTGAGAAAAGTAGAATCTCAAAACAGGATAGGCCTCAGGATAATTAAAGAATCGGCCTTGAAATGGACAAAATTGGGATGATTCCAGGTAACTATGAAATAATAAGGCTTATTTTTGGAATATAATGCTGGTTTCTAAACACAAGACTTGGGGCGCATGAGTAGCCTATGGGGTTGCTCATGGACAGTGATGATGATAAGCCTTTGTTGGAAGCAACCACCAAAAAGCCAAGAAGACCCCTTAGAAACAATAAAACATGCGCTGTGCAGTATAGTGACGTAGATTTCAAGAATTGAAAATAGGAGGAGATCTATGGGAAAATATTGATGAATTTGTATTAGCATACAGTATATAAGTTGTGTTTGGATTCCTGTGCTTTTTGTACGTGAGGCAGGGTGAAAAACCCTCCCTGTACCCCTGTCAATCAGTTTTGCTTATGCTTTATCTGAACCACTGCCAAATTTCTTTTTGTATCTGCTTGATTGTATTTGATTGTATTATTTTATATAAAATTACTGAGGAATTAAAACTACTGCAACTTTGTTGTTTATTGAATTAGACATATAGAACTTCATTCATAACACACTAAACTCTTTGTGGGTGCTCACTCAAAGAGATTGTTACTGTTATCTTATCAAAAGCCTTTTTGTGTATTGCTGTTACCATTATGCCATCATTATACATGCACAGACATTTTCTTTAGCTTCTGATTTTGTGTTGATTTATCAGCTACTTACTAAGAGATAGACTTCTAGGTTAGAATGAAAAAGTTATGATTATTCCTGAAAGCAATAATCTCTGAACTCTGATATTGAAGGATAAAAAAACCGAACAGTAATGATGGTCTGCCAAGTCCATAAACTCTGAACTAGAGTTTTAAAGTAGTTGATAAGGACTTACTAAAGGATATTGCAGTCTAGCTCTTAACAAGTTACTTTCTGAAATGTCCTATTATTAAATGACCTTATAGAAGCTTGCAAAGGGTCCTATTAGTTAGCTGTGTAATTTTTGCTATCCCGCTGAAAAAGTGGCATTTCATATTTTAATTGGCAGTCTGATGGTAAAAATCTCTTATTGTCACTGTTCTTCATGCCCATAAAAGCCAAATTCTGTGTAAATAATCATGCTTTACCTGCAGCGTATGTCACATCAATTTAGTTCTGTGATTTTTCTTTTTTATTTTAGAGGTTACCCTTGTTAATAACAATCTCACAAAATCTTAAAAATCCAGTTCTTACACAATAATTATTTTAAATTTCATGTATAGAAGCTTTACAGTTTTCTCTGTATCTCTTACACTAAATCAGTCATCAAAATACTGGAAAAAAGACCTTCCTGGGTGTTCTAGTTTTGACTGGAGATAAATTGTGTGAACAATGAAGCAGCCTGTGAAGGTACCAAAACCAGGTGAGGCTTTCGATAGAGCTACACTGTGCTCTGAGCATAAAATATGTTCCTTTAATTTCATAAGTGTTATTTTCTTTGACAGGTAAGCTGTAATTGGAGGTCAGTCACAGAGAGAGACGCAATACATACTAGGGACTGCTCTGACCCTTGGACTTGTCTGCAGGCAGAGGGTATTGTTTCATAAAAGGGGATTACCTTCAGCCAGCCATACTATTATTTTCCAGTTGTTTAGTAACTAAGGTATCTCAAAGCTTGCTTTCATTTCAAACTCACTTATAGTTTGTTTCCATATTCTCAAAATGTTTTGCCAGGCAATCATATTTACAAGGCTTTCCTATTTCATCTTCCCCAACAATTTATGATCTCAAAGAAATAACAATTATCTTAATGACAAGCACAAATTATGTTAGATTAGAAAGACTTATGAGTATCCATTGGAAGCCAAATTCTCCAGAATGATTAGCTGTGTGCATTGAAAGAGATTAAGCTCAGAAAAAGAAGGTTTTGAAGACTGGAGAAATCAATCCAAAAATACTCATAGGAAGGACAAGTTGAAGAGATACATCAGTAGCATTGAAAAACAGGTATATAGTGGGACTGGATAGTCTACGGAGGCTTATCCCAGAAAGAAAGTTAATTGTAGATCTGGGACATTTAAGCAGAACCAGGTAGTCATTCTATTTAGTAGAAAAGAGAAACATACTTCTCTATTTGTCAAATGTAATGCCAATCAACATTTAAGAAAATTGTCTTCATGGAGCCTGGCTCACTTCGTTAAGAATTGCTTTGTTGTCCTTAGTGACGTTGTTCTCTTTTTGAATTGGTGTACGTCCTGCACAAATTTTTATTTTAGCCAAAAACCTTTCCATTGGATCTGATATTATTCTATCAGATTAATATGAATTCCTCTTCTCGGATATGCCTAAATGTAAATTTTTCTTCAATGTATAAGAGAAGATCTTGAAGTCAGTAATGTCAGCCTTGCCTCCAAAGTCAGTCCGTTACTAACCTGCTGATCTGTCTTATTGCCTGTTCCACACTAGAAAGCCAAGATCCATATTACTGGCCGTGGTCGCCAGTTCTACAGACGTTGCTAAGCACATGGAATTCTCTTCTGACCTCTTGCCCAACTTACTGATTTCCACTTCACTCATGTAACTGAGGAGGAGTTGATATTTGTCAGTTTGTATTTCAAATTGTCTTCCATGCTGTAACTTATATGTCACTTTTTTGTTTATAATATCTTTGAAGCAATAACTGCAACATTTAGTTTTCTAACTTGTGCTTCCCTGTGCATAATGTTAAAAAAAAAAAGTAACAATAAAAAAGTGTGAAAGAAAAATTGAACGAATGCATTCTGCAGGATTGTAAGTATAGAAACAGATCAAAACTGGATATATACCCCAGGAGTACTTACTACCAGCATGGATAAGAGTAGTTACATCTACACTTAGAAAGGAACCTTGGCTAGTATTTTTAATATCTTCTTCTTTGATAAAATGTGAGACTTCAGACTCACACACACTCTTTCCTGTGTGTGAGTAATAACGAAGAAAGAAACACAATGACAATCCACTGCTCCTGCAGGGGTTTACTAGTAGGTAAGAGAAGAAATATTTACATTTTTATGGTGCATCATTCTTGAGTAATGAGGTAAGATTAAGAAAGGGAAAACTCAAGCTGAATTTCATGTAAAAGCCACTTGACAGTGAGATCTGTTAGGCCATGGAATATTTAAAATGAGATACTTAAAATGAGACTAAACTATATGTCTTTTAGGACAGTGCATTGATAAATATACAGTAGGAAACAATTTCCCCTTGGAAGAGTGAAGGTCCTGATGTGACAAATTTTTTAGGTTGTATGAATCTGTGAGTTTGAATAAAACTGGCAAAAGGAAACACACTTTCTTAAATATTAAGCAGACCAGCAGTAGGAAAAGCTAACTGTGGCATAACTAGTAATTTTATAACTCATTGCTCTGCATGACCACTGTCAATTTATACTAAACCCTTTACAATTTACACCAAATTAAGGCCCTCAGTAGTAACCAGCCTGCTCCCCTTCAATGCTGTTCTTATTCATCATCCAAGCATAAAATGAACCCTTAGACACAAGTTCTTCCTTCACACCCTCTTTTCCTCCGCCACCTTTTCCAGAGTATGTAATCAGGAAAGCAATTTAATATATATTTTGCTTATGATATGTGATAAAGTACAAAGAACAGAAAGAAATAGTGAGAGCTCCTATAATGATAAGTAAGTGTTCCCTTTTTTGCTTATAACTCTTTTGAAGCCTACAGGAATACGATGTGCAAATGGCAGAATTTTGTGCCATGTTTAGGATGCAAAAAAAGGTACAAGTCCAAGTTAGCATTTGGCTGGCCAGATTGCATTTCATGGCTTGACTTAAGGAAATTATTTGCTGTTCTTGAATTTGTAGAGTGAACAAATTAAATTACTTCATATGTAAAAATTAATAAGGTGAAAAATTAGAACACAGACCTGGCACAAGCACCATTTTAGGGCAGGCTAGTAATGTTCTGGTTTCTTATATAAGGTTAAGAATTTTCTAACTTAGTTTTTTGAAAAATCTAAAATTATGCTTTAAATATAATAAAAATACTTGATTGGTAATTTATTTTATATTTTCTCTTTTATTGATAGGAAAATCTGAAAAACAGCAGAAGCAGCTCATTGAAACTTGCAACTGCAAATAAAAGCATGCTATGTTGTCAAAGCATCATTCTGTCATATTTTGCCACTTGACCTGTTATGTAGTAAATTTGTAAGGTAGTGCTAAAGTAATTAAATGAAATAAAGTAATATTTATGAACATCCCTTTCATTTTTATTGACCTAAAAACATTAGAGTGTAAATGCGTAAGATTCTTTTCAGAAGTTTGGGGGATTTTGGTATCATAATTCTAAACAGGAAAAAGGAACTACGAGTCATATATTAGCAGATGAATTTAAAGTCACTTGATTACATTGTTTTTGTTATAAAACCAGAGTCTATTAATCCTTCCTATATCCTCATCTCTCTTTCCTACCCATCCTGTATTCGAAACAGATACACTGTCTCTTACAATTTCATATCCTATCACAAGAATGAAAGGAAATGTGGGGAAGAGTAAAGAAAAATTGAAGGAGATATTGTGGAGATACTTTTTTCTCCTCTCCCCCAATAGAAAGATCACCCATGCATGTGTTTTTCTATTGTAGTTTTAGACCTCTAGTGCAATACAGATGACCCTGGAAACTCTTAAGTCTCTCAGTTTCACTTTCAGTGCCTGGAAAAATTATGGAGAAGATGATTCTGGTGGTATTGAAAAACAACTGAAGGACAGTGCAATCATAGGTCACAGCCAATGCAGCTTCATGAGGGAGAAGTCCTGTTTTTAAAATTTAATTTCTTTTTATGACAAGGTAAACCATTTAGTTAACCAAGGAAAACCAGCTGATGTTAATTATCTTTCTGGATTTCAGTAAAATTTCCAACACAGTCTCTCTTAGGATCCTTATGGAAAAAATGTCTAGCCCACAGCTGGATAAACATGTCTTGTATGCGAGCAATTGGCTAATAAGTCAGGCACAAAGGGTTATAGTGAATGGGGTTACACCAGACTAGTGACCTGTCGCTAGTGGTGTTCCACAGGGCTTCATTTCAGGGTCAGTGCTCCTCCAACATCTTAAATAACTGAATTTGATCCAGGACTTGAATGTATATTGTTTGCCAACAATACTAAAGGGGGAGGATCTGTCAGCTCCTTTCAGGTCAGAGAGGCCCTGCACAGATCCCTCAACAAATCAAAGGGCAGCACAATCACTGACTCTGTGGGATTTAACAAGGACAAGTGACAGATTCTACACTTCTGATGGGGCAACTCTGGATGTACAGATAGACTGGGGAATGAGAGGCTGCAGAGGGGCACCAGAGAAAGGAAACTGGGGGCAAATTGAATATGAGTCAGCAGTGCTCTGGCAGACAGGAGAGCCAGCTGTGTCCTGGAGGCCATCAGGCACAGCATTGCCAGGCAGGCAAGGGAGGCGATTGTCCCACTCTGCTCTGGGCAGCCTGACCTCAAGTCTTGGGGCAGTTTTGGGTGCCACAAGGTAAGACAGATATAAAGCCATTTAGAATCCAAAGGAGGGCTACAAAAATGATGAAGGGCCTGGAGAGGAAGCCATATGAGGAACTACTGAGGTCACTTGATCTGTTTATCTTGAACAAGAGGAGACTGAGGGGAGACCACATTGCAATCTGCAACTTCCTTATGAGGGGAAGAGGAGGGGCAGTCACCGATTTCTTCTCTGTGATGATCAGTGGTAGGACCTGAGGGAATGGTCTGAAGTTACGTTAGAGGATGGTTAAGTCAGATACTAGAAAAGGGTTTGGCTTTCGCTCTTAGGGTATTTGGGCACTGGAACAGGTTTCCCAGGGCAGTGGTCACAGCATCAGCCTGATAGAGTTCAAGAAGCCTTTGGGCAATGTACTCAGGCACATGATGACATGGTTCTTGGGACTGTGCTATTCCAGGCCAGGAGCTGGACTCTGTGATCCTTTTGGGTGCCTCCCAACTCAGGATATTCTCTGATTTTATGATTCTGTATCAGTAGTTTTCTGCATTATGATAAAACAATTGTATACACATTTAAGACATTTACACAAATTAGTTAGGTTATTAAGACATTTTCTAAGTCTAATTTTTGAAAGATGCCTTCTATTTTTGCATCTTGCTTCTTCTGCAGTCTATGTTTTAAAGAAACTTATTTTACTTTTGCTTTTATATTACTCTTTAATCACCCGTATCTTACTATGCGATTGCAGATTAAAGAGTTTTATATGTGCTAATGTGCTGTGATGGGGATGAAAGATAGTTGGGTCTTCACTGCCTGCATGTGTTGCCATGGTATGTTGTCTACTATAGTCTTGTGTTCCTGTCCATCTGTCCCACTCCTGCCACATACCCCCTCTTGCTGTCTCTGATGGTGGTTTGTCCAAAGATAAGAACACCAGGTGGGTTTGCAGAAGGAGCTGTCTGGATGCTTACATGATTAATACATTTCAGAGATGAGGTCATTGAGATGTTTGCAACTGACTTCAGAGGACATTGGTCTGTGTGATGGCATAAAATACTGCCAACTGGGCCAGCTGGCCTCCTGGTGTATCAGAGAGCACCTGTCTGATGGTGTTTTTCTTAGGCTATGGGCTGAATTTCTCAAGGGTTAGGTTTCTTATCACACTTACCCCTAGATTTCTTATCACATAGATGAACTTTCTCACATTATGCCATAAGTGAAAGTACCTGTGGAATGCAGCCTTTTAAGAAGTTCTGTTTCAAGATGACGGTGATGTCAGTTATTAGATGACTTCTTAGTGATGAGAGTTTGGAACTTTCAGGGACCTGAAATGCTGTAGTAGTACACATTCCATGCAAAAAAAGTGTTCTAGCTTTCCATGGCCAAGGCCTAAGTGCCCATATACAATTTTTCAAGACATTCCTCCCTCTGCCAAGACGTATATATTGAAACTTTAGTAAAGCTTAAGAGGTCTGTTATATTTAGGATATAACCATTGGCAAGTTATTTCACATAAAATGATGTAGTAGACACAGTCCTATGCCTATAGTATTCTCAGCAAAAATGAGAAGTTAATTCTCTGAGGGAATTAAATTTTATTTACTTTGACCAGATAGGCCATCAAGGAATGCTAATGAATCTCCTGGGTGCAGCCCCATACAGAGCACAGTAGCAGAACTAAAGCAGGCAGTACGAGTCTTATCCCAGATACAAAAACCTGGTGTAAAAGTGATCTTTTGATAATTCCGCCGTCAGTGGTTGAATTTGAGATAATATCAGTAGCCTGTTTTCCATTTGTTCAGGACTTGAGAATATAAACCACAATTTCAGAACAATTAAAATGTTACATAAGAACACAAGCAGGAAGTCAACATTCCACTACTATTTCAGTGATGTTTTTATGTTTAGTACTCTGTCCCTTAAAAAGTTGCTTTGCAGCCCATATTAAAAGTCAGATGATAGTCATACAGTGATAAATAACAGGGAGAGAATGGTTTGTTACCATTGTAACAAATGGTAACGTTGGTTTATAACCAATATGAATCTTACAAAATGAGAATAGGTGTGAATCATCATTTATTCAGCACTTGAGGCTATAATAAAGCTTTTCAGATTAAATCACCAAATAATGCAAGCAGGGAGTCAACATTCAAGAAGCATTCCTATTGTGTATTTGCATTTTCTATCCTTCTCATTGAAACAACTCAGTGGTTCATGATGTAGTCAGACAGACAATTTGCAGTAGAGTTTGTGCCTGCACATATGTATTTGGAAAACCATATCCTCCTTAGATTTGCTTTTCATATCTGTTCTTCAAGTCTCCCAAGTTTACTTGTTCAATAAATCTCTGAAGCATTTGCACTCTCTTCCCCTTTCTATATATACTGTACCACATTTATTGATAATGGTATGATGATATATAGAGAAGAGAGCTGGATTTACTTAATTTGATTATGGTCTGCATACTAATACATCTATGAAGCATTCTATTACTCATCTATGAAAGACACTATTTATTAAATAAATGTACAGAAATTTAAAATGTTCCATTTCACTGCTAATACAAAAAACAATCTGTTTCTTGTCTGTTTGCCTCACTTACATTATATGCAATAATTATTCTTCCCTACTAATCTTTGTTTTGACTTTCATCTTCCTCTGGGTTTAAACATCTGGACTCTTTCTTCTTCATTATTTTGTAGCTATTGAAAATATCTATTTTTCTATCACAATGGTGTTGTTAATCATATTGGAGAGGACATTTCTGGGAAAGCCTGGAAATTTGATCATTCCCTTTCTTTGATACAGAAGCAGGAGAAAATGTGAAGAATTATTCACAGTTTTAAATGACACTATCAAGTTATCACTTGATGCATTCAATATGTTGGGAAAATTGGAGAAGAAGACCCCATTTATACTTTTTGGAAAGCATTAAAGCCACAATCTCAAATGTTAACTGCAGCTTATGTTTGATTTAAGTCTGTTAGTAATGTTGGTTTTATTTATTGGAAACTATCACTATGTCTCTTCCCTGTTTACAGCCTCAGCCTGTTTTGGCCCATTGTCGTTTCTTCTAACCTTCTGACGTTTTGAGGTTAGCAAAATTATTACATTTAGATCTTGAAGTGCTGTAGAAGCTACAGCTTGCAAATACCATCCTTCTTATATTCTCCACCACAGGTATAGTAGCTTTACAGCTGAGATCTCACCACTTTTAATCAAAATCAAAAGAGAGAATCATCTTGTTTCAGAGACATAAATCATACTTTCTGTTGGGAAATTGTGGAGATCCTGGGGGGCATCCCCTAAGTTACACCCCATTGGCTCCTTCCCCTGTTCCTATGTCTGTTCCTATGTTCCTGAGCCACTCCCTCCCATTTCCCTGACTGCCCCTCATCTTTGTATTGCCCCAAGACCAGGGTCAGCCCCCTGGGCCCCTGGAGAAAAAGCTGGATTCTCCATGTGTGTGTGTCTGGGACCTGAACATCTCACTGCAACACTGAATTAAACACCTGTGGATATTATGCAAAGGCCCTTTTTGCTTCTTTACCTTGGACTTTACTAGCAGCTATTCAGGCTGAAACAGGAAATGTCTCTCAGTGTACAGCATTATTATTTGTAAACAATACAAAGACGTTAATGTCATGGAAAACCCTCATGAAATCAGACTTTGTAACTGGCAAGTATGTTGTGCTTCTGCTTTCTTCCCAGGATTAGGATCTGATTTGGAAAACAGATTAACAAGGAGGAAGAAGGTGGAGAGGAAGAACAGTACCTGCCTACTCAGATATTTCCTGAATATTGTGCTGCTGAATTAAGCCATAAATAGAAAATCTTTGGATTTTGAATGAGCAGACTTCATCTTATGAAGGAAAAAAAAAGTTGTTTCTAACTCTAAAATTTCTTCTCTGATGGAATATCTCTGTAACTTGGACACATATCCAGGACTTCAGGAACACAATATACCATGCCAATTTCCTTTTTTTTTTCCCTCTTTAAAACAAAGATAGAATTACTTGCTATGGACAAAGTAGAGACATGGACTTTTATGAGTGGATAGTGGACTAATTTTGTGTGTTAGACGTTTGTTTTGAATGCTCCAACTCTTGTCTCTTACATGTGCCTAATGTTAAGATTATAAATGTATAAAGACTAGTGCAGGACAAAATTATTTTACTTTCCCAAAATATAACAATAAAAGCTTTAAGGAAGTTGCTGTATAGATAAAGGATGAGACTAGGGATATTGATTTGTTGACTAAACAGGGGAGGTTATAGAACTCTTGCTACAAGTATAAATCAAGACTTGTAGGAACTAACTTTGGGATCACTTCCAAGTCCACTCAGTCTTTGATATTTTTACTTGATATTTTTACTGAGTCTGACATGATAGCTGACTGCTATACTGCAGTTGCACTCCATTAAAAGTGATAGTAACATCATGAGGTCAATTCACAGGCTATCACACATCTTTTTTTAAAAGGTTATTTTATTTGATTCTACAAGTTTAAATGCCCTAGTAGCATACACATGGCCAATGTTGCCATATACCAATTCCTCTTTTTCTAAATTTACATAAAAATAGATGACCTTATAGAACATAAAATCGTAAAGTCCTTTGAAAATCATCTAGTACAAACTCCAGGTCATGGACAGGGACATATTTCAGTGGATCAGGCAACTCAAAGTCCTGTCCAGCCTGACTTTAAACACTGCCAGTGATGGGACACCTACAATTTCTCTGGGAAATCTGTTTCAGTGGTTTACCATCATCAATGTAAAAATATTTGTCCTTTATATCCAATCGAGTTTGAATCTTTTCTAAATTTAAAACCATTGCCCCTTGTCCTTCAACTACATGCTTTGGTAAAAAATTCTTATTTTTCTTTTAAGTTTACTTTGTGTAGTAAAAGGCTTCAATTAGGTCCCCCCTGGAGCCTGCACTTTTCCTGAACAACCCCAAATCTCTGCACATCTTCATAGCAAAGGTATTCCAGCCCATTCAAACAGCTCCATGTCTTTCTTGTACTGGGCACCCCAGAGATGGATGCAGCTCTGCAGGTTGGGTCTCACCAGAGCAGAGCAGAGCAGAGGTGCAGAATCCCCTCCCTCCCCTGCTGCCCACAGATGCAGCCCAGGGTCTGGTTGAATCTCAGGGCTAAGACTACACATTGGCCACTCATACCCAATTTTACACGGTATCCCAACATTTTTATCTTCAGGACTTCTCTCAATCACTTAATTACCCACATGCAGGATCTTGCATTTGGTCTTGTTGAACTTCTTGAGTTTTATGTAGACAATTCCTCCAGCCTTTCCAGATCCCTATGGATAACATCCTGTCCCTTAATCGTGTTAACTGCACCACTCACCTTGATGTCAGTTGCAAAGATCAGGGTGCACTCATTGAGAGACAACTCTTGATGTGGCAGTGGGAGTTTGAAGATGTTTGGTCTCTCCCTGACTGTGGCAGTGGGGATTTGAAGATAATATGTTTAGTCTCTGCCTAAAATTGTTTACCACCTGTCTCCCCGCTTTTTCTCTGTGGCAGTTATGATAATTTTCCCCTAATTTTTCCCTGTTTATCTTCAAAAATCCTGCCCATGCAGCTTGTCTGTCATAATTTGTTACACCTCTTTATCCAGAAAATTCGCTGTCAGTTATGATATTTCCTTTCTGCCATTGGTATGTGACTTTTCCCGCTCCATGTTATGTTTACATTTGTCCCCCCAGACCCCTCCTTTCCAACCATTGGTTCGTCAGACCATCTCCACCCGGCGATCCACCTCCTCTCCATAAAAGCCACCGCTTTTCCCTGTTTCCCACTCTTTGCCGCTGCTACCTCTTCGAGCCCAGCGGCTTCCGCGCCCCGCCGGCGCCCGCGCAGCGCAGCGCTTTGCAGCCTCGGCGCCGCTCTCCGACGCGAGGAAGAAGACGACCCGCTCGGCGCAGCATCAGCTGCCCCGCAGCGCCAGCTGCCCCGCAGCACCAGCACCAGCTGCCCCGCAGCGCCAGCTGCCCCGCTTCCGTGCCACCCCTGCCGCGGGAAAGAGCGCCCGCACGGCTGTGCCCCCACTGGCGCTGCCGCTGCCCGCACGGCTGTGCCCCCATCCCGCGCGGTGCTGCATCGCCTGCCTCGCTTCAGCGCTGCTGCCGCCGCAGGGAAGAGCAGCACCCGTGCGGCGCTGCCGATCCCGCGTGGCGTTGCCCGGAAACCGCTCCTGCGTGGGAAAGAAATAAAGCAACTCGGAGAAGCAAGCAAAGAGTCCTTCCTATTCCTTTGCTCCGGCCCTTCGACGTGGGTCCATGTTTATCGGCCGCTCCCTGGCGGTCCGGTTCCCCGGCCAGTGGCCGAACCGCGATCCTGCCTGCCGGCGGCAGAGGAAGGGCTCGGCCGCTCCTGGCTCACGTGTAATCATCCCTCCCGTAATCGGGACACAATGTCAGCTTGCTACTGGTTTCACACTGAACAGTGAGCATTTGATTTTAATCATTGTAAATGGCCATCCAGGCAAATCTTTATTCTCCTTACCATTCAGCCATCAAACCCTTACCTCTTCTATTTAGAGTCAGTCATGTTGTGGGTGTGGGGTACTATAGTACAGGTCTTACAGAAGTCAAACTAGCTCTTCCCTTGTCCACTGAGAAAGAGGCCGCTGGATTAGTTCAGAATGATTTGCCTTTTTTTGAAGCCATGCTGTCTGTCTGCAGTCATCTCTCTGCCTTCCACGGCACATAACTTCCTGGAGGATCTGTAAAATGGGTGTGATACTCCCTTTTCTCTAAGCACTTCAATGCCTTCCTCCATGACTTTTCAAATATGGTGGAGAGTGGCTTAGCCAATACACTTGCCACATCCCTCATGACCCTGAGATGCATCCCTTTGGTACCCATGGCTGACCAGTGGGTCTCTGACCTAAACCTATGCTGAGAGGGACTTCATTTCCCCAGTCCCTGCCTTGAGGTTCAAGGCCTTGAGAAATGTGAGAAGAATGGTTGCAAAGTGAAGACTGAAATTTAAAAAAAAAAAAATTGTTGTGTACCTTAGCCCTCTGCTTTTCAGTAGTCCATTCACCTTTTTCATTTATCGGAGTACTTGTGCTTTAATTTTTGTTACACACACATATATATAAGCCCTTCTTGTTATTCTTCACATTCCTTGCCAAATTCAGCACCCACTGTGCCTCAGATTTCCTAACCCCAGATCCACATATCTATGTAGTATCTGTATATTCTTCAAAGATACATTACCTTCTTAGATGTCATTTTCACCAGGAAGTCCTCACTTAGCAGTACTTGAGTTCTGCCTTCCTTGCCTGATTTTTTTTCGCATGGGAATCATGAGCTCTTGGACTTTCAATAGAACCATTTCTAACACAGGTGAGTAACACAGGTGAGATAAATCTTGGCATATTTCTTTTTAGAATATTTGGAATCTAATATTTGGGTTATTCTTCAGACTGCAGCACACTTGCTCTTTTCTGCGTATGAAGGTCAGTACATAAATCTCAAGCAGTTTACTAAAATCATGTGGTTGATCTTTGCTGTTGCTTGCTAATCTATGACTACCTCTACAATGTCATTACTGTGACATATTGGTAGATACCAAACCATTTCTTTTTACTTTTGCTGCTAACAGAGAAGGGTAAAAGTGGGCTTGTACATTGAAAATACAGAAGTATATCTTTTTCTTGTTTCTTTAAATTGGCACATTGCATTTACTGAAGTATGAGATGGCCAATGTGTTTGGCATGTTCTAAGCTAGGGAAGAATATTTAATAAAAGAAAATAATTATTTAATTTTCTGTCAGGTCTAGAGAGAAAGTATTAGAACTTGTGAATATAAGTACCAACTTATATTTTGTGCAAACAGGCTGATAACGTGTTATTATGAAGTCTGAACCCACTAAATTTGAAGCAGTATTTCCCACAGAAGACAGTATTTAACTGTTTATGAAATAGGTGTCCTGGTTTTTCCTGATGAATGTTGTACATTTGTGAAACCCCACATTAAGGACACTTCAGTTACTGTCTCTGCCACTGCTAATTTCAGCAGCGAAAAGTTTCCACAGTAATGAACTTATCTTAGTGGAATGTTTTTCTAGAAAAGGACAGGAAAGCTCTGTTTATGGCAACCTTGGATTACATCCACAATATTTTATTAACCAATTCTCCACTTTTTTTTCTTTTTTGTTTTTTAATATATAGGTAATTGGAATAGTTTATTCATGACCATAAGTATGTAGAAGCCAATTTTTTCATTAAAGACATGCAATTAAATGACTAGTTTTGTCTTTAATGCATGACTAGTTTTGTCTTCAATGCTTTAAGCCTTTGGCATTTCTTCTATTGTGTGCTGTCCATGCAGAAATGAACAGAGCAGGGAACATAAAAGATAAGTAATAAGGCAGTAATAATAAAGTAGCATATATTACTTTATACGGGGAAAAAATAATTGAGCAGAAATAATTTCCTTCTTTTTTATTATTTTAATGAGGGTGACCATGACTATAAACTTAAAAAAATACAAAAAGTGCACTGAAAAATTCAGCTCATTAAACCCTGTCATTTTGTAGTAGACTGAATGTTATGTATATGCAATTCTTTTTTTTTTGTTTCTCTTTTCTTTTTGAAACGTATTTTAAAAATGTAAAACCACTTCCTTAATTGAAGTGCACTTGAACACTATATGTATAAAAGCATGGCAATTTGGCACTTAGACCTAAGGAAGTGAGTGCTACAGAAATGCTTCTGAATAATAAAATGAAGAAGCAAGCATAAACACTTATTTCCCCCACTTTTGTTCTCCACAATTTAAACCTAAGCCACATATTAGCACTTTGTCAGAGTAATTACAAATAGACAGAGGAATTCTTTATTGTATCTTTACATAGCAGTGATGGGATGAGTGCATTAAAAAATGAGATCTGTTCAGAAATGTCAGAGTATTAGAAAACATTTAGCCCCAAATGGTTATTAAACTTTCAGAATCACAAGAAAATCTCAGAAGTGACTGTATCTCTCTTCAGTTTCTAATAAGTACTGCTGTAATTGTAATTTTAATTTAAAAAGCCATCTTACTTAATGTAAATAACAGAAAATGTTTGCTGTGGCAGTTATCCTTTGACAAGTTAAAAATTTCAAATTAAATTAATTTACCTACAAAAAAAGAACAGGCACATTATTTCCTAGGTCATTAAGAGGTTAAAGACCATCAGCATTTCAAGGTCAGGAATGAGTGAGGTCATTAATAACAAGCACATGCTTTTAGGTTAAGTTCATTTTCATTTTGCTTCTTGACTGGGTTTGAAAATATAAGGTCTTTAGGAAAAAGAACATTACAGCTGAGGTACATATAAAGTAGGAGAGGATAAAACAATTAGAAAGAGTCCATTTTAAAAGGTTTTTAAGGTTTTTTTAAGGTTTTAAAGTTTTTTAGATTGTTTTATTTTAAAACAATTGTTTGGGATTTTAAAAAATTAATTATATATTATATAAAATGAAGATTATATCAGGTCGTATCTCTCTTTTTTGGGGAAAAATGATGCACATAAATAACATCCCAAAATTGAAGGATCTGGAGAAATAATTTTGCTGATTAAAAATTATTTGGAAGCTACTTTTAGTATGACCTGTCTACTTGAAGTTAAATTTCTGTTTAATATGAAAAGGATCTAGTCTTAATTCTTTCTGTAAACCAATATAAAGGAATAAAAGCAAGCTTTAGTCAACAGAATAAAAAGATCATCTGGGTAACAGTGATTTTTCCTTCAAAAAGTAATATGGATTTAATGGAACTGCCAGTGCATAACATAGATAGACATCCATCTCCCCTTCTGTCTGTCTGGGTGGGTGAATGATTTTTTAAATTCTTACTCAGAAATATCTTTCATCACCTAAAGATGAAACTTCCTTTCAAAATTATAGTTTTTACCACACCACTTCAGTTATTTCAGTACTGATTCATTGGTGGATAGCAACTTCAAGGTAATATGAAAATCTGTGTGGTTTAAAAATTTGAAGAGGAAATTTAACTCTTATTAAACTAATATTGCTTTCAATGTTTTACCAAATTGACTGCAAATTGAAAAAAGCACTTTGTCAGAGTTGACTGCAAATTAAAAAAAATTGACTGCAAATTAAAAAAAGTTACCAAAACAAGATGCTACTGTAGTAACCCTGCTTACTCTAGTTGATATGCGTTGGGAACAGATAATGTCTAGTACACACACTGGTTATAAAATAAGCAGACATTATTAAATATGTGAATTAAAATACTCATAAAATCAAAGGTCAAATGAAATCACAACAATTACAGAAAAGGTAATCCCCTCGATAATAGATCAGCGTAGCTATTTGCACAGGGATGTGCTTAAGAGCAACTATACAAAATAGATCACAGTGCAAACATCTAAACCTATTGTTGTTCAATAACATTTATGGCTGCTGCAAAATGCTTTGAGTCACAGAACTTCATGCACATGGGAGTACAGAATCTTTGTTGTAGCTAAAAAGGTACTTAAAGCTGACTAAAAAACATTAATCAGAAAAATCAGAGAGGAAAAAGTAGGTAGTATTTGGATTGTTTGACACACGTGAAGTGTCTTTTCCCATTATACTGTGAGACTTTTTAGAGGTTTTAAAGTGAAATTTCTTTGGAAATTATTGGAATAACAGGCATTAGTGTCTTTCTAGTAAAGGTGTCTTTACATATCATTTGAAGAAGGCATCCTGTCAGTTTCATACTACCTGTTTCTGTAATGCTGAAGAAAATAGACATGTAAAACATATTATGAAAACTACCAGATAAAATTTTATAAATAAAATTGAGTTGTAGAAAGGTTAAGCATAGTCCTTTTCTAGCCCTCTTCGTAACGCTTATTTTCTTCCCTTGCTTCTTTTTTGCTCTATAAATATGTTATTCTTCCAATTGTGTGGATTTTAAATTATTTTAAAATTTATTTCTATGGTCAAAGACCTGGAAGACCAAGGTGTCTAGTTCATAAGCCATTTTAAGGAAAGAATAGCTGGTAACTGAGTACAAATATTTCTGATGTAAACAAACACAAGGGAATTAATCTTTATCCATTCATTTAACATTTTAAGTAATGCTAGAAACGCTCCTAAGTCTCCGCATTTAAAAATATCAGAAAGGGAAGATTGTCAAAAATATATTTAAAAAGACCAATACCAATAAGTTTTCAAGTCTTTAGTTGATATATACATTGCATGGGAAGCTGTGTGCCATACTAAATGATAATCTTCATTAATGTTGTTTTCCTGTGCTGTTGTAAATCTTTAGGTAACATTGCCATTAGCATGACTCAGAGCTTCTCAAAATGTGTTTTCCTGCCTAACTTGTAGCAGCAGTTTCTGAGTTCTGTTTATTTTACAAAAGTTCTGAGTTTTTGAGTCCTAATATAGTAGTTTTTCTTTTCAGTTGAATCTCATAGTAACGGAATCTGGACTTCCACCATTAAATCACAAAACCATTTTGAAGAAAACTTTCATTTGTGAAGATCTGACACTTTTAATTTATTACTGATGATTTTTCAACTTTAAACACAAATGATGTTAATATTTACAAAGAATCTGCCCGTTAGTTCCACTTAGGTGAAAAATCATAATAATTTATTCCTTGTACTGCATGCAAAAATTAGAGGTGTGCTAGGTCTTTTAAGTAGCCATAACAAGCTACTAGTGTAAAAAAAAGAGGAATTGGTACGCTGTCCCACATGTAGTGCTCCCCCAAGCTATAGCTGCATTCATCTCAGAGGATGTATGATCCTAACATGACTTCTCTGATATGTTTTACTGCTCTGTAAAGCCCACTGAATCTCCATTCCTTAAACATGCTCAGGCTTTCCTGGAAGTTTCGTTTACAGCATCCTTAGTCAGGAATTATTTGGTATCATGCTTCTGGCCATGCAAAGAAACTCTCATTTGTATTCAGCCTGGTTTCACTCCTTGTTCCACTAGTTTTGTTTGATATATGTACTGTAAAAGCGAAGGCTAGGTGTAATATTTTGTGACCGTGCTGTGAAATTTGGATTTTTTTTTTCTGGGAAATTATTGATTTGAATGGCAAATGGATGGAGAAGCAGTGTCACAACAGCCTGCCTGGAACCACTGTGCTAGAAACAGATCATGGCAATAATAAAGACTTTATCAGCAGACATGTTTGTTCATCCTTAGTGAACTAAAACTTCTTTAGGGGTACTCAATTAGTTATAATTAAGTTTTAACTGAATCCAGCCAAAGTCCTTTGGGAGTTTTCCACTTTAATTATCTTCACCGTAGGTCTCTGTATGACAATGCCTGAATTTCAGTTTTTCTCATGACTCATTCAGCTCTAGTTGAATTTTGACTCAGCATTATAGTTGCAAGTGTGAAAAAAGAACAGAGGCATGACACTGTTTCACCACGACTCTGTTTACAAATAATACAGGGATGGAGAATCTACAGGAGTGTCCAGGGATGAGGGGTATATAAAGCACAAGGTACATTTACCTAGAGAACCTGTAACTGTAATCAACTAGCAGTACTTAAAGCCTATATCCTAGCAAGCACAGTACACATTATTGATAAGCATTTTGTGCATTACCATAAAGACACCTGAAGTTCTTACATTGTATTGTTTGTGTAAGAAATGGATACATGAAAAATACTTGCATTTGAATTAGCTCCAGTATAATTTCAATCTGTCACTGTTCTTACAGAAAAAGCAAATAAAATATATTCCCATAGGCAAAAAAAAAAAAAAAAAATTGTGTGTGCAGATCTTTCTGTGGCAGTATAATTTTTTTACTGCACATACGTGAGAGCTTGACTTTCATTGATCCTAGTGATGCGGCCCTGCAGTGCTGAAAAAAGATATAGTTCTTAGCATTATTCTGCTTTATATTTTCCTGCATTGCTGACACAGCTTTTAAGAGTCATGTTAGCTATGCTAATTGAGAAGTGAGGTTAGCTCTGATGTCAGTACGGCAACCTGAAGAATGGCAATGAAAATCCATATATCAACTGCTTAATTGCTTATTTAAAATAACATTTACATATTATTATGCTTCAGATTATCTTCCTGATTTCCTACTGCCACTGGGTGATGTACTGCCCCACAAAAATCTCTTGAAATCCAAGCTTATGAAATCCAAATCTTTTAATACAGTATGATGTGAAAAGCATATTGAGAGCTGACATGCAATGAGAAAAACATAATTAAATCCTGATAAAAATGTTTGTCACTGGCTCCCTGCAGGCAGTGCCTGTGTTTTGTCTTCTCTGTTCCAGTGGTTTAGTGGCTTTAAAGGTCAGAGTAGAGTAGCAGCATAGAGATTCAAATGCTTGTGGATTTCTCAAAGACGTACCAAATACTATGCATCATTAAGAAATAAATGTGATTACCTGGCTTCGAAGGGGCATGAGTGGAAAAATTTGCTCCTGACATGTGTGTTCTATGCCCAGATTCTGCTGTATATTCATGCTAAGATCTCACACCTCTGTTTTATGTAATGAATCTATATTTAGCAAGAGAAAAAACCCTCAGTATTTTGCCCAAAATGTTACTGAACACTCTTCCTGAAGTGTTCACAATAACAAAGTTTATCCTTTGGGCATTCCAGAATGATTTTCAGCTAGAAGACAGATTTTACACGAGCAAGGTTCATGCTTCAATGCTTGTCAGCCTCAGAAAACAAATATCACTTAAAAAATAAACCAAACAAAAATGGTGCAGATAGGATGCCAGAGAAGAGACACACTGTTAGAGAACACAGAATTGATCTAATCTGAGTCACACAAGTCGTGACATTCTGTAATATGAGTACAGTAAAGAAGAGAGTCAGGAATAAAGGAATAAAGGAAATTTAGAGGACAAAGATAGGGCCAATTTAAGTGAATGCATGTAAAGGACAAGAAGGGCAAAGAGTTAACTTTCAAGACTGCTTAAACACAAAATTATTATTAGGATATTGAGAAGAAAAAAACACATTTCTGAATGCTATTTTTCTTTTTCTGCCACATAGAGGAAGGACTGCAAGTTATGAATTAAATGAAAAAGAATATTTCATTTTTAAGATTTTGCTGCAAAATTGTTGTTATAACGTTTTCTAGTGCTTCTTTTCATTGTTTGTTTTTTTGTTTTTCTTAGAGGAGTAGACAGTCCAACTTAGATAATAATAACATTCCTTTTGAAACTGTACCAATCACTTATATCCTGGCCTGAGGTATGACAATATCTATTGACTTTTTGTCTACTTTTCTCTGCAACGCAAGTCATTTTAAAGTCCATTTTTGCATCATACTAATGAATAAGATTTTTGCAATTAATATCAGAGTTTTAAATGTAACATATTATATATATTTAATACAGACTGGATTTCTTTTCAAATTCTTTCCTTTATATTTTATGGAAGTGTTTTCCATGGGAATAAACTGTGTCAGTTTTACCCAGGTTGTTTTCTGCTCAATCAAAAGTCATGATTTATCCTACCCACATAGAAATCAATTTACTTTTTTTATGTGGTTTTTTTTTGTTTTGTTTTGTTTTGTTTTTGGGTTTTTTTTAGATCACATTAGTTTGGATTTAAAACCAAATTATATTCTTCTTTCTCTAATTTCTCCTAGATCTCAGGTTTTCTTTTCTCTGAGAGCAAAATGAGAGCAAAATGATGTAATCTTACTCCCAATGACACTCTATTTATCTGTTTCATCATTTACACTTATTCTTTTTCAAAGTATTACTGCTTTTCTGTACAGGTCCTAATGAATCCTTTTAACATTTCTTAAGAACTTTAAAATACTTAAGTACTTTCCCAAATTATTATTTCAAATATAGCACTTCCTCTTTTGCATTTAAAAACAGCACATTATTGTTAGTCATATTTTCAGTAGTGACTTTATAAACTGACATTAAATAAGCTTATTTAGAATAAGCTATGAAATAATCACTTAGATTGGTCATTTGCTTATCTCAAAAATGCTGTAGAAATTTTCTGTATTCTCAGAACACAGCCTTGTTCCATTGACTTCAGGTGGTGTTTATGCATATGTTCATGTTCCTGAAATATGAAGTCTTGTGAAAACAGACAGAATTTTTCCCCATGGAACAGCAATAAACTTTTCTTTGTATTGCTGGAGAAGACACCCCACAACAGTTAAAAACACTAAGAAATCATATTTTGCTAATCACCGTAATAACCAACTACCTGTTGTGTAATTTGATGGGAAAGAATCTAAAGTTATACAACCTGATTATTGTGTTGTAAGAAACATGGAAGATTTAGAAAATATTTTTTCAGTCAGGTCTCATATATATTCTTTTTAAGAAGAATCACCTGACTAAAATCTTTTAGTATGAAAAGGAGCAGAATATGTTATATATGGAAAATCAAAATGCTGACAGGTAACCCTATTTATTGTCATTCCTACGTGATGTTTGGTGTTTTGGCATGCTGTAAGTACACATGTGGAGAGTGTTTCAACAGCTGTTGAGAGTTAGTTATCCTGACCCCAGTGTTGCTCTCACAGCTCTTGGGAATTTCATCATGGGCAGCTATTTTTGTCCTCCAAGCACGATCATAAACCTGTTTTGCCTTTTTTTCTGGAGAAAACCTCCAATAGCTAATAAAGTTGTAGTGTAGCAGCATAGCCATAACAAATTATGGCTGATTAAATATGTAAGGAAAACAAATCTATACAAAAAACATCTAGATACCAAAACTGAGCCTCTGGATACAGGAGGCTTCAATGATTGGCATCACAGGGACATATGTCTCTGTTACTGCAAATAGTTGTACAGAAAATGTGCAGATCTCAGTCTTTGCCATAGATGCTGCTGTTTGTGGCACTAATATAGAATCATTAATAGCTTCTTTGCCTTTGGGGAACTAATGTGATGGTGCTCCAGTGCCCGTCTCTGCCTCCCCAGTCTGAAATACCTTCGTCAAGATTCCTCAGAGGTACACGTCTCCCTAATCTGACACCTTGCTCAGATAGTTGCTGGCTAGAGTATAGTCTAAAAGGCATAGAGAAATTTTAAGTAGCAGTCTGGCTTGCCTTTGCACTCTGTGCCTATGTGGCCCATCTCCATAAATCTGGATTGTAGGGAGGATGGAAACTGTTCAGCACTGAAAATCACAGCTAGAGGAAATGTGGAAATATTTCCCAATTATATTTAACATTTTGCTGTTTACCTGATGCAAGCTAGAAACAAGTTGCATAGCAGCATTAATCAGCTTTTTTTTAATATTTTATTTATTTTTTAATATTTTTTAAATATTTTTCTTATGTGTACATCCCTAAGGATTATTAATACTTTCAACTGCTGACTACCATATTTCTGAAGGAGCAAGGTTTGTACCTGTACTGTATGCTAAAGATATTATTTAGTGAATACCAGTTTTAAATATGAATAATTTTTTATTCGTTGATCTGACCAAGTCCCAAAGTGTGTAATAGTTCCCCTGCTGTGGAGGACAGATTAAATATTAGGAAGAAATTCCTTCCTGTGAGCCTGGCACAGATTGCCCAGAGAAGCTGTGGCTGCCCCACCCCTGGGAGGCCAGGCTGGATGGGGCATAGAGCAATGTGGTCTGGTGGAAGGTGTTCCTGCAGGCAGAGGGTGGGATGAGATGAGCTTTAAGGTCCCTTCCAATCCAAACCACTCTATGATTATATGATTCTATGATCAATTAATCACTACTATAGGAAAATTAGGGTAGAGAAGGAATATGGTGATGTAGTTGCAGTGGAACAGATCTGAAGGAAACTGACAGGAAGTGGGAAAACTGAAGAATGAGTGATACTGAAGTGCGAGAAGAAACATTTAGAACTGGGAAAAGTAAATCACTCAAGAAAAGTTTTGGCTAGGTTGTTAAGGGAACGAGAGTACTAAGACAAAAATAAAAATATTTAAACACTACACTCCAATAAAAGAATTCTAAATAAAATAATATTTACAATGAAAAGGAAAAGTTATTAGTAAATTCTGAAATACTATGTGAGAGAATCTGCAAGTCGTAGTGCTCTAATCTTTCAGATCATTTGAGATCCTCTTGAGTATTCCAGTTTTCAGGTTACAAAAATAGTTTTGCCAATGGTGGAAAGAATTTAATAATTAAGAAAAAAAGTCTACAATATTGTATCATATATTTCATTAACTATTAAATACTCTAAATAATGTCTAACAAAAGAGAAAGATTAATGATTGGCCAAGACACTAAGTAGAAGTCAGCACACTGCATGTCTGTATTATGACCACCATCCCAAAGTAAAATTTTATTGTCAATATCAGTATAATTTCAAATAGTATACACAGCATATCATATGCATATATGTGTATGTATATATGTGACTTAAAATTATCTGAAGATAAGCCCAGTGGCATTTATGTTCTGAGAATCTTGATAACTTCCTCATTTTAAGAAACTTTCAGGGTCTGAAAAGTTGATAAGGATTTACTAATGATTTTTAAACTACCTCCCCTGAGTTTTTTGTATCATTTTGAATGACCTGGTTTGGATTGGCAAGAAAAGTAATTTATTTTTTACAGAATTACAGAAAATATTCTCATTGCATGTCTGATTCTCTGATAAGAAGCATGTGGCTTGTGTAAATGAAGAGAAATTTTGTTAGAATCTAGGAGGACAAAAATAACTCTAGGTGATTCAGCTTCCTGTCTCGGATAAAACGAAGTTCTATTCTGTTGAAGTAGCAATTAACCCAGATATCAGGTACTGCAGAGTTAAAGAGTCTCCATCTTTCTGCTGACATTTACACAGGTAATGTCAGTGGTTGTTACGAACCAAGGAAAGAAGAAAAAAGGAAACTAAGGGTCTGTGAATAAAACAGAAAGGCTTGAAATATACCCAAAAACATGATTAAATCAAATGAATTTAGATGTTCTTGGGAAAAAAATGATATGTTTTATTGAATAGTAAAAGAGGCAAAGAGAAAGAAAGAGAGAAATAGAAAAAGAGGTGTGTGGGGGTGGGGGGGGGAAGGAGAGACAGGGAGACAGTGACAGGGTTAGATCAAAACATATCACCCTTCTGGGGATCCCAGTGATGTTTCGTTGCTCCCTTCCATCTGGCCTTCTTGGTGGTGAGGGTTTCCATCGCCTGCTGCTGCCACCAAAAAGTATATAATCCAATGGAATAATACACATTTGGGTCAGGTGGGAACACCCAGGTGCCTCCTTTGGGGAGGACAAGTTTGACACTGTCCCTTGCAATACTGGGGATTTGTTGCATCGTTTTCAGTGCTCTGGTGCAGGGTCTGGGGACCCCTTTTGCGGGGCTGGCCTTTGATGGGCCATGGCACCCCCTGCACTGTCCTCCACGTGGATGCGGCTTTTCCTGGGGTGAAGGGGCCCCACAGCTGAGCTGGTCTGCAGAACAGAGGATGGGTGTTAAATGCCTGAGACCAGAGGCTTTTTCAGCACACATCCAAAAACCTCTCCTTACCCCACCTTCTGGTGTAAGGGTCAGTTCACCCTGGCTGCTGATAGCCCTGGGGTGTGGTCTCCACCCCAAAGGTGCTAAGCTTGATCCCTCTGTGAAAGTATTCTCATCTTCATCAACGAGTACTGGAGATCAGAAGGCCTATTTAGGTTGTGGTGGTCTCTGCAGTTTTTGTAATACAGTTTTTCTGTAATAGGCAAAGTTCCTTCATGAAGATGTTTAAGCTATAAATTACAACATTCAGTCTCTGACATATATATATAGTGGAAAGCCAGAAGAGTGCAAGAAAACCCTTTTAATAGTTTCCACTGTTTATTTAGAATGAGCAAATTAAAATAAAAAGAATGTTAGGTGATTAGATATACTATCAGTTTAAGTAAGCTGCAAGACCTTACTAATAGCTTATATGTTAGAATTGTCCTGGTCACTTCATGGATTTGGCTTATGTGATTTGACAAGATCATTTTGCTGCCCTACTTGACAGAAAAACAGCCTTATTTTTATTATATATAATAGATATATTTTAAATAAGTATATCTATAAAGTATATATAAAATCTTTTAAAATATAGAAGCATATTATATATTTAAAATACATATAAAGTATATATTAAAACATGAAAATATATGAGCTATAATATATATTAAATATAATATATATTATATATTTATATGTTTATTATATATCTATATGTTTATTATATAATTATATATATGTAAAATGTATTACTGGGGGAGATAAGACTGGGATTCACAAAATCACAGCTTCTAGGAAAAAGTTTCATTTCAAAACTAAAACTAATCTCATCAAATAACTTAATGTATCAAATCTAGATTTACCTTCAAGTATAGAGCACTTTATTTTATGGTTGGAAGAGCAGAGGGATTGTCCAGTAGACAAAGCAGGGAAATATGTGCATGTTAGCTACGTAAAACTGTTGCAGATTTTAGGAGTTCTCTAAACAGAGGCAGAGTCCAGTTTAAAAAGGAGACATCATTTATTCTGTGCAGGGTGCAAGGCGGATGTTTCTACAAATCAAGCCCACCATGGGATAAAATGTCGTATTTTTTACATAGTAAAATTTAATGAGACCAAATCATCTATTACATATTCTCCACCTACCTAATGTGGAGAATTTACCTATCCTACCTATTTATTGAGAGATGTAATATTTTGCAATTCTTGACACACAGATTTCTTCATTAAGCATCTTCTGCTGTAGAATTAATCTGATATCGGTTACATTTACAAAGGGTGAAAAATTTCATCCTGGAAGGAGAGAAATCAACTTGAAGACATCAAAATCCAGAAAAGCATAAGCTCTCCCTGTTTCATTCCCTTTCCCCTCCTCAAAAATTGCTAACTATTGCAATATCATTAGGATTTAAGTTTAGACACATAAGGAGCATAAAAATGTTGAAAAAAATACTTTAAAAAAACAAAATTGTCTGGAAAACAAAAAAAAAAAAATTAAATGCTCATCAATATAATAATTCAAGGAAATTTTAAAATTTTATAACAATGTAGAATTTATTTTAACAAGTAAATCACATTCCTGCCCATTTTGCTCAAACCTCCATGTCTAAAAGGTATTGCTGCTCAATCACAGGAAAGGAAGTCAGCAGCTGTTCTCCAAAGTATGAAATCTTTATTTATAAATTCTTGTTTATTTGAAGAAATCACAAATCCTTTTATGATGCTGATATGGAGCACAGCCCACAGAAGATATGAAAGATTCTGCAAACTCAGCTTGAATTGTATTCCCATGCAGAGATAGAAGACTATCTCCCAGCTTAACTTAAAGCAGTCATCTGGACAGTTTAAATGTAAGAGAGATGATACAGAGACATATCTTTTGGAAAAAAAAGTCTTAATGGAGGATGATGCAACGCCCTTTCTCAAAATATGTAGGAAGTAATAGCTGACACTTTTCAACAAAAAATAAAGAGAGCAGAGCAGTTAATTGGAAAGCAACTTACAAGTTGGCTTATTGGAAGAAAGTATTTATTTTTGATTTTATTTTTTGAAAATATCTTAATGGGGAATGGCAGTTACTGAGAAATACTGTTAACCAGCTTGTTTCTCCTGCATCTTTCAGTATGATTTCCCACTATTAACTCTTGAACTCCCTTTTGAGGTATTCAGAGTGGGGTGGGAAACGAATTCCACCTTTCTTCTAAATGCATATTGCAGTGTATTTATTTGAACAAGTGTTCCACTCCTGGCAGGTTTCTTCTGCTAGAGGGCAAAGTGCTTGTTAGCAGGATATGGGGCAGTCCTTGGATGAAAGCCCAGTGGGACATCTGTAAAGAGTGGAATTTTGTCACTGCTTTCCTGGAGAAAAAAACAGCTTAGATTTCATTTCTAGAGCGGTTGAGACATTTGTCTCAATACCTATATTCCAAAATATCGTCAGGATGGGGTAGAGGACTGGAGACAGGGCAGCTCTTCATAATGGATGAAAGAGCATCGTCTACATTGTTGTACACACAAATACAATTTAAGTAGTTCTTCCTGACTCCTGCTGTAAAATCACATGAAGATTTCTTCATGGCTTGCTTTCAGTAGAGCCAAGACAACAGAGACAACAGAGTCTCAAAACAATTGTGTTAGCAATTAAAGAAGGGGAAGATTTGAAGCTGCCTACAATGAAGAGATCATGCATAAAGCAACTCCTTTTGCTTTAACTCTGACACATGGCTGCCTTCTAACAACTTTGCAACAAAGCTGAAAAAATCTATAGCTTTCTAAGATATCACAATGTCTCTAGTTTTGCTGTCTATTAGTCTTTTTCTACTTGTTTGAGATAGCTTAACAGTCCTATTTTACTATCACACTTCAAAGTTTTGCAGCATTGCTGGTAATTTACCATGGAATTATTTTGCTTTGTAGTGAGGGTGAAGAAACAGGATTATTCACAATGTTTGAAATTATAAGTAGAAAAAAATATTATTTCTTTAAAAATTTTTATTTCTGATCTATCATCAGCCTAATGGTAATAAGGAAATTATTTATGGTAAGTTAAAAATCTTCATCTAATAATAAGAAGAACTAAGAAAAGAGCGATTTCAGGACTTTTAAACTTAGTAATAAAAACAATGAAAGTCATTAGGAAACCATAATAAATTTAATTTAATTCTCCCACAAAATTCATTTATATATGTTAGGTATATGGATTAGCAAAGTATACAGTTATGCATAGATTTCACAAAGAAGGTCTAAAGAAGCTGTTTAATCTGTAAAATGTATTTCACTCCATGGCTTTTTCATTTACCTTAATTTCTTTTGTTATCTACTAGTGGCCTTCACCTCTGGTCAGAAGTAAATGCAAGCAACTAACTGTGGTTTTTTTGATTTAAAGTGGCTCTCTCCATGAGCTAAGTACTGTGATGTTGTCTATGTTGCCTGTAAGAATTTTCCTGAAGCTTATTCAGCTACTTTCTTCTTTGGAGTTAGGTCTCAAATTTGTTTTGAAATACATTTCTGTGATGGTGAGGGCACAATTCATTGAAGCACCTGACCTCCATCCATCACGATTATAAACCTAAAGCCATAAGCTTTTGTTCCTGACATTTCCTGCTCTCCCTGTAATTTTCACAGGTAGGGACTCAAACTGTCCTTTTCCCAGTTCTCATTACAGTCTTTGTCATGAGATGATGAGACATTTAATTCCTTATTCACTGCTCAGCCCAGTTTTAAATCAATATAATTGTTGGAGTGTATGTACAATGATGGTCTAAAGAGTTACACAGCTGTGTGTGCATTATTTGCTTCTGAAAATAAGGCACCTAACCTCTTTGGTGTCTAACTCCAAATAATTAACATTGTAAGCAAGTCACACAGTTTTGGTAAAATGTTTTCCATGTAAAAGACTGTTATGCGTTTGTATGTTTAAATGAAAAGTTGACTGTCTAAGAAAAGCAAAATTAATCAGCTGTAGAGAAGGAAATTCTTCACATATAAGTGTGTCTTTACATATGAGTATATCAGAATGTTACATTGCATTCATATGTGTTTTCTCTTTTACAATGATGTGATCTATTTTTCAGGGAATCCTTAACTCATCTAGAAGCCTCATCATTCCAGAATTAAACTTCTTCATGTTAATTTATTCAAAACATTCTCAGTTCCATCACAGATCTAGTGTCATGCTCTTGATGGGACAGGTTTGTCATTCATAGACAGTGAAATATGACACTTAGCATTTACTGGTGTTTTTCAGAATATAACCTTCACAGTAGATCAGATAGAATAATAATATTAATAATAAAAACTGCTTCTGGCCATGGAGAATTAACTCTTAAGTTCTGCTATGTATTTCAAACCAATATAAGGTAGCTGGCAATAATTCATCAGAACTCTTTACCACAGGACTGTGAAAGGTCTTTCTGTGCACATAACTTTGAACCTCCAAAATGGTTAGCTATCTTGGAATTTAATCCAAGCTTGTTTTGAAATCTTCCCTAATGTCCCCTAAAAGCTGGTGGTAAACTATTTTCAATACATAGTGCTTAAAAAAAAAAGGAAAAGGAAAAAAAGTTTCTTCAGTTGGCCATAAAAGAAATTATATTGGGTTTGTTGCAAATTCCAATAAGATTCTCATAATGAAAGGACCATATCAGTAATCATCACTCCTAAGTGGATTCAATAAAAGGATGTGCAAAATGCTAGGCTGTTGTTCAGCCAGTTAAGGCTGTTTATCCACATTGATGTTACATTCAGATTCCTTTAGGAAGGCATAGAGGGGAAGAATGTTTTTCTTTAAAAAAAAGATCTTTTACAAGTGGGATGAAGTAGAATAGTGCTGTTCTAAAACAAAAGGTAATTTTAAAAAAAGGATAAACCCCAAAACAAAGCAAACAAATCAAACAAAATAAATACTCTAAATTCCCCAAAACAATGCATCTTCCAGAAAAAAAAAAATTACATCTTTGATTCAGGGCATAATTTCAGCAATGTTTTTATATGAAGTTTGTTAAAAATGTGCCAAATTCTAATCCTCATCTGAGATTTATTCACATCACATTTCTCAAGAAATATGACAATAAGTGAAACAAATATAGTATTTCCCAAGCTATCAAAATTGTCAACAGGCTGGAAAGTTTTAAATACACCAGTACTAAAAACATAAGGGGCTTTGCCTTTGAAAGGAAAGTAAAATACGGAAATAGCTGTTAGACTGTTTGTAAAGTCAGGGGAAATTAATTACCACTATCTTTAAAGTGTGTATTAGAAGGAAAATATGGCAATAAGAAATCAAACCAAACTAAAACAACAGCAATGAAAACCAAGAAAACAAAATACATTAATAAACAAACTACATTCAAAATGCTTTCATGTTTTGAAAAGAAGTCACAGGGGAAGAATTAAATGGATGTACTACTGAATTCGTCATTTCTGAAGAAAAAATCAGTGGGAAATTTCTAAACACTTAATTACTATTCCTGTGTTAAAAATCTTTCAAAGACACATGTCTCAGAAGGAAGGTTTGTGCAAAAGGACCATGACAAAGTTAGTGAAATCAGAAATAACTTTTAATCAAAGTATGTGTGGTAGAGTGTTGTGGAGACTTTAACAAATTTTATGTTAAATATAATTCTGGATGATGAACAGTGATCTGTAAAGAGAAAGTATTTATCAATAAGTTCCTTTGGATGGACAACATTGAAAATGAGAATACTTGCATTGAAGATACCCCGAAAACACAAAGGAGAATAACTAAATTATTCAGATGAAATGCAGTCATTTTGAGACATAGTGGTGAATTATTAAAAGAGGGTACCAGTGTCTGCAATTAAGTGTGTGTAAATGCTGATTTTATTGATGTGCATCTCAGGGCAACTTCAGCTTGAACAACATGCTCCTGACTGTCTCCAATCTTTCTTTAAATATAGCTCTATGCTTTGATTCTGACATTAGGTACCACCCACTACTCTCACCTCCCTGCCTTTGGTTTAACTTTATTATCTAACTTATATAGTTAATATTCTTGTGGCACTGCAAAAGATCTTTGAAAACTATTGGAGAAAGATATATGGATTATGAGGCTTAAGCTTGATGAATTTTGCTTCTCTTGTCTCAGCCCTTGCAGAGATTTATGTCACTGACTAAACAATTTGCTCTGGTAGTTTCATAAATTCTACAATCAAATCACCTTAATTGCTACTCAAAAAAAAAAAAAATTCCTCTATTCATTGTGATTATTTGATCTAAAGCCAAAAAAAAGAGTTAAACAGATCTATGGCAGTATGCTCAGAAGTGTATTTGCAGTTTTTATTTTTATCTGAGGCAGACCCAGACTTGTGCTGTGCATCATATTTCTACATGAGCATCCCAAATAGAGAAGTCTCCCTGGTCTGAGTTTCGGCCACAAGCGAAAGTGAAGCTGTGGTACAGTGTAGGCAACTTGGAGTGGGGGAGAGGGCTCCCCTGGGGCAGGTAGGACAGGGCAGGAAAGGGAGAGTAGGTCAGGCTGCATGGTCATATTCATGTCACATTCATGTCTGAAGATGTGTTGATGATTCATATCTCAAAAAACTGCTAAGAAAAAAATACACGTGAAGCAGTTGATCAACACATTTTTTAAAGTTTATCTTAAAATTCTTTGAAGTAGGGTGGAATCACTTGCATATGATTGATAATAATGCAAATATAGTGATGATACAATAATAAATCGGTCATACTAATGGTGATACAAAAAATAAGATGGGTGTGTAAGATGGAGTTGGATCCTTAACCAAACAAGCAGCTGTATTGTATAAACTTCAAAGGAGAGAAAGCCCCAAGCCATAGCTGAGTGAGGAACCCCTCTAGGAAACCCGCAGAGGAGCAGAGTGACCCACTGGGCATCCATGCTCATGAGCTTGGAACACTGATCAAGCAATTAACAAAGGAATAGCAAGCGGCTTTTCCAAGCATCATTATTGCTCAGAGAAAGTTCTGGGTACAAGTAACCTCATGAACATGGTTACATTCCTGTTGTATGCAAATTGTCTCTGAGCCAACCATTTTATTCCATCGAAATGACAACCTAAGTGAGCCTTCTTGCAGCTCTCTCTGCCAGGCAGTGTGGCTGCATGGTGGGGATCTCCCCAGGAGCTTTTGTGCCTCTGATCTCTGTGTCAATCATCCTAGTTAGATTCTAACTCAATTTCCATTTGTGTGTTCTTTCTTGTAAACAACCAAGTGAACCTTGCCATTGAACTGTGTTAATTCACAGTTTACCACATCATATTAAAACTAATTTTGCTTCTGCCTTTGACAGTGGTTCTTTAAGAAATCTAAATTACCCATTTGTGACAAATTGGCATAGTTAGCAGAATCATAAATCAAGATTTGCAAAAGGGAGGAATCTAACTTTTTCTTTGAAGTAAACCAAAATTTATTTTACAACTGGAACCAAAATACCATACATTTATTTTCAGATATCTAACGCTTTCCAAAATTTTTAACTTACTTTCCTCTGAGTGGCCCAGGGAAAAACTAAGAAAGCACTACTCCTAAAGCTAAAACATTTCATGTCATATTGGAAAATCTCTTTAACCTCTACTTTCAATTTAGCAGTAATATTTGAAGGATGGGTTCTCATAATCTCTATTGCATCAAGTTATATGACACATTTTTGGTTTATATTTGAAGACACAGAGTCACTTAGCCAACATATGAAGCTTCTGCTTTATTACAACTTGATAAATCAGGTATTTTTAGAAGCATATTGTAATAATAAGCTTATTTTTGTCTAGGAGTAAACTGAGTTTTAATCCCAGAGGATTTCCAAAATCTTTCAAATCTTTCCCATTTGAAGGGTCTTGCACAATATTCCCCTTGAAAGTAACCTTTCAGATGCAACTGTGGGCAGAAAGAGGATCTTACTCTGACTATGGGAAGTAGACAAGTCTGCCTTGCAAGATATGGACAAAGAAATTTAAAAGCTTAACATTCTTATCTAAATAATAGCTATTTTTTGTTTCACGTTTGAAGGCACATGTTCCTTCATACTGCAGGAGATACTGGGTAAACTAGTGGTGTTAATTCCATGTGATACAATGTGGTACTGCAAAATCACACATTATTTTCAGATAGTGAAAATGAAAGCTGCTTGGATTGTGTCAAAAGTGATAGAGAGAAGTAAAATAGATTATTTCTTTTTCAGGACAATAGTAATACTATACATGGTTAGCAAAGATGTTGCTTATTTCCCTTTACAATAAAAATCCTTTATCATTTTATTTACACTAATTTTTCTTCTCTTCTTCCCTTAGATTAAAAGGTGTAAAAGAATCATTAGAATGGAATCATTAGAAATGTTAGAGATGGATGTGTAAAAAAAACCCAGCTACTGAAGCCTGTTTAAAATAAAGTCTGTTTTCTTACACATATGAAAGAAATCCTGAGGGTAAACAAACAAAAGCCTGACTTTTTAAATGAGATGATTAAAAAAATCAAATGCTTTTTGTAAAAGTACTTGTTAATTTTTTCATTAAAGTTACTTTAAAAAAATGATAGATTCTTCTAGCTGTCACTAGTACTAGTATGTGCACTACTAACAAATTGCATGATTTGGTTTTATATTTCCAGTTGTAGAAAAAGTCACAGTAGGAGGTGAGGCCAAATTGGGCAACTGAATCCAATACCCTCCACAATAAAGATCAAATTTGAATCTGAATGAAAACACCAGTCAAAAGTTGCCTAGAAATAACCTTGGCACATACACCATTTCTCCTATGAAAGTCTTTAATGAAATGCATATACCTGGTCTTAAGCATCAGTTTTAAAAAAAAAATTAAGCCCTTTGTTCTTGGGTTGTTTTTTTTTTTTTTGGTTTTTTTTTGGGGGGGGTGTTGTTGTCTGGTTTTGGGTGGGTTTTTCAGGGTTTTTTTTGTTTTGGTTTTTTGCTTGGTTTTTTGGGTTTTTTTGGGGTTTGTTTTGTTTTGTTTGTTTCTGAATAGGAAAAGGAACATAATTCCTGTATTTCTTGAAGAGTTATGTATCCTGCTTCATCTATATTTATTTTTGTCATGGCCAATGCATCATAGAATCACAGAATCAGAAAGTGGATAACATTGAAAGGGAAAAGAATGGGACATCTGAGCATATGGCACGGGATCGTGTCCAGACATCTTTTAAACACCTCCAGTGAGGGACACTTCACAGTCTCTCTGGACAATCTGTTCCAGTTCTCATTCACCAGCACAGGAAAGACATTCTTCCTCACAGTCAGGTGGAACTTCCTGTGAATCACTTTCTGCCCATTACCTCTTGTCCTGTTTGGCAGCACCAAATTGACAGCACCAATCCGTTCCGTAGGCTTGACTCTCTCCTTCAGATAATCACATACATTGATGGGGTCACCTCTTTTCCCCAGGCTAGACAAATCCAGCTTCCTCAGCCTTTCCTCATGAGATGCTTCCATTCCCTCATCATCTTCATGGCCCTCAGCTGGACCTTCTCCGGCACTTCCTTGTTTGTTTTATGCTGATGAGCCTAGAACTGGACACAGCATTCCAGATATGCCTCACTAGGGCTGAGTAGAGGCGCAGGATCACCTCCCTCCCCTGCTGGCAATGCTCTTCCTAAAGCACCCCGGGATCCCTTGGCCCCAAGGGCACTGCTGGCTTATGGTCAGCTTCTTGTCCACTGGTTCCCCAAAGTCTTTCTCCTTAGAGCTGCTTTCCAGAAGGTGTGTCTCCAACCTGCCCTGGTGCCTGGAGTTATTCATCTTGAGGTGCAGGACCCTGCACTTGCTTTGCTAAACTTCATGAAGCCCATTTCTGCCATATCTCTAGCTTGTTGAAGTCTTTCTGAAGGGCTGCACAGCTCTTTGGGGTATCGGCCACACCTCCCAATTTTACGTCCCCATCAGACTCACCGAGGAGGCACTCATTAAACCTTTGTTTCAAAACTTCTGTTGTGCTGCAGGGTGAGAATACAGTTTCCATCCTTAACATACTTTTTTTCATAGCCCTGTCTTCTACTGTCAAAATACAGGATTTTGTAATGTTTTTGCTTTCTAAACTCTTTTATAAATCACTTAATCATTGACTGTATGTCCCTTAGCAGATGCTTTTTTGATTCTCTTTTTAAAATATGTTGTCTATATTTTTATTGTGTTGTTTTATTTTTTAAAAGGCTGTTATGCTTCCTTTTGATCAGGTAATTTTTTTTGATCACTGCTTTGTGGTATTTTGCAATTCCAGGACTAATGTATTCCCCAAAGAAAATGTGTTCTACAGTTCTCTGTGATATTGTCTTGGTATGTGAGATTTCCATTACATGTTCTAGCAGTTTGAGTACTTGACATTTGGGTTGTTTTCCCCTCTCACATCCCTACCCACTCAACAAAACCCTGGTTTTTCTGTCTTCAAAAACAAACTGTTTCATTACCTGGTGAAACTTTTGTTGCTTATGTATACTTATCTAAGTCAAAACTTGGATTCTATTTTAACTATGCCATAAGTAGTCACTACTTCAGGACCAGAAATCCCTGGGTTTTATCTGAAATATAAATTTCAGCAGTTCCTTCTGTTTTTAAAAATCTTTTTCATATATAATAATCACCTACTTTTTTAATAATAACAAGTTATTTTTTCAAGTTCCTTTTGAAGCTCTCCGTGTTTGCTTAACAGCATGTAATAATTACTGGTTGACAACAAGTGCTGTGCTTTTATTTTTTGAGCAATTTAATTTCTCAGGCTGTTTTCTTAGAAAAAGAAATAGATAACATATTAGTAAGCTGCTGTAAAAATGTTATAAAGAATATTTTTTCTCTCTGTTGTCTAAACTGGCTTAGTAATTTTATGTGATCTGTTGAAATTTGTCTGAGAGATTTTGTTTTCATGCCTAAAATTGGAAAAAAAGCTTTCTGAGCAATATTAGACTTGATAACATAAAAAGCAGTCTTTTATGAAAGGTTTCAGTTGCACAGATAATACCTGTGCACATGCACAGCATTAAATTTTCACAGCATCAAATTTTCACAGTTTTTATGATTTTAAATAATTAGTATATACTGCAGGTACGTCCAATAGGGAAATGTTGCTGTGGTAACCCACCCTTGGATCTGCCCCATTAGAGTCCTTCCAGTGGTTTGTTAGCCTTATGTCTTGTTATGTCTCTCAGGTGCTGGTGCAAAACAGGACGTCCTTGTTATAAATTTTTTTCCTTGAAAATAAGACCAAACAGAATTTCAAGAGTATGACATAATGTGTGAAAAAAGGTAACTTGTGTTTGAAAGTGCAAGAAAGTGCTAGAAACTATAAAGCTGTATATTAAAAATCTGCAAAGCTACAAATATATGAAAAGACTAAAAATCTTTAGGCAACAGTTTTATTTCACCAGAATTAATTCATACAGGTTCACATGTTAAAATTTGTTGTTCAGAATTGTTAAGTGAAAACAGGAATCCCATATTATCCAATTTTACATTGACTTAAAATAGTTTGGTTTTTTTTCTTTAACAGGAAGCTCAGACAATGTCAAGTCTTTCAAGCATTAAAGTCAAGTAGAAGTCTTTCATGAAATATGATAATGATGCTGCCCATCTGGCATTAATTTCATCAAGACCTTTAAACCTGACTGTTATATATCTAATGGAAAAGTAAGTATCTTACTCTTTTCCTAATTAGTTTCCCATTAAGTAGATGCACATCAGTCAGCGTTTTATGAAAATACCATTTTATGCCACTTAGAAATTTAGTTGAGAAACTCAGGGCATGGCGGAATTGCAGTTTTCTCAGGTTTTGAAGGTATTTTAGGTGGTTTCGGTTTTTTTACCTGTTGACATGAAAAGTTCTTTATCAGAGAATTTCTTTTTCTTTATGTATTCAGGAAGAAGTAGGGGAAAAAAATATTCTCAAAATCTAATTGCTAAATGATTAGCTTAATCCTTAACTACCAGAGTACAGAAGAATTTTGTTTTAATGGAGACATTTTTCACATAATTCAAATTTTGTGGCTGCTTCTCTTTAATTTTTTATTAGAAAATGAATAAAATTACATTAATTAATTACTCCTTTCAAATTTGGGACTTTTTTTCTTTTTCCTTTTTTTCTTTTTTCCCAGGGTTTTGTTGCTGATGTTCTGGATTGGTTTTTTTAATTACTCTTCTTCCAGAAATTAAACAAATATAAAAGCAATCATAATAACCTAATTGGAAACTAAGCTTGATTGATCGTCTTTGGCACATAGAATACTTGCCAAATGTAGTTAACCAAAGCTCTCAATGACATATTTTCATTTATAATAATGTGAGAAGTGAGTAATTCTTTAAATGTGATTTCACTAGGTTTTTAAGTTAATAGTATTTCAGCCTTACTCTTTTGACTCAAGACATTGCCATCTTTTCTAATTCTACATACTTTGCTGTATTTACTTAGTAATCATCAGTAGTCTTAAGAGCATTTGCCCATTACTTTTGTCTACATTTTTATTTAAAATTGCTCTGCATGCCAAACCACAAGCTTTTCTTAATACCAAATTGTGGCCTCTTGGTGTCTGGCCCATATGGACAGACCCTCTGACTGCCTGGGAGATCAGGTGGAGGTCTCCAAACTTGGCACTCAAAAATGAGAGGAGGGCACAGATTGGCAACCCAGAAGTAAAGCGGATTTATTATTATGAAAACATCAAACAGGATGAAGGCAATCACAGTACAAAGGGGTGCTCCAAAAGAGCTAAGGATAAGGGTAAAGACAACTTATATGAGGTAGGATAGAGGAGGAGTTTGAGCATGAGGGTCCAATAGGAAAGAGGGATTAAGAATATTCAAAATATTGCAGTACTTTTAAATCAATAATCTTACAGAGAATAGAGGACTTTCTGGAGGTGATGAACAGGTATGCACAGGGAATGCTGGGAATGACCTAGTTTCCTCCCCATAACTGAAGTGGGTTTTCCCACACCCTTCTGCTTCAGTCTTGACAGCTTTATTTCACCCCAACACCAAATTAATTCTCACAACTGGTTTTAATTGCACATCAACTTGAAGTGAAAGATATATGACAGAAAGATTCTTGGCATTATTTTAGTCCACATTACATTCCACTTCAAAACAGTAATAGTTGACTTCAAAATAATTTAAATTGATCACTGTCATTATTCTTAATACCAGACATTTGCATTTTATGGTCATTGTGTCACATGACAATCTGCAAACTGCCCTGCTAAAATCAGAGAATTATTATAAGTGTATGAATCTTTGGCTACCTATATTAAATAATACACTTCTAAATATTTCAAACCTTTCTTATGGTCATTCATAACAATGACAAAAGTCTCCTAAATGCCTTGATCCATTTCTTAAATGGAGATGCTCTTATTATATACCCCATAGAATTCATATCCTATGGATACAATTCACTGCCTCTGTTAAAAACAGCTCCATCATTAAAATCAGCTGGTCTTTTATTTATTCTTTCTATTTCCTGTAGGAACTGGGAATGTAATTGATCTGGGCATGGCACTTTTGTCAACTTTTTGTAGTTCTCATTTTCTGATGATCTGCTCTTGTGTAATTTTCAGGCCTCCATACTATGTTGACAGGAGCATCTTTAACTAGTATATTATTTAAATATCAAGAAGCTTCTTAGGTGAACCTAAGATTGATGCTGTGAATGCAGAAAAGAAGGCAGTCTGCAGTGGTTTCTACGTTTATTGCAAAATATAGTTTAGAAAGCAGGAGCACAGTAGGAAAAGACCAGTCGTGGTCAATATCAAAAAGATTTCATTGTGATCCCTTTTCTAATATCTCCCTAGTTTGTTTGAGTTTTTGGGTTCATTTTTGGTTTCAGGAACTTGAGAACTTTTTAAAAACTTTCCAGCAGTTGTTCCCAAAAGGAGTGTATACTAATCACATGCATAAAAAGGTCAGTTTAGTCTTAATGATGAGGTAAAATCAGTGAGAGAGATAGAGATACAAATATGAAATTTGGTGTTCTAATGAAGTGACACTAGCAACAGATATTTCTCTTTATTAAATATATTCTCTTTTTCATATCAACTTTATTAAAAATATTCTTTTCATACCAACTGCCCTCAGATGTCACTAAAGCCGTGGCTACTTTTGTTCTGCTGTGTCAATATGGCATTGGAACCATCCAAGTAGGCTGCATTTCCAAAATCTACAGTGGAAAATGTCTAATGAGTCAGATCTCATTAGACTTTTAAACTCACTTTCTGACTGATCTGTAAATTTCATATTATATAAAGTAGAAAATATACAAACTAGCAGAAACACTATTCCCTGAAAACAAACAAAAATCAAAACAAAAAAAAAAAAAAAACACCCACACCAAAATGCAAACCCACAAAGAAGTGGAAAAACTTCCTGTGGTGCTGAAATATCTTTATTTTAATTTCCCATCATCGATATGTAGCATTCATTACTTGAAAAAAATGAACAGAAATTTAATTTTGTAAAGAAATTAAAAAATATATACTCCAGAGGTAAATAAGACTGGGAAATCGTTGAATTTTAAGAATAATACAAAGTCTGTGAAGTATAATGCAGTTGTTGAAAAACAGAAAAGAAAGATTCAAGAAATCATTAACACCCAGTTCTATGAGTGCCAATTAAAAAGTTAAAAAAATACTCTCATTGACAGCAGAGTTAGACCTTTCATTAACCCATTGTGTGAGCTAATTTATACCTAGCTAGATGACTTGTTTCTGTGGTTTCTGTGGTCTGAATGTGACTGTTTTTTCAGTAATTGTGCATTAGAAAAAGTCTCTCCTCTCTCAGGTCATGATTTAAGTTGACATTGACAATACAATAAATTTCTGGGTTCTTATAGCTGCTCCTCAGGTATTTACGAGTTAAGCATTTACCAGATATGGAAAAGAATCATTAGCACTCCTTGCCTTAATTCATTTTTTCAACTGCTCCTAATTTTGAATAACTGCTTTTATGTACTTTGAAGAATAGTAACCATTTTGTATTGTGTTTTTGTTCAAATCCTACCTGTTGTTATGGAAACAGCATCCCTATTAAACTTCCTGTTGTATATCTGCTCTACAAAACATTATATTAAATGTTCAGCAGCAAAAGTAGAAGGAAAATATAAATTCAAGTAATACTTGGTTTAACTATTGCTATTTTTCATTTTTAAGGTGTTTTAAGTAGAAAATATCCATAGCAATTACCAGATGATTCTTCAGTTTTCTGAAATTATTTTGTAACATTTGACCAGTAATGGATTTTATATTTCATTAAATTGAAGTTTTAAAAAATGCTGTCACAATTTTTACATGATTTCATGTTGTCCTGATTGTTTCAAACTGTATCAACAGGATGCATGACCAATAAACATGCCAGTGACTCAGTAAAAATGCCTTAATTGTGCTGAAGAAGACTTCTTGTTAGATGCTGATGACACTAATATTTCTTTGTGACAATTAATAAAACTAGATAATTTGCAATTAATATTCTAGACCTTGATTTTGGTGAGTTTTTATTGTTGTGGTGGTGGTTTCTTTGGTTTAGGCTCGGTTTGGTTTTTTTTTATAAAAGTTAAAGAATCGAGTACTCTACTTTTTGGTTCTTAATTCAAAATACAAAAATGGCAGCTGCTCTCTGGGTACCATTGAGAGCGCTTATAAATATTTAGGTGCCCTTCTTGAAGAGTTTTCACTCTGAGCATGCAAGTGAAACATGAATGAGAGAATATTTACACTGCACAAACAACAGCAGAGAAAGGCAGTTTGAAAGATTTTCTGTGTATATGTTTGTGGTAAGAATCAGTTTGCAATGAGAACCTAAATGCAATCAGCAAGGAAGCAATACACTAAATAAAATGAAATGAGAATGAAAACAAGAGAAGGAGCAAGTCACAGATCAGGGAGGAAACCAAAGTGGAAACTGCTTATAAATAGTCATTTTGGCCAACAACTTGTTGCCTATGAACCCAGGAGAGTGTTCCAGAGAGGATCTGATAGCAAGGGTGTTAAAAGCAAAAGTTTTGAAAAATTGAAAAGATGGACAGGAAACATTAAAAAACCTCTGAAGATTATTAATCCCCACAGTCCATTATTTCTGCTGGTCGGGGGGATGTTGAACAAACTGCAATAAATATGTGATTTTAAAAAGTTGTGACTGTTAGGGGTTTTCTGAATACCCACTCTCCATACTTCTGTTCTCTACTCCTGTCAGAAGATTGCTGTGACTAGGTGTGTTCTGAACTTTCTCTATCTGTGACCCTCATGCATATACTTGTCTGAGTTCAGAATTTATCAGCTGTAGGCCAAGGACTGACTTCCATTGCATCCAACCATTTGCTATGCCGGTTCATTTACTGACTCAGTAATCCCAATTCAGATTACTTTTTTTTTCTATCAACCTTGCAAATGAACATCAAGAGACAGCACAGAAACAAAGTGAGCCCTATAAGGAGGAGGTGGATCATATTGATATTCTTTTTAGTATGATGATGGAATTTTAGCCAGAGGCTCTCAGGAACCTTGAATAGTCTTATTTTCTACATCAAGATAGCATATGTTTTGTGCCAGTTGGCAAATGAACAGAGAAACACTTGCTATGAATTTCATTATTAAAATATGTTTCTCTCACTTACTAATTAGAATTAAACAGCCTGAAAGTATAATTAATAACGTAATTAATTAACTACTTGTAAAGTATAATTTTGGGTAAAAAACCATACAAATTTGTGGGTTTTCTATACATACGCAAAAATATACATATCTATTATTGCTTCATTTTGCCACTTTGAAAATATGCCTATACAAACAGTATCAAATAACAAACACAACAAATTCTGTTCAGGTTTGAACTAAAGGACACTGAATCAAGCAGAATCACTCCCTTTGTATAGAACTAATAGCATTAGGTCCTAAACAGAATTATATTTCATAATTAATTTTGTGTTGCTCTCTTTTTTATTAGTCACAAAGATGTTTGCTGGAAATTTAACAAAATTAGATCCTGGCATTTAAACATTTTTAAAAACACATTAAAATAAAATAAAATAAAATAAAATAAAATAAAATAAAATAAAATAAAATAAAATAAAATAAAATAAAATAAAATAAATAAAATAAATTACACAGACAACATATTAGAAAGGGAAATTTAGCAGAAATTACTTAATGATCTTGTATGCTTTCATGTCCACATTTTTTTTTGTCAGGAGACAAACATCTGGTGAAATATGAAGAAAAAAAGGTAGTATAACTTGTCACAGTGCCACTGAATTCCCACAGGAATGATTATAGAATCAGAGAATTATGGAATATGCTGAGTTGGAAGGGATCCATCAATAGACTTGAGTCCAGCTCCTGGCCCAGAAAGGGACACCCCCAGGATCACACCATGGGCCTGAGAGCATTGTCCAAATACGTCTTGAACTCTGTCAGGCTGGTACAGGGAGCACTTCCCTGGGGAGCCTGTTCCAGTGCCCAGCCACCCTCTGGGTGAAGAACTTTTTCCTGATAGCCAACCTAAACCTCCCTTGTCTCAATTTCACGCCATTTAACTTGAGTCCTGTCATTGGGCATCACAGAGAAGAGATCAGTGTCTTCCCCTGCTTTTCTCCTCATGAGGAAATTGCAGACTGTGACAAGGTCTCTCTCCAATCTCTTATCTAGGCTGAACAGGACCAAGTGACCTCAACTACTCGTCATATGTCTTCCCCTCCAGACCCTTCATCATCCTCATGGTACTCCTTTGAACACTCTCTAAAAGCTTTATATTTTATATTGCAGTGTCCAAAACTGCCCCCAGCACTTGAGGTGAGACCACCTCATTGAAGAGCAGAGGGGGACAATGGCTGAAGAGGGTCCCAATCGGAGAGCCAGCCGAGTAAGGACACTCACACCAATGTGGCTACATGCCGTTCTCACTCTATTCAGTAACTTTGGCTTATTTATCTTTCTCTATACACTGTCTCACACCACTAATGCTTAAAGCTCATTGGTTAAGTAGCTATATTCACACATACATGTTAATTACTGATTGGTTGTCATGCCATAAGCGTTCTTAGCTACGGTCTGCCAAGTTAGCAGTTCTCACAACATGCTTGCCATCTAGTCTCGTCTTAGCACAATGCTCATTCGTCCTTGATGTATCCATTGAAGGCCAGTACATGGTCTATCTTGTTCTGAGGACAGTACACGGTCTTCAAAGTATCTCTGTAATCTGCAGGCCAGGGTTGTCCAATTCCCATAGGAGAGTATCATGCCCTTGTTCCTAAGCTATGAATCCTTCTACAAATAGCCTCCCTTTCCTGCCTGGTGATGCTGTGCCTGATAGCCCCCAGGACACGGTTGACTCTCCAGCCTACCAGGGCACTGCTGATTCATCTTTCTGTTGACCAGTAATCCTTTTCCATGGAGCTGCTTTCCAGCATCTCATTCCCCAGTTCATATGGACATCCAAGGTTGGCTGTTTCCAGGTGCAGAAAGAGGAACTTTCCCTTTTTCAACTCCGTAAGGTTGGTAATTACCCACCTCTCTAATTTGTTGAGATCTCTCTGCAGGGCCTCCCTATCCCCAAACTAGTCAACAGGTCCTCCCAATTTAGTCTCATTGTCACACTTACTTACTTAGTGTACCTTCGAGTCCTGTGTCCAGGTCACTAACCAAGATGTTGAAGAAAACTGGGCTGGGGATGGAACTCTGTGGATGGTCAGCAGTGAATGGTCACCAGTGTGATGTCACTCATTCACTGCAACTCTTTTTGCCCAACCCTTGAGCCAGTTACTCATTGCATGATGTGTTTGTGCAGCTGTGTGCTGGGTGTTTTGTCCAGAAGGATCCTGGGAAAGACAGTGCCAAAAGCTTTGCTGAAGTCCAGAAAGATTACATCAGCTATCTTCCCTTGATCAACTACTGAAGTAACCTTGGCTGTAGAGGATAATCAGGATCAACCAGAAGGATTTTCCCCTCATGAAGCTGTGCTGGCTGTGACCGATCACCTCCAGGTGTTTTTTAATACCTCCAGAATAATCTTTTCCATGATTTTACCAGGAACTGAAATGAAACTGAGAGGCCTGTATTTTCCAGGGTCCTCTTTCTTGTCATTCTAGAAAAATCAGATGACATTTGTCAGCTTCAAGCCAGCTGGGACCTCTCTGGATTCCCAAGACTGCTCAAAAATAATCAAAAGGTTTTGTGGTGACACCAGCCAGCCCATTGAAGATCCTTGAATGAATCCCATCAGTACCCATAGATTTGTAGGGGTCTCCAGCTGGAACAGTAGAACCCACATGAGTTCAAGGCCCACTAGGAGTTGATCATTCTCAGAATCATGGTCCTTTAGCTAAGGGCACCAGAACCATCTTGGTCCATTGTCTGTGTTGAAGTCAGAATAAAAGAAAGCACCAAACAGCTCTGCCTTGTTCATGTCCCTGTTTGTGATGTGACCATCTTCATCTTGTAATGTTATTCTGATGTTATAGCTACACTAACTTTTGATATCAATTCACTTAAAAAACTCTTTATTTCCCCCACAGTTCTGGTGAGCTGGAACTCCAGTTGAGCTTTGGCCACAGGAATTTTCTCCCTGAAGTGACCAGCAGCATCTCTGTACTCTTCCCATGCCACCTAACCTTGCTTCCACTGGGCATATACCTTCCTTTCCACCTTACTTCCAAGAGAAGATTCCTGTTCAGCTTACCCAGCCTTCTGCCTCACCTGGGAATGGGAATGTCTGCTCCTACACCCATAGAAGGTGATGCTTGAAAAGTGTCCAGAACAGATGGACCCCAGAACCTGCAAAAATATTTTACCAGGAGACATTAATTACTAATTCCCTGAGGAGCCTGAATCTGCTTTCCTCATGTTCAGACTTGAGGTTTTTCTGACACTTCTTCTCCTGTCAACAAAAATTTTAAACTCAATTGCTTTGTGATTCCTGTGTCCAAGACAGATGCCAGTCTCCATTTTGCTCATGAGATCTATTCTATTGACTAACATCAAATCAGGAGGACATCTTCTTAAGCTGACTCTCTTAGAAGTAGTTCCATAAAGTTGCCATCCAGGTTATTTAAGAATCTTCTGGCTAGGGTTCTACCAACTGTCTGATGGTCCCAGTTGATTTCAGGCAAGTTGATGTCCCCCATAAAGACAAAGGCAGTTGACTTGGAAGCATCCTTTAGTTCATCAAAGAATAATTCATTGACATCATCATCCTGGCCAGAAGGTCTGTAGGTTTCTTTCACAGTGACATCCACATAATTTATTTTCCCCTTGATTCTTACCCAGAGAGTTTCAACTCTTCTATTGACAGCTGAGAGCTCCATACATTCTATCTCTTTCACCTACACCAGTGATTTCACATCTTGGGGACTGGGCCAAAGCTTTGAGCTCATCTTGCTTGTTCCTCATGCTGCAAGCATTAGTGTGGAAACATTTCAGTTGTGGTTCGTTGTAGCCAACACTTCATGAAGAAGATTGAGGGATCCTGTAAGTGCTTGTTTCAAGTTTCAGCACAGCATCCCATTGTTCATTCCTGGCAAGTTCAGTATTTTTCCTTCCCCCCTTACCAACTACTTTACAGCTCCATCAACAAGCCCCGCTATCTCCAAGAAATGGTACTAGAAATCGTTTTACCCTCTGAAAAAAGGTGCATCCCATCAGGTGTCAGTGTCAGTAGAGCAGGTGTTGAACTGAACATGCCACAGTCAAAGAACCTGGATTTCTTCTAATTACACCAGCTTTGGAGCCACACATTTATCTGATGAATCTGCCTTTTCCTATCAATATTATTGTTGTTACTGGAAGGAAATCATTACCATTGCTTGTGATTCTTCACCAAAACATCTTAAGGCCTGAAGTGTCTTTTGATTCCCCTTGAGCTTCTGGTTTTCATTTTGTTGCTGCTAGTTTGAACAGTGAATAGTAAGGCCATTAGATGGTGTAATAGTAAGGTAATCAGGTGGCATTACTAGACTGGAGACTTGTCCTGTAATGTCCCCTATCCATGACTGCCAAGGGCTTCTGGATCTGGATGGGGCTTGAGGCTGCTACTTGAGTGTCCCTGAGCTCAGGAACCCCCTCTACAACTCAATCAAAACCTCATCCTTAGACTCATCCCAGCTGCCACTGCTGCTGCCTAGCTGACTTAATATGATATGTGAGCTATATATATGAAGTATATATTTATATATATATATATATATATACTTTTTTTTTCACACACACACATATATATATGTTATATGGTATCTATAACTCGATTTATTCTTGTAGTTATGTTTTCAGAGATACTGAGATTGTAAGCAGCTTATTTAGGCACAATGACTAATTATAGTGTCCTACTTCTTACAGGTTATGGTAAATCATAGTTTCCTATTCAGTCCACACACTTGATATGAATGATTTATATAGGAATTAAAAATAAAAAGGAAGAAAAAAATTGTATCAGGGAGAAAGAGTGTTTTAAATACATATTTAATGCCTTCAGCTCTGATCTGTAACACAATTCATAGATTAGAAGGCTTCTTAAAATTTAAGATAATATAATGCTGAAAAACAAATTGTATCCACTTCTAGTTTGTGTTTACTGAAGAGCTACATGATTTTCCTGGGTGTAATATTGCAGTTAATTTCACTTTTATTCTTGTTACTGAATTGTAACAAAGTAAAATTATAACAGATGTAAATCTTTTGTATAAATAAAGTAGGTGAATTAGGGCTGGATGGAGTGACCTTTATTGAGATCACTCATAATGTAGCTATATTTACATCTTAGATGGGTAATTTCACATTTAAAGTGATAAAATCTTTTTTTAAATGAAGACACAGCAAATAGTATACTGTGCAGTCCAGCATCTCATACTACATTGTTTTGACACTGACAGTATTGCTCTTAAAAATTGCTTCTGAGGCTTACACAACATTAGATGTTCCAAACTCTTCAACAGACAAATATGACTAAAAAAAATCTTGGGTAATGAAAGGGAAATGGGATATAATATGTATACCAGCTGTTTATTAAATTTGAATTTTAAAGCCTACACAATTAATTTTAAAATTACACCTTAAGGAAATAGCTCATCCCTTTTCTATCTTTATTCTGACTGAACTAGACAGGACAATCTCAGACATAAGTGCAGACTGGGAGAACTCACTAGAGTTCTCTCTCTCCCCCATTCTTTCCCATTCTTCTTTTCCCTTTCTTCTTTACCTTTTTTTCTTTTTTTTTCTTTTCCTCTTCTTTTATTCTTTTTCTTCTATTCTTTTTTTCTTCTTCTCCTTTTCTCCCTTTCCTTTTCCTTTTCCTATTCTCTTATTTCTATTTCTATTTCTGTTTCTATTTCTATTTCTATTTCTATTTCTATTTCTATTTCTATTTCTATTTCTTTCCTGTAAGGCTTTCATGTAACTGTGATTCATTTGCATTATGGAAATGACTAAATGTTCTGAGTAGGACAATCATGTTACACAGGTAATTCGCTTTTTTCTTCCTTTCTCTTTTGTGTTTTATTGGTTTTTTTCAGTTTTAAACCAAAGAATCTATGTTCTCACAGGAAACAGACCTCTGTTAATATTATTTTTTGTTTCTCAAGTACTTTGAATGATTTGGACCCCTCCCATGCCTAAAGATTTCTGAACTTTGATGAGTAGTTTCTTTGTACTTGGACCCTACTTTATTCTGCAACATTAGTGTTTTTATAGTACCATTTACAGGCTCATTTTGGATACTAGTACTGTGCTATAAATCAAGACATACTTGAGATGCAAGCAACATGAGCAAGAAAAATATATGGTTGATCAAAATAGGTATCTCATCAAATTTACCAGATTTGCTGTTAGAGAAATATTGCAGTGGTGTGTGTGACTGCAGATTGCATTCAGCCATTTGTTTCAGTCAGTGTCTATGCACCACACATCCTCCAGAAGAGACACAAAATTATCTGTACTCTCTTTCTTTCTAGTAGTAATGTTATCTCTAGCATTTCAAATGGTTCTTTACCGAGTTTGAGGACCTGAAATTTTCAGAAATAGAGTAAAAATTCACACCAACACTTCTGCTATGCGGCCTCACTCTGTCACTATCTTTATTTCCATATGCAATGCATTAATTTTCATGAATTAGCAGACCTAGTCAGGATTCACTCTGTGATTTTATTTAGAGAAGTCAGCTTGTTGAAAGTAATAATTGGATGGGAATTTGTCACCTGAGCAGTTTTTTAGTTCAAGGAAAGTGAAGGCTTTTAAGTATTATCAGAATGAAATGGCTCAGTTTAAAATTAATTAATTATTAATTAATTAATTTTTAAAATACATACCAGGTATTTGTTTTCATTTTTGCCCAAATAAAGTGTATTAAAAATAAAACATTTTAAAAACATAGTTAATTTGCATGACTGGAATTATTGCTTTCAGCATGAAACTGAGTGCCAATGCCAAAATGAAAAATGGGACAGAAAAAAACCCCTTTTTTGCATATTGGGGCCTTTAGCAATTGATTATTTTAGATCTTCACACATTCAGACAGAACCAAAAAAAAAAAAAATATGGGTCATCCTACCAGCTGTTTAATAGTGGCCTACATTTTTTCACCTACAAATGTTGATTCTGTTTTCCAAAGTGTGTAAAACCATTTCCATTTGGTTGTCATCATAAGCAGTGAGGCAAAATTATATACAAAGAATGTGTTCTCTATTAACCTATATCAGGGCTAATCTTACAGAGTGAATTTTAATATTTCACAAGCTGTGTATTGTTTTTGTTACATTGTACTTCCAGCATAAAAAGATATTACTAATTGTACTCCAAGAAAACTCACAAAGTCTCTCCACTGTTATGTTTCAGCTCACACATTTTGTTGCTCTATTTTTATGGCTTCTTGCCTTGCATCTCAGTCACAGTTCTTTCCATAAATAGGGTTCTGCAGTCTGGTGGTGTGACCTTCTTAAGTTTAGGGAACAGCTCAGTGGCTCTGCACAGTGAGCTAAAAGAGCAATGCAACTGTAGCCAAGGTTCTGACTTTGAAAATGGAAGACTAACTATTGACTAGATTTCTAATAATATGACATTGTGGTTGCTGAATTTTCAGTAACCTATATATTATGCAAACAGCCTTCTGCCAGTGGAAACAAGAAGTCTCAGTGAGCAAGAATATGGTGATACAACCAAAGCTAGAATTAAGAATTCAAAGTCTTCCAGAGAAATGTTAACCTCAGCAGCACAGCATTGAGAAATAACAAATGGAACTTCCAAAATATTGCAGAAGTGGGTCTCAGAGGACAGCTCAAGTCAACCACAAAGAAGAAGATTTCTAGCTGACAGAAAAGGGATGAATGAGTTGCCCTCAATCATGACAGACAGCAAGAAAAAAGCTGGTTGTCTGCTTCTTAGAGTAGAAACTCTTGCTTCCTTTCTAGAAAGCTGAGGGATTTGAAGAAAAAGACACAACCTCTACATAAAAGAATATATTAAAAGTGCTACTTATTACATAGAATGTATTACCTACCCTTCATAAGCACAGTGGAAATACTCCCAAAAACATCTGAAAGACATGTGTGCATTGTGACAAGGGCACTGGCTATTTCACAAGGGAGGAGGACAGTTATTAATTTAATGACTTCAACGGAATTACTTTAATGACTTCAAACAGAAATGTCACACGGATCCCATGCTCCTTGGACCAACCACATTTTTACTTCAGGGTGAAGTACTAAAGGCACACAGAACAGAAGAGACCAGAATATTCAAAGCACTCAGAATTTCTGTCAAGGCTTTTGTCAATTTTTTCCCCAGAAATTACCAAAGTTAAACTAGTTATTGAACATAAGTAAGGAAAGTGTACTTGATGCTTCTGTTAAAACATTATCAACTTCTGCCACTGGTAATGTTTAGAAATTTGTAATATGCATCACTACTGTCTGTGTGAGTAATTGGAAGGTTATTGATAATGTAATGAACATCATGAAAATTATTAATATTTTTGTATATGCTTTAGACAGTTGGCATAAAATTTTAGGCAATGAGAAATTTCTGAATTTACAAGAACCCATCAATTCCTTATACTTTCAGAATTTATACCACCAAGACTGTTTATGATGTGTAGTACATAGCACAGTGTGAGAAGCTGTTGGTTTTCTCCAGGATAGGCAAGGAATATTTTTATCAAGTAGTGACAGGCTTACTTGCATGTTCAAATGTGAAGTCCCAGGTATGGGGATAACTGGCCTAGGAACTTTGTGCACCCAAATGCTTCCACACACCCTGACAAACAAGGAACAACTACTTCAGGGTAATTTTCAGTATTTCTTTACCCAAAGTTTGCCTTTTCTTACACCAGGACCACAGCAGATTCCACAGAATCCATGATATGCTAACAGTGCTAATTATTTATTAGATAATATTTATTATATAATTATATAATATTCAATATAATTACACTCATAAAAACACATAAGAGTGCAGGGCCACTTGGGAAGAGGGAGATGTATTCCTTTGTGCTCTCCCCAACACATCTTCCCCAGAACAGCAAGGCTATCAACATGAGGGCAAAGCACAGAGCCATTGTTTGTATTAGAATGTTCTCAAGCTCAGCAAAATCAAGAGACAAGCAGTGTAATGCACAAAAAAATCCTGCTGCCCAATAACAGCTGTAACTACAGCATGATTAAGGCACAGCTGCCATTGCCTTGTGCTTGATGCTTGTGCTTCAAAAAATGCTGTGGTGAGTTGATCCTAGTGGACAGTAGATGCCCACCAAGCCACTGCATCACTTTCCTCAGACAGGAGAGAGAAAAAAATAAGACGAAAAAGCTTGCAGTGTGATAAATTTAACATCCCTAGTAAGAGTAACATTTAGGTAAAAATCCCATGATTTGAAATTTCAGTGTCGCGTTGTGAAGTGTCTTTAGACTGGTTCTATTTTCCATGGCTGCAAAACACTATTAGTGAAGCAGATTGATAAAATAAAGGTGGAAAAAACTTCTGAAAAGTAGTTTTTGTGAGCTGAGAGAACTACTTAATAAATACTCTTCAGTCAGCAAATGAAAGTGTCCATATGACCTTATGGACATTTCTTTTATGCAAATAGTTCCATTCCTCCATCAGCCTTTTACACAATGACTGTTTTCTGGACAGCCATGCAAAGACTCTCAGATAACACACTGTGTTATCCAAAGGAAGCACTAATTCCAGAGGATTAATTTATCCATGCTTGAGGCTGCCAGGTCTTGTCCTCGTATCTATCTGAATGTGACCTGACAATGCAACAGTTAAATCAATCTTTTGACATGATAAATCTACTGTATTTAGGAGAATTACTGTGTATTCACAACACAAATGTAAAATAATCTGAATTAAATTCATCACCAAAAAAAAAGCAAGTTATTTTTAATTTATTTGTTCTAATACATGCTGCACTCCATATGTTTTATAATGTAAATAAACCCTGGAATAAATAAAAAATATTTTTGGAATTGAGTTCAACTTCATGTGTTTTGTCATTTTAAGTAATGATATGAACACTCTTTATAAAGTGAGCAACTATTTTTTTATATTGCTTTTTTGCCTTTTATTCCTCTGTGAGCTGTTTATAAGAAATTTAGATGAGTAGTTATTTTTTTTAAATTATCTTTTAGCAGTACTACACTGAACAAAGTGTTATTTACCTCTACACATAATATTACACTTCATTAATTGACTTACAGTATTTTACTGAGCTGATGTAGTTGACTAATAGTCCTTAAGTCAGAAATAACTATATTACTCTTCTTTTAGGTACATCCTCTGATAATTGTAGTTTTCAAAAATAATTTGATTCTTAAGACTACTTCTTGTTTATTTTGTTCAACATATCTTTTAGCTAAGCAGAGACATACAAAATGACTAGTGAGGGCTGAATATCTTAAGAATCATTCAATCATTGAATTAGACCCATCTGCACTGTCAATAGAGCAGCACAGGATCCATGTTGAGAAGGATGTTTAACTACACAAAGGTAGATTAGATTAGATTTGGAATTATAGATTAGGCTTGGAATATAAAACTGTATTTAATAGGAATTTGTCAAAGGTGACTAAATGGAATTGAGCTCTGTGTGACAGTCAAGAAACATATCTTAAATGTAAATCTATATTTCACTCTCAAGGACAAATTTCTCCTCTTGTTATATTGACTGTGATCAGTGGTATCTTACAAAATAATTACATACCCATGTAAACAGGTCTTCTTTTTCTCAGAATCAAGCTGAAAGGTTTTTACTCCTCTCGTGTGTTCAGATACAATTGTTACATTACTCATAATCTCATTTGAATTACATTGGCCTTTAATCTTATGTGAGACTCCAATACATGGCTAGAAGGCTACTGCAAGCCATTAATTGCTGTCCTTAAACATCTTTTGAATTATAGATAAGTGACATTTTGAATTCTGCAGTATGAAATTTAAAACACTGATAGATATTTAAGTATTAATGATGTATTTAGTCTTTACCAGTCATTTAATGACTGACTAGAGGAGTTAAAGAATCTTAAAAGCTATAGAACTTAGTGATTTAATAACAGTGTCTGATGACTAGAAACCTATTAATGACTTCTTCATGTCATTTCAGCTTAAAGGAAAGGTTGCTTTCCCCAGAAACATCTTGGCGCTCAATATTGAAACTGAAAAAGCACAGGTAAAAATGAAGATGGGAAATTTTATCTGGTCTTCCTTTTTCTTCCAGTAAAACATTGCCTCTACCCTACAGCATTTCTTTATGCGCATATATTTGTAATTGTCTTAAGAAATTATTCCTTAATCTTTTTCCTTAAGAAACAATTTCACAGGCAAGTAATTCTCAGTGTCAGAAAAATTTTCTTGTTATTTAACTTAAACATTTCATCCGTAATTCCACCTCATTATTCCTTTACATACCCTAGGCAATATTCTAATTGACTCTTCCATCTCTTTGGTGTTTATATCCTTCAAATATTCAAGTAGAAAACATTAATTAAGCTTCAAAATGTTCCTAAGACCATTTGTCTGCTTTAAGCAGTACTGTGTAGCTATAACATTATACTTGGCATTCAAAGGATATATATCTAAGAAACATCAAAAAAATTTAGTTCCTCAGAGCACGCTACAAATGAAATGTTAGCTGCTTCAGTGACAGTTATTGTGCACGTGTTAGTGACAGCTCAGTTATTTGGAATATGTCCTAGCAAGAAAGAAAATGTGTAAAACCTGGGATTATACAATAGTCATTTTTCAATTGTCTCCCTAATGCCTGGGGTCACTAAGAATGAATCGCAATTCATGACTAACAAGAGAAATTAATTCATGGTATAGTAAAAATAATGAGAAACCAAAACAGCAAGAAAAATATGATAGTCATTTTCAAGGTTAATGCAAGAGTGTGAGCTGCTGACTGGTATTAAAAAGTTAAAATTCTAGAAGCTGAATTGATTGTTGAAAATGATCATGCAGGATCACGCACAACCACAGAACCATTGGTTGGAAGGGACCTCTGGAGACCATCTCACCCAACCCCCACTCCTACAGGAAGTTCACAGGGCATATTACGCAGGATTGCACTGAGATGGGTTTTGAGCATCTCCAAAGAGGGAAACTCTGCAACTTCCCCAGGCAGCCTATTCCAATTCTCTGTCCTATTCCAATCCTTTTACCCTCAGAGTAAAGAATTTTTCTCTCATATTTAGAATGAACTTCCTGTGTTTAAGGTCGTGCCCATCACCCTGTTTCTGCACACAGGAAAGAGTCTGCCCCACTCTCAGTCACCTGCCCTTAAGCTCTTGTATGCATAGGTTCCCCCTCAGTCATCTCTTCTCCTGTCTAAACAGGCCCAGCTCCCTTAGCCTTTCCTCATTAAGTGAAATGCCCCAGTTGCCTCAGCATCTCCATAGCCCTCAGCTGGACCTGCTCCACTACTTTCTTGTCTGTTTTGTCCTGAGGAGCCCAGAATTGAACACAGCATTCCAGGTGCTACTCCTGAGCTTTCACCTGTGCTGAGTAGAAGGGCAGGATCACCTCCCTTGCTGCCAATGCTCTTCCTAATTCACCCCAAGATACCACTGGCCCTCTTGACCCCAAGAGCACTGCTGGCTCATGGACAGCTTGTTGTCCACCAGGACCCCCAGGTCCTTCTCTGAAGGGCTGCTTACCAGCAGGTCAGCCCCCAGGCTGTCCTGGTGCCTGGGGTTGTTCTTCCTCAGGTGCAGGACCCTGCACTTGCCTTTGCTGAATTTCATTAAGTTCCTTTCTGCCCATTTCTCCAGTCTGTCCATGTCTCCCTGACAGGCTGCAGGACACTCCAGCGTATCAGCCCCTCCACCCAGCTTTATGTCATTGGCAAACTTGATGATGAATAAAGTCAGAAGCAATAACAGAAGAGATATATTGACTTTCAAAATAAAACACACACACCACATGTGCATTTCATACAAATGACAGCAAATTGGTGCATCAAGAGGAATTAAATTGAGAAAAAGAATACCCTAGAAGGAGATGACCAGATATGTAAAAAAAAATGAAAGAAAAAATAAATGTGACATTTAAAACATGAGCACACAGATGATAAGACATTTTAAAAGCTTATTGGATGCTAAAAATATAAAAAAATTGTATAGGCCTGATTAAAAATCTAAAATTGATGACCCCTAAAACAACCTTAAAAATAATAACAATAAATCAATTTTAAAAGATAAATTTTTAAGAAAAAAATTAGTTTAGCTTTATTTGCAGTGGTCTTGAGGAAATCAGATAACACTTTCCCTGAGTATACATCAAAATCTAAACACACAAATATGAGAATGGTATTCATTAAGAGCACATAAAAAATTGTGTTAGGTTGGAAGATGTAACTAGAGGTGTATTCTATCACCACCTCTTAGAGGCGGGACAGTTATTGTCTCTTAATTGGGCAGTTTTCTTTATCTCTTCCATCCTCCCTCCGGAGTATTGGTTAATGGGCCATTAATCTCACTGCATGACTGATAAAATGACATCATCCCACTGGGAGATGCTCTGCCCAGGGGGGAGGAGCTGAGCATTCCTACCTGGATATAGTCTGAGATTTGGAACACCACAGGCAGCCTTTTCCCACTGGATTCCCAGAGGAGCAGCTTTCTTTTCCACTGGATTCCTAGAGGAAGACCAGGCCCATCTATATCACCACCTGATCTTCAGAGGACAGGATCACTGCTTCAACTGAACCACATCTGCCACACCAGGAGGACTGCAGCCACTCAGACTGCTACCAACACCCTGACCAACAGGGTGTCAGGTCATATTCTGACTCTGTCAGTGGTTTTTTGTATTACTGCATTTTTTATTTAATTTTAATTTTATTTCGTCATAAGGAACTGTTATTCCTGTTCCCATATCTTTGCCTGAGAGTCCCTTAATTTCAAAACTATAATGATTTGGAGGGAGGGAGTTTACATTTTCCATTTCAGAGGAGGATCCTGTGTTCCTGAGCAGACACCTGTCTTTCAAATTGAGACAAAAGTAATTACAGCTTTGGGAGTAAAAAATCAACATACTGATGGATTAATGTCAGTGTTTGTCCTCGTACATTCGTTATACATGTATGAGTTTCCCAGTGAACAGACTATATTCCAAGAAGAAGAAGAAAGACTTGATAAAATAGAGAAGTGTCAGGAAGTATACATTTATGGAAGCTAAAGAATAAATATTATCTTTCAGAATGATAAAGATGGGTTAGTGCAATTAATTCAGCTTCTACAAATGTTTCTGATATAAAAATTTCCTGCAATTTTTGCATCTCTGCTAATAGACACCATAAAGACATGATAATAAATAATAAATTAGAAATCACTCAGTGTAGTTAATTGTTTAGTAGAGGCAGACATATTGTAAAATTTGCTGCCTCCCATTTACTCAGCTAAAACCTGAAAACTTTTACTCCTCAAAAATTTTCATGCAATTGACAGATTGTTTTGGTTTGTTTGGTTTGTTTTTTCTGGTACAGTCCATACATACCTGTTGATGGCATGGTTTTACACTGGCCAAACACCAGGCACCCACAAGAGCCACTCACTTGCCTTCCCCTACTACAGCTGGGCAGAGGAAAGAAAAAATTTGAAAAAGGATTAATGAGGTGAGATGGAGGACCAGGAGAGGACCAGGAGAAATCACTCCAGGGGCAAAAGAGGTTCAGCCTAGAAGTACAGAGTGAATTTATTACAAACAAAATCAGAGTAGGATAATGAGAAGTTAAATAAGCCCTGAAAACACCTTTTTCCCCTCAGCCACTACCTCCTTCCCACCAACAGCGCAGGGAGAGAGGGTGTGGGAGTTTTGGTCAGTCCATCAGCCAAGGTTTTCTTCTGCTCCTCCAGGAGAGGAGTCCTTCCCCTGTGAGGCCGTTGGGTCCCTCCCATAGGAGACAGCTCTCCATGAACTTCTCCAGTGTGGGTCCACTCTCACGAGCAGCAGCCATACCGCACCTGCTGCAGCATGAACTGTCCCCATGGGCAGACAGTCCTCACAAAACTGCTGTGGCATGGGTCACTCTTTCCATGGGGTGCATTCCTCCAAGGACAGGCTGCTCCAGCCTGGAAGCAAGGGCCTTCTCTACACCGGGTCTCCCACTGGATCACAGCCTCCTCCAGGCATCCACCCACTCCAGCAAGGGCACCTTGCTGCGGGTGGATCTCGGCATTCCCCATGAAACCCCATGGGCAGAAGGGGGACATCTCCCTCCCTCCCCCTCCCCTCCCCACCCCTCCCCCATTTCGCATTCCACCCCATTCCCCCTCTCTCTCTTCTCCCTTTCCACCTTTTCCTTTTCCTTTTTCCCCCCATTTTTTCTTTTCCTTTTCTTCTTTCTTTTCTTTTCCTTTTCTTTCCTCCCTGCTTAAAGAAGCTTCTACTTTAAGACTTCATTTGAAAATAAATCAATAGTTTAAATATTGATAAAATGTACTTCTGCCAGAAAGATAATTATGGTAATTGCTGTGTGGTACACAGAACTTCAACATATGCTATGTGAGAATTTTTAAAAAATAATTCTCTTTATCTTAGCATTTAGAATGTTTTTCTGTTACACAGAAGATCTAGTTTTTTCCTCAGCCCAATTTTAAAGAGAATTTGGTTCTTGTATTTCCCAGGTTTCATCCCAATGTCTTCCTGATATGAAGGGTGACAGTGCCACTGTCTTTGCTAATAGCTTCAAGTTTCTGTCTGCCTTAAAAATATCCCCCAAATAAGGCAATTGTTTTATTCCTGACATATTTAGAGATAATTTAAATTTGAATTATTTGGAAAACAGTACATGGGAGCTTCCAGTTCAATCACTCAGTGAGGAAAACTACTATGTATTGTCTGAGCCAGTGTCCATGTAATCAGGTGGATTTCTATGTCCCTTTTCTGTGCTCATGTCTAAAACTAGAAAACACAAATGTGGCCAGTCTAAAAGGAAGGTCCTGGCCTGAGTGTACTGCCAGACCCACTGTTCTTTAAATCAAAATGAAGTCCCCTGTGTGCAAAAGACAGTGTATCAGGGTGTGGCTGTATATCATGTCAGCCAAAGATGGTTGCATTTTTATCTAAAACAAATAATAAAATTCCCTAAAACTACAACAGAGAATTTCATACACTTCCTTAGCTTCCAAATATAGGTAAGAATTTTTAAGATTTACTTGATTAAATACAAGTTGAAGCATTTAACCATATATGTTCTTCAGGTCTATTTACTTTAGGGAAACACAGCCACTAAAATTTAATGGCAGTGAACCAAAACATGACAAACTGAGGCAATTTCAGTTTTGTTGACCATTGCTCTGGGTCATTGTAATTTAATGAGTAGTAATCCTATTTAAAATATGTTTCAGGCAGCAAGGTGCCTACTGGGAGAAAGCTGCTACGCATGAACAGATCAGTATGTACTGCGTGCATTCGACCATTCAATAATCAATTCACCCTTGTTATGAGAAAATAAATTATAAAGTCCTAAAAGTTAATTTCTATGGAAACATTTAGAAGGCTATCAAATTATTAAAAGTTTTTATGGGTTCTTATTTGTTGCAAGGTATATCTCACAGCAACACCCACTTAGCACTAGATACTTGGCTCTCAGTTTCACCCTAGGCTTGAAGAATGAAGTTTTGATTCAAAGACTGCTTTTACTTTGAGTGAGGAAACCTGGGGATCAAGTAAACTTTTTCCAGTTTAAAGAATTTTAATGGAAACTGCTAAAACTACCTTGCCAGAGTTTTTAATTTGTTTTTTTAATCAACATATTTTCTTTAAGACAGTTCTCTTTGGAGCTGATTCTTAAAAAAAATAAATAGGCATTATGTTTTTAAAGTTACCATCAGAGACTCAAAAAGTATCATTTTCATTTTTAGTCCTTTTTTTCAATTATTATACAATTATATGTTAGAAGAGTACTTGTTCAATGCATTTGGATTCCTTGGCTAAGCCTCAACTCAGCTAATACTGAGACTGGATCTAAGGGCAAATTTGCTATCCACAGTCAGTAATTTCTTGTCGCAGGGATCTCCTGGCACTTTCTGCCAGCTTTTGCAGGAATAAAAGTAAAAATTGCAATGACATGCAATACAGAAATGGCCTGAAAACCTTTGTACTCTGTATGTCTTACATAGGTTTCTGACAAGGCTTTGCAATGACCTTCATTAACACAAAAAATATGGACTGTGTTCTTTTTTTAAATTGTGGAGGCCTTTCTGCTACAGGAACAGAAAAATATTGTAGCCAGTGTAGAGACAAACTTTAAGCGATGTTCACACTACACACTTAGATTTCAAAGTTGTTCACCTTTGAACATTTAATTCCACGTCTTGTGCTACCATGGGTTTCAGGTCACTGATAAAGACCAGCACTTCAGCTACAGCAATAATCTATCTGAAATGCCCAGATCCAGCCTTTCAAGTGTTATTTAAGTTTTAATAACCGAAATAGTTTGTGATGCTTATGCTAGCACTTCCTAAATGTGAGGATTGAACCACCTCTTCATGTGGCAACATGAAAATATTTGTTAACAGATTGAATCTTTCATAGCCAAAATCACAAATATAAACTGTAAGTTTCAAATGTCCCGGCTTACGTCTCCCACAGCCAGTTGGTAATTTTGTTTTTATGGCTATAAAATAATTCCCTTCCTAAAGGGTTAATATTACAATTTTATCTGAACTGGCTTTTGGAAGGCTCTCTCTGATAGCTTTACTCTCAGTCTGCTTTTCAAGTGTGTATTTTTCTCTCTCTCTTTCAGATGAAAGTGTTGTTGAATACCTGTCAGGAAAACAACATAAACCTGCAAGTAGCAGAGGTATTTCTGCAGAATGATTTCTGCTCTCTCATTTTGAATGTGGAAGAAGCCTTTCACATGCTTATAATTCTGCTCCCAGACAAATGTGTGCTAGACGTTCCTCAATCCTGACAGCCCATTTACTGCAACAAGCAAAGACTTATTTCAGTGACCTGTTACCAATCACTGGAAGACAGAACAGCTTTAAGACTTACTCTATTTTCTCTCCAGAAGATGAACCAAGATTTCACTGTCTTTTTGACTGAAAGCAAATGTGGAATAAAGTCTATCACAAGGAAGGTTTGGGCTTTTATGTTGACATCATATCCTTTTAGAGTTTCCTGCTACCCTGTGGCAAAACACTTATAGTATCCAAGAAGGTATGTGGGAATTAGCCCGGCTGTTACTTGGAGTCGGCCAGATTTTCCCCCAAAAGCCCCAAGCCTTTGCCTTTGGTGTTGTTATGCTAAGTTGTCCAAGTTCTACTTCCCCATTGGTTACTTGTTTCCCCTGTATGGTTATAGTTCTAGAATGTTCTACTTCCAAGTGTATATATTGTCGCTTCCCCTTTGTCCCAGGTCTTTGGATCCTGCACCCTGTATTGAGCTTGGCTCCTCCACATTTGTTGGTTTTCACCCTTTATTAAAGTTCTTTTTGGGCAACTCCATCAGACCCAACCTTTTCATTTTCGCCACTCTTGCCCCGAAGTCAGGGAACCAGAGAGGTTTGTCCTCTCACAGCCACCCTCACTGCAACAAAGGTACTAATCACCAAACAGCCCTTAATTTTCTAGCCTTCTCTTCTGCTTAAAATTCCCTAATGCTAAAAATTCCCTAAATTCTCTAACATTATAACAGTTTCATTCTGAATCCCAACAGACTAGAAGAACAGCTGTTCTTTTCTACCCTGTAATTCTACTGAAGTTAATTAAGTGCTTTCTCATACTAAATAAGAGAGCTAAAAAAGAGAGATAAATAAGAGAGCTAAAATTAACAGCTACTTTAATTATTTTGTGTATCATGTTTCATTGTAATTTGCCTTCTGGACAGACACTAGTCAGTGACTTCACTCCAGCCTAGAAGACTGGCTTTTTGCTTGTTTGTTTGTTTTGTTCTTTGGAGGTTTTGTTTTGGTTTTTTTTTTTTTTTTTTTTGGGGGGGGGGTTGGGTTTTTGTTTTTTCGGTTTTTTTTGGTTTTTTTGTTTGGTTTTTTTTTTTTTTTTTTTTGGTTGGTTGGGTTGGTTGGTTGGTTGGTTGGTTGGTTGGTTGGGGTTTTTTTGGGTTTTGTGGGGTTTTTTGTTTTTTGTGCTGATGTTAGTGTTACTTCTGTGCATGTAAAGGTCAAGACTATTGAACCCTAATGAGAGATTCCACTCATTCTCACCAGACAGAATGTCCAAATACATTAATCAAAATAATCAACTAGTACAAATTTTTGGTCCTTAACCATTCATAAGGCTCCACAAATATGGGGAAATCTGGAGGCTTACAAATATATTTAGTAGATTGAAGCTGGAATCCTCAGTCTCCCCATAGGTGATGAAAGAAGATGTTCGTTTCAGATATACATTCAAAATGTAGGAATTCACCCTCATGCATAAAACATTTCCAAGATTTAAGTCATATTTCGAGGACTTGCATAACATTTAAATGAAAAATAGACCCCCATTATGTCCCTGATCAGGAAGATAATTTCTAGTAAACATTTGCTACATCCAAGTGGTTACTCATTATGACAAGAGTGACCTTTTTTAAAATTTGCTTCCACACATACAAATTAAGCAAAGTCCTGAAGTCATAGCAAAAAAGAGATTATGTCAATGTTAACTAGAAAAAAAAGGCTTTAGTGTATCTACTTAATTGTATTCAATGCATTCTATTTAAGAAGAAACAGGATGAACTCCATGGGAAAATAAAAGTTTCATTACTGTCAAATTAGAAAAGTCATAAATCTACAAATCTTTTCCAAAATCATGCAGAATATTATGTTTTTATCCAGAGGCATACCTTGGAAGAATTGAAAAGTAATCTATACAAATCTGAGAACTGGTGAGTCAAAAAACTCCACTATTATAATAAAAAATACTTTCCCACCAGTCCATGAATAAGGACCCTGTGTTTGACAGCGAGCCAGCAAATGCTGAAATACAGAAAAGTAATCAGGAATTTTAAGAGTCAATGAAGAAATAACATGCATGAAGAAAGGGAAGATAATTTTAAAAATACAATTTTTCTTCTCACAGACACTAATTTCATGTATTTTCTAGTCTCATGGGCTAAAAAAAAGCATCTGGTTTGTCAGCAGCACAGGAGATAAAATAGTAACAGCAAACTGGTGAATGTATGATCCTTTTAATCCTTATGCCTCTGTAGCTTTTATTATGGATTTGGGTTGCTAATGACTATTTATGCGTAGGATTATTTTATTGTCAATTTCAGAAAGCAGAAATCTGAGAGACTAGTCTTGGCAGACAGATGAAGGTGTCATGTAGATATTAAACAGAACAGAATATCAATTTAAAATAATAAATAATTCAATCATCTGCATGGTGATGCTGAGGAGTAAAAAGTGATGGAACAACCATATTTCAAAGTTTAAGGCTTAGGCAGATTTGGGAGAATTTGGCATGGTATTACATATTACACCACTATGTTTTTTGACTGAAACAGTTTTCTCACAGACCAGACCAAAAAAAAGAAAAAAACCATCCCTCATAATTGATTCATCTAGAGAAGATCCACACACACAAAAAACCCATTCAGCCTGTGCAGCTTTTAAAGAGAAGTACAGAAAGGTGAAGATATTTCAGGTGATCTCTGGGCATTGTTGTCTCCCTCTGTTAAAAAACATGCAATTATCCTTATAATACAGTTAACAAATTATTCATAACACATACCAACATTTATTCTGTGATTGTTTTTTCAAGACACTTGGGTCATATTTGAGGATGGGAAAATCTGAAAAACTTCATGAGAAGTTCATCAGGAAGTTCATCCAGAAAAACATCATCTGCAGATTAGGACTTCCTGAACTCTTAATGAGATTGTCAGTAATGCCAACACATCTTAAATTCAATTATCAAAAGAAATTTGCACTTAAAAGTCAAAGAAACTGAAGACTTCAAATAAAGACATTCTTATGGCTTACTAGATTGCAATTCTGATAATTGATATTTCTCTGTATATTGATACAGTCTTCAGTGAGTCTGTAACATTGATTCAGCCATATTTTTTTCTCAAGTGTTTTCTTCTGCAGTAGTTTCTTTGCAATTAATGGAAATTACCTGGGCTTTAATAAAGACTCGTAGAGAAAAGAACTCTTCCCATTTTTTTTGCCTTTTCACTTCCCACTTTTTCACTTGAACCAGATGAAAATACCACAGAAATGGCCTGATCTTCATTTCAGCTGAATCCATCTCAGTAGCAGCAGCATTTCACTGCTTTTTGTACTATAAAACAAATTAGCAATCAAGGTAGTTTTTCTCCAGAGACTACAATGCTGGTGAACAAAATTTTTGTCTTCTGGTGCTGTTCTCCATAAAATCTGGTACAAGCCACCAGTAAAACAAAACAACCTCCAAAACAAACAACAAAAACCTGGTCTGTTCTCACACACAAATTTCTCCAGTCTGCCTTTTGAGATAAATACTTGTCTTGGTTTGAAAAACATGTGTCTGCCAAGGAAGGCAGGAACCTCCCATGGAATGGAGAATATGACCCCCTTCCGTCTGAATTATTATAACTTTGAAATTAAAGGGCTTTCAGGCAAAGATATGGGAAAAGAAATAGCAGTGCTTTACTAGTGTGTATGTGTACAACAAGGCAATCAAAAAAAAAGCAATGGCAGCAACAACACACAAAAGGAGGAATAAACCGAAAACCCCATGAAGTCTCTTCCTGCGGTTCAAGCTCTTTCCCCCTTGGTGCAGTTCCGGTCACCGCCGCCAGGGGCGCTGGTGGCTGCCCAGCCAGGCCGGGCGGGTGCGGTGATTCCCCCGCGGCTGCAGGGGGCGCTGTGGCGCGAGTGCCAATCGTCTCTCTTACCTGGTAATGGCTGACACAGCTGGCAGAAGGGATGGAGAAGGAGCTTCCCGTACAAGCCCCAAGGGGCAGCTGACCGTGGTGCCCCTCTGGATAGAAGAAGGAGCTGTAGCAGGGACTTCGGAAGCAGGAAGCTGTAACAGCAGGGAGGAGCAAAGTCCGGAATCGGTAGATGGGATGTATCAGAAACTCTGCAGCTGTAGCTGGAACGGGGACAGGCCGGCAGGGGTGAAGGGTTACAGTATAGCAAAAAAAGCCCCGGAGCAGTGGCAGAGGTGCGGGGCAGACTAGCCGCAGCAGCCCAGCTCCTACACACGGCAGGGAGAGGCTCCCTGGAAGGCGGAAAGGGCTGGGAGGAAAGGGCTGGGCGATCCCGAGGTTTCCCCTGAGGCTCCTGAGCAGAATGTGAAGGGTCCCTTGTTTGGAGAGGTAGGGTGTTAATAAGGTCCCAGTGCAAAGGCCGCTCTTACGAGCAGAGCTCCACTCATGGTAGAAGAAAGGCAGCAGGAGACAACCTGATGTTGGTGAATTCTCCCACAGCAACTGCTGCCCCTTTCCCCCTCCGAATGCCGAGAGTGCAAAGAGAGCAGAGTGCTGCACCCAGCCCCCTTTTCCCCAGCCCAGTTCTCACGCTATCTGTGCCCGCTGTTTCTGCCCCTCCACAAGAAACCCTCAGGTAAAAAGAGTAGCCAGCTGGACCCTTCCTCTGAGCTGTGGCCGCTTGTTTTGGCTCTCTTAAGTACCCGGTCAAATTGTCTCCTAGCAACACGTATGGGGGGAAATTCTTTGAGAGAAAGAAACTAAAGAATCCTGTTAGAGATATGTCAAAATTCATAGGTAGATAAAATAGTATTATACAATTAAAGGTATTTGGTGTGATGTTATTATCATTATGAGTATAATGAAATATGATTTTACTATAAGAACTCAGATTTATTAGAAGAATACTAGAGGTTTAAAACTACATATAAAGACTGCTGGGGGAAACATGTCCAGGCTAGTTCCCAGAGCTAACGAATAAAGATTGATATAGGAGCTCTCGGAGGTTGGGAGAAGCCATTGTCTCACAAATACCACACATAGTCCTGCTACATTTACATGTGAAGAAGGCAGAAGCAGCACAGGAAGTGGGGAATCTTGACTTAGTCAGGAAGAAGCTATCTGTAGCACACCTGGCCACAGATAGCTAGAGAGATAGCATATTTTATGATAATTCACCTAACCCATAGTCCGTTTCTGGGAAATCCGTTAACATGTAAAGGGTTGCCAATAAAAGACTGTTTAAACTGTATAATCTTCCCGGACACGGGTTTGTGTATTGTGAACATAGTCATCAAGGACTCGTCTAGCAAGAAACAAGTAACCCATGAATTATTCCCGAGACGCCGGGACCTGGACTGTTTTCTATCTGATAGTATTATCCCTGGACCGGGGGAGCTTTGGAAATCCGCTTGATTATGAAAAGGACAAAGGATATCCTCACCTCCAGCAAGAAAAAGAGTATAAGGACTGGACTCAAACTTGAGCAAAGTGTGCCACAGCCACTCTGGAGCGACAGGGGCCCAGAGCTGCATGTGTGTGTGTCACCCAGAGCCAAAGCCCAGGCTTGACTCTGTTTTAATTCGTGGCTTGCTTAAATTGTGAAATTCGATTGCAAAATAAACTTTATACTTTTGTTACTTTATAATAATTTGACTCTCGCAAATTATTAATCTGGCTTAATTGGCAATTACGTTTATAACAATCCTAAACCCCAACACCACTACAATTAGCTAATTAGGGGCTAAGTTAGGAGTCCCGTAGGTGATGCAAAACTAGAAGAGAGACACAGAAGAAGCATTGCCTCAAGGCTTTCAGCCTGCAGGAGGTTGCAGCAGTAATAATGTCCTCAGGCACTTGCAGGAATGCAGAACTGCTTTGTGGTGCTTGCTGTGTTTTATTCCAAGCAGTATGCATTTGGTCAGGCCTCCAAGGGCTGTTTGATAGATCGCAGACAGCTGAATGTGGTGTTTCTCATATTCAGAGAGCATAATGGGCAGAAGAAATCCATTATCTTTTTAGATACTGTGTAAATGAAAAAAACAGAGAATGGGGATGGGAAGGAAAACACAAGAATGCTCACTGTGTCATTACAATAACAGGACAATCTACACTGTGATAGCCAAGGAGGTGAGACCTTGCAGACAAAGTCAAATATCTGCCTGTTTAGTCCATATGGGAAAGAAGAAGACAGGCTTAGTTTTTCTAATTGGAAAAAAGGGCATGAATGAGATCCTTGTGAAGGTATGAATAATAGTAGTGTATTCATTTTCACCCCAGAGATATAAGAAAAATAGTTTTACATCAAGGCATGATTTGTATATGTGATTTCTTACAAGTCTAGAAAGTTGTAGGAAAGTGGGAGAAGTGAAAGTTGTTCCACCATTTCCAATCATTTACAGTCTCTCTGGATATTCAGCAAGTAGCCTCGTTTCACCTAGTCTAAAATCATAGCTTGCGATCAAATGCAATTATGGGTTCTAAGATTTTTTTGATGCTACAGACTCCTTGCTACCTCACCAGAATTTATGAATATTTTATTTTCTTACAATTTTGTTACCTGTTATTATGGATGGAAGGGATGTATGATTTATCTGACTAGAAGAAGGGACTTAAAACAGGATTCTTATGCTCTCCCCTCGGCCTGCAGTGCCATTGGACTTTATTTAAACCACAGTAATTTGTAACTGACAAACCTAATCACACTGGTTAGCTTTGAAAACCTTCAATTTTACATTTCTTTCATTGTGGCTGATGAACTATACAAATGTATTTTATTCTGAGGTTGATAATTTGAATTTACTTATATAGTGTGACAGAAGAGATAAAGAAGGTCTTTAAATTGCCAGAATAACACCAGATCTGAACACATGATTTCACACAAAATGCTCTAGTTAGCTGCTCGTGTGTGGAATTGATGGGTATATCTGAAGATACTGACATTCAAAAATGTTTGTATTTAATATGAATTTGTCTGAAATAGGTCTATCAACATCTTGTTGTAAGCATTTGATAAATTAAATATGCATTGTTTTTATTGGACACTAAATTTGGTTTTCTGGGCAATTCAGTTAGATCAACATTGCTCTGAAATTTAATTTTCTGGAATGAATAATATTATGCAAGATTTTTGATTACCATGGATTCTGACTATGCCTTTCATATTGGAAGATGCAGAACAATTAATGAAATTTATCTTCACTTTCTTTATATATACCTGTTGCTACATGCCCCTAGCCGGTAATAATTAGTATTGACTCCATGATTCTCAGAAGGCTGATCTATCACTTTATTATACTATACTTTTTAAGAAACCCTTACAGACAGTCATGATACAGGTGGACCTAACTGGTCTTTCAATCTAAACGCCCTCACCAGTGTCCAATTAAGAAACCACCCTTTGGTAAACAAATCTCCATAACACATTCCACATGTTCACAAAAACAGGTGCAGCAAGTGAAGATAAGAATTGTTTCTCATTCTTTTCTCTGATCTTCTCACAGCCATTCCCAGGACAATGCCTGGGAAAGTTGTGTGCCACGCTCTGTGGCCGGAGAGCTGCTGCCACAAATACCTATTTTTCACAGCTGCTTGTTGTGTTTTCTACACATAAATAGCTACATTTGTAGGTAGTTTTTGAGCTGTTCACTCTGCGTACTCACTATTCATGCTGGTTAGGTTTCTGTTCATTGGACTCCATTATGTTTTAGCAACAGAACTGTCAACAATTGGTATGTCACAGAAATCAGTTTTCTTAAAATGTCTGATAGTGTTTGGCATTTGTAAATATTGTAGTCTTAACCAAAACATATGTAGGGACCAGTTGGGCATCAGTCAGCGCGTGGTGAACAACTCTACTATGCATCACTTTTTTGTCTTGAGGTTTATTCCTCTCTCTTTCCCTTTATTATTTTTATTATTGCTATTATTATAATGTTTTGCTTTATTTCTGTTATTAAGGTGTTCTTATTTCAGTGCCCAGGCTTTAACTATTTCTGATTCTCCTTCTCATCTGACCAGGGCTGGAGGAGAGAGGAGTGAGAGCAGCCACACTGAACTTAGTTGTTGGCTGGGATTAAACCATGTGCTCTGTTAGGAAAGGCTACACATTTAAAATGCATAAAATGTGGGTTAGGACAATATAGCATATAATTAATTTGTGGTGCTTGATATCACCAGATATTACTGAAAATCATAAGATACAAAAATGATTTAACATTGATGAATAAAACTAGCATATCCAGTTAGACTAAATCAGCCAGAATAAAACTAAAAGGGTGATCAGTTTACATGCTTCAGTGTATAAAATAATTACTGAGTATTTGAAGAGGAAGTTTCATTTCCTATATAGATGCATCGAACAATAGGGGGTATAATCAATATATTACATTCTTCAGAAAAACCTTATGATGAACTCATAGAGACAAGATACTTAGACAGGAAAGCTATTGAATATTTTCCATACAAAAATGCTTAAGATACTTCGGAAATAGAAAAAAAAAATTTATGCAATTTCACTGAGTCTGGAATGTTCAAAAATTCTAGCCTGATATTTCTCCAGGGTAAATTAATCTTTACAGAAACAATATTCACTCAAGTCTCCTCAATAATTTATTATCACTTTCATTTTTTTATGCATTTTATATAAATTTGTTCACAGACTAATGTTGAATGTTTTAAGTAAAGCTCCGAAACAAAGCCACAATGGAGATCAAGCAAGCCAGAACCAAAGCTTCCCCCATCCCAGCTGTGAAGTAACTAATCACCACTCTAGTACACTTGCAGAAGGAAAGTATGTAACAAAGTACTTATCTCCACCTTGCAAACCACAAAGGTGTGTGGATATTTTTTAATTATGAGATACCTCTTTCACTCACAGCAGCTTCACTCATCTATAAATACAATTATACAGATGACAAAGGAGGAAGGAAGAGGAAGAAAATCTGAAGTGGAGGGTTAAAGCTGTATTAGCATTCATCCACCAGAAACAACAGACACATGACAAAGCAATTTTCACAACTTCTTAATGAGACTCCAAGGCAGTTTTCTTGAGCTGCAAACTGAAAATAGCAAATAGATTAATTCAAACAAATACAGCTCAATAAGAACATTTTGGGCTGATTTTTTTTATTATTATAAAAAAAGTGCTGAACAGAATGTGGGTGATACTGGACGCCCACAGTATCTTAAAGATTGTAACAGAGCAGCATTGATTAACAGCAACACAATAAATACCACATAAGCATACAGTAATTCACCACATACTTAAAAATGTCTTTCTTTTGGAATATTTCAGCATATTCAACAAAATTAAGCATTTTTTTCTTGGAACACTAGTTATCAAATGTTAATGATGGAGGAGTTTTATCCATCAAACCATTCTGATTATAATCTCACATACCAATTTCCCCCAGAAAATTAGTACAATGTGTGACTTTTTTAAAGGTTAACCTAGCTGAGAAAATTGTTCCGATAAACTTCCTGGCAATTTGCTTCTTATTTTTAAGTAGCAGTCCTTCTACTGTTCAGTTCTTCCAGGTGAAAGCCTAGCCTATGCTATAGAATCTGCTACTCCATCTTGCGTAGATGGTCAACATCACCCCACCCTGAAAATGTGAGGAAATAAAGATAGCATGCTTTTCTCTTTCTTCATCTCTTCCCCTACAGGTCATAGAGATCAGACCTGTCAGTTTACTGAGAAATCAGATTGTTGCAAGACTATACTGCAGAGTTGTATAATGCATCAATTGTGAGCATTACAGCAGGATGACATAGTCAAATGCATGATCTCTGTGCTTAGAAAAAAGAAACTATAAATTTAGACTTCCCAACATGAAAAGTCAAGAGGATCAATCTGATGTCCTAAGATTTACTTTAGGGTGAAAGCATAGAAGTACCTCCATACATTTCTACATACCTGTTGGGGGTTGGGTCTCCTTTTCTGTTCATTCCTTATCACCCAGGGAATTTCTTTCCATTGAGTCCCTGATGAGAACTAATTACTGGGTGCTTGAGGCAAAAGGGGAACTCTGGGTTTTTGGGAGTTTTCCCTTGTGGGAAGGAGCTGAGCACAGCTGCTGGCCCTCTCTGTTTTTTTCTGAGGAGGAGGAGGATCAGAGTCCCTGCTCTTGGGAAAGGGAGTTTTTCCACTGCTGCTGTTGCCAGAGCCTGGACCAGAGCTGCTTTTTCTGCTGTGAGGTGAGTCTCTGCTTGTGAGAACAGCCACTGAACTGGGACCTTATTGACACCTCACTAAAAGAGAGACCTGTAACTGTCTGCTTGGGTGCCTGGAATCCTGAGCTCGGCTCTCCCTGCCCTGCTGGGAGCCCCGCACCTCCTGCTTGCCAAGACATCTTGCTGGCCCAGCTTGCTGCTTTCCAAGAGTCTTGCTGGGAGCACTGGAGCCGGCTGCCCCAGGGGTTTGTGAGATGAAGGCTCTCTTCAACTCATTCCCGTCTCCAGACAAAGCCACTATCACCACACACTCCCCAAGCCCGCGCTGGAGCGCCTCCTGCAGCCATGGGGGAATCACCGCACCTGCCCTGCCCGCCGGCAGCCACCAGCGCCCCTGCTGGCTGTGACCGGAACTGCACCAAAGGGGAAAGTGCCACAGCCCAAAAGGCTGGGACTGGGCTCCTGGTTCTGTTTGGTGTTAGCGACATAGTTATTGTTGTTGGTTTGCCTTGTTACACACACTAGTGAAGAACTGCTATTCCTATTCCCATATTGTTGCCTTAGAGCCCCTTGATTTCACTATTCTAATAATTCAGAAGGAGGGGATTTACATTCTCCATTCCAAGGGAGGGTTTTTTTCTGCCTTCCCTAGCAGACACGTCTTGTAAACCAGGACAATACCACAAATCAAAACTATTAGCATCTACAGAAGAGATTTCTGCATTTTAGGAGGTGGTTTGGTACACAATGCTATAGTTCAATAGTGACCTCTATTAAATACAGTTTTGTGATCCCTCTATATTCTGGTTTGTTAGGCTTTTAACATCCTTGTTTGCTCCCAACATATTCTCTTTGACTTTACAGCTGTTTGATATGCTTTGTATCTCTGTGTTTTTTCTTTTTTTTTTTTTTTTTTTTTTTTTTTCCCTGTGGTTCCTTCCAGTTCTTTTTTGTTGTTCTGAATGCCTTCCCATTACCCCCCATATTCACTAGATTTTCAGGTTATTTCATAGAAGGATGATTTCAAATATATCCTGTTCTACTCTAAACATACCAAGAGGTAAATTTTCATTAAAATGCACAATTATTTAGATGCACGACACTTATTAGCATTAATGAGACTTATACAGCTAAGTTCGTTCCCACCATGCTGAAAATAAAACCACAGCTCTTCCCATCAATGAAAATTTCATAAGGATGTCTTGCCCAGGAACTCAGTGGCCATACATAACTACTAAGAAAGCAACAGAGCTCAAGGCCCCTAATTGCTGATTACACAACATGAATAAGTCCACGATATTCTAAATGCTCTCTTCTACTAAGTGCAGAATCTTAGGAAAGATTATATATATCCTTTAATAAGACACTTCAAAGTACAACATGATTTCATACAAATACAAACACCACAGAGAAATACAGTAACACAAAATTTTACATATTTCAGGCCAATTTTTCTTACTTAAATCCTGAACTAACAAAAGTGATCTCTTTGGTCGAACAGTATCTAACAATGCCCTTCATTGGGCTGAGTGAACACAGTATAAACACATACATCAGAATCAGTTTTGCCTGTACTTAACCATATCGCATTGGAATCTTCAAAATTTGGATACTGATTTTGGAGGCCCATGAGCCTACCAGGGCCATGCCCTGGGAGGATACACCATAGGCTCTGGGCATTCCCCACAGTTTAGGGTGAGAAGGAAGGAATGGTGGGTGGAGTTATGCAGATTAGGTTATTCCCTATAAGGTTATGTTATGAACCCTGCCATTTTTCTTTGTTCATTGGTTCCCTGCCCTCTATATAAGTTCATGTTTGCCTCATTTGATGGTCTTCTGGAGTAGCTCCCTATAGCGTACAGTTTATGGTTTTGTTGCGCATTTATTGTTAACGCATCTTTTGTTCTTCTTTATTAAACCTTGATTTTCGAGCACTTAGTCATACCCATCCCTATTTTATTTTCTGCTTGTTCTTGGCTGACCTGGTCTCAGGATTGCACTCGCCCCCGGCACCGAGGGTTCATCTGATGCACGTGACGCAATAACTGATCATTGGAAGAAAAGTACCTTCCAACCACAACTTTTCCCTGACCATTCTACATATCACCTAAGTTACATGACATTAAATAGCAGTTTTGAATTGAACTCCAGTTAATTAAGAAATTGCATTTTAACCTTCACTCAGGGCTTTTTTTAATGTGTCAAGGAAATATGTATGTACCTAAAAGGCCACTGCTAATTAAGTTTTTCAAATAGTTTTTCTTAAGAGATATACTTTTATTCGATGCCTTTATTTTTAAATCTATTTCAGTTAAACCCAGTTGGGCTTTATAAGTATCTGTTACTCAATCCTATTGCTATCTTGTTTCCAATTTCCATGCAAAATCTCAAAAAGAATCCAGTTTCAGAAAGACAGTTTAGTAATGGCTCAATTTTTTTTTTTTTCAGTTCCAAACTAAATTTGATCTAATTGATTCATCATAAAATGAGTTGCCTAGAATATAATCTTTAGAGATACTGATCTTTATAAAAAGCCCAAAATAAAAAAGGAAACCCAGGTAAGCACATCTTACAGCAGCATATCCGTATCTAATTCATTACACACTACACATTTTATGCAATAATGATTACTTCCACAGCTTCTGCTGAAAAAACAGGAATCCTTCTTTCCTGCTTAGAGTTCCATCATACTTCCCTGTGCAGTGCAGAGGTAAATGAGAAACCAGACACAATGCTTCTTGTTAGAAATAGCAGCACTTCAGAAGTACATAAAATATGAAAGACTCGGCATAGGCATTATACTACCACTTTTGTTTTGCCAGGTGTCCCCCACTCCTTATATGCTCAAAACTAAAGGACTCAGTAGCCATAGAAGTTGTCTGAAATTGGTAAGAATTTGCAACACTTCACTTCCCTGCCATTTACATACTTTTTTGTCTTAGAGTTATTTTAAAAAATCAATTACCAAAGTGTTCCATCATTGAGATGAATATACAATCGTCCTGTTAGTTGGTATTAAGGATTCATCTCCTCACTATCTGTTTTGTTTGACTTGGTCTTTTTAATTTCTAAGGTGGTTTATGGGCCCTTATGAGAGCCTTGATGAGAGCCTTTTTCACAAAGTATTTTCCACATTCAAACTTCAAAGTTTAAATAAATTATTAACCTCCTAGGTTATTAATTTATACACTAGTCCTCTCATCAAGTTCTAAAAACATGTGACACCCAGACTCAAGGCTAGTATCATTTTTTTGAAGGGAAGCAGCACAGTCCAGCTTCCTACATCTCTACAGTCAAAACCAGTCATCCCAAATTTAACTTCTAACTAAATTATGCTTTGCAAGGTGATCACACATTCTGTATGATGCAATACTTTTAAAATAAATGCAGACCTCTTGGTCTATGTGAGAAGTGGGCAGTCAGCACTTAATCTGAATATTTGCTCATTTGAACTTGTTTTCAACTCTCTACTTATATATTCCTAGTGCCATGGCAAAAAACAAAGACAACAGCAGTCTACAACCCTATTTTCCATTCTCTCACCATCCAGGACATCTCAGGACAACTGAGTGTCCTGATAAAGTAAAAAAGAATGAATGTTTAAGTGCTTGACCTAAGCCTCTGCAGGTATCTCCTGGAAACATTGCGAAAAGTTTGAAAAGTGCAAGTTTAGCTGGCACTGGCAACATATAATTTCAAATTCCAGAATCCGTAGGCAGAAAGGTGGCTAGGCAGAGTGTACCAGAGTGATTTGGAACTTCCGTCATTCTGATGCATATGAAACCCTGGACCAAAGCTGTGCCTAAAGGAAATATTTCAGTGAGATCACAAATGGAGAAAGAGCTTTATGGTACAATACAAGTAATGAAAAAGTACAGAATAGAAAAAATTTGTTTCACAAATGGAAAGAGAATCTGCAGAATATAGGTTATATAATTTACCTTCCCAGATTTCTCAACTGACACACTACCTTTTAAATATTTCTACTTCCCATCCCCCTCCAAATTCCACCCCCAAACATCCTGCTGGTAAACTCTACAGAACATTCAATGAACAAAGATTCAGGGAGAAAACTGAGTTTTTCTATGTCTAAAAACACAAGAATAAAGAGTAGAAAATTGACATTTTTTGCATGTGATTACAATGTAGGTTTCCTAAGAACCAGGACTTTCCATTATCTGAGCACAGGTTGTAATCATATTAACAGGTTTTAATGAGCTTAATTTGGTGTGTGATTTCAAGGACAACACTTCACAAACAGCTGTAATGAGGTATGGTGCCACATGCTCTGTATCTGACTTTTCTTGACAACACATCCCTTCATGGCTATAGAGTTTCAAAAGGTCTTCAAGCAAAAACCATTAATGATTTAAAACACAGCATGATGATATATCATCAGTTAACATAATCTTGTATAGAGTGTCAAAAATATGAAGTGCAATGAAAAGCAAACACTTGCACTGTTACCACAGATTTAGTTTGTTGTTTTTTGATTTTCTTTAAGATATCCACACAGAATTCCATGATTATTCACAAGGACATTTTAAATCCATTTTGTATACTTTGTACATATGGCCTCTCAAAGTAAAATGCATTAGAAGTGTTCATCTGGTGATGGCAATGCCACAAAATGTTTTTGTGGATAGAGTAACTGTGACAAGAAACTTTTCCCGCTTGCTTGTGGGAACATGTGGATATTATCAATAGGCTCAGCTCCCCAAAATTCCATTCTCTCATTACAGGCAAACCCACTCATTCAGACCCACTATGCTGATTCCCTCATACTTGTAAAGCTCTTTGGAATTGCCATGTTAAACACACTGGAAGAACTGGAAGAGTCTATGCAAACAATGCTTTAAGCAGTTACAGAAGGAGTCACCATGACACAATTTCTTTCAGCACTTTCATTCTTCTTATAGTTTTGCTGCTCACAAAGGCTGAGAAATGGGGGCAAATGATAAGGAAAATCCTTATCATCAATAAAGCTGAAGGTAAGACAATGAGTAAAAGTCCTCAGGCCTTTCAAAATCACTGATGCAAGGACATTATAAAGACCCAAGAGCAAAAGTCCCTTAGCAGGCAGCAGCTGTTTGTGCACCATTGTGCCAAGAATCCAGATAAGAACAGAAATCACCAAGTTGCAGAGGAAAAGCAATTCCAACTGGAAATTTTTGGACCCTGAACCCAGAACTCCCTATTTATTCCTCAGACCCTGCTGCTTACAAATAGATCAATGCTGTTCCTGCTATCTCAGAAGTGATTCTAAAATCCACATTTTTAAATTATTGTCCTTGCATTCTGCATAAAGAAGCTCAGGTGTCTTCGGCTGCAATGCAAAATGTAACCAAAAGTATGTATTCTATTACTATCTGTTAAAACCTGGTGAGGTGGTGTTCTTCATCTGTTCCACAAACCATCCTCCCTCCAGGAAATATCTTCTGTTAACAAGCCATTGAGTCTCACTGGACGACTGATAAAATTACATCATCCCATTGGGAGATGCTCTGCTCAGGGGGAGGAGCCAAGCATTTCTTCCTGGATATCTCTAAATCTGAGATTTAGAACACCACAGGCAGGCTTTTCCCACTGGATTCCCAGAGGAAGACCTGATTTGAGGAAATAAGCTAACTCCACAAATTTTGTGAAAGTTGTAAAGCAGGTATGTTTATTACAGCACTGTACAAATGGGGGGACCTCACCCCTCAAAAAACTCCCCTCAAAAAAACATGCGTACCTCTGGGAATTCCAGATCCTTCCTTATGTCCCTCTCAAATACATATGCATGCAATTTCACAATAGGTTCATACATATTCATTCCACTGATTTCGGTGACACTTGCCGCTAATTCTTCTTTATCAGAAAGAACTCCTGGGTCAGGCTGCCCTGCTCCGCCCCACCCCCTCCCCCCCCCGCCCTTTATCTCTTGTCCTCGGCTGAAGCAGTTTGTTTGGGTCCAGTTTGGCTAGCAATAGACCCAAGCCCACGCGATCTTACACAGGACAAAAGGCAAAAGACGAGAAGCATTCTTACCCACGTGGAGACAAAGTCCTATTTTATTTCTTAGATAGGAGAGCACCAGGTCATCCAGATGACTCCCCAGGTAAAAAAGAGAGGGGGTTGCCTTCTCCCCAGGGGGATTTTGAGCTGAGGGAAGGAGGGCGGAGGAACGGGGCCAATGGGATAGAAATGAGGAGGGGAGAGGGGAGTCTGTCATGAAAATGTCATGAAAAGTGAAGACAAGAGGTATCCCGATCTGAAACATGTAACTAATTGTGCTTTTGCTTAGGTCTCAGGTCAAATGTAGTGCTCTCCCTGAAGTCGGAGTCTCTCAGTAAAGAGCGTCTAAAATTCTTAGCATCCAGAACTCCAACATGTCACTGTTCCCAAATACGCAATAGGAATTTCACAGTGCAAGGAAGAAAACATAGTCTCTGTCTAGTTTCAGATACAAGGTGTAGGCACAGTTGGTGGTAACTGGGAGTAGGGTTGTGGTCAAGCCTCATCCTGAATGGGTACAGCTGTGAAAAGCAGGTGAACAGCATTGAAAGCAATGAGACATAAAGTGCCAAGGTGTACTGACCAATCACAAAGGGAACAGATGGCACAGGGGTGCAATGCATGAACATGAAGGGTATAAAAGGCTGGGCTAAAGAACAACAAGGACAGATGCTTGCAGCCTTTGGATGTGGTATGGTGTTATTCTGTATGGCTTGAAGCTTTCTGATACTGTATGGTGATACTTTGCGTATTGTGACCATCTCGACTGTGACATATGCTGTGACCTATGTTGCGACAAGGCAGAGAGAGCAGAGGGAAGGCAAAACAGAAAACTGGGGAAATAAATACCAAAGAACACATCTTCCCAATTTCCTTATACAATCGATTTTTCATGTTATTCACTATTTTAGATAATCCTAAACAGTGCCTTACCAGCTGGAGAAACTAGACCTATATTGTTAAAAACTAAGCAGAGGAAGTGCAAAAGAATTCTGCCAATTATTTTGCAGTATACAAAATGGAAAAATTTTTTCCTCATCTATGGAAAAAATTTACCTCATAAATATAGACTAATGCCATTCTCATTCAATGGCTAAAAAATACCAAGGCTATTTCCACCACAAAATTGGTTTACTCTCCAGGAAGGATGCTTGCAAAATCCTAGTTATCAAAATGAGCAAAATTTGTACAAAATTATTTAAACAAAATTTTTTTTTTTCCATAAAATACAGCTCTAGAGTTTCACTGTTTTCTCAGTGAGAACTAATTGGATTTTTTCTTTTATTGCTCAATAAAATGCCCTCAGCTCCAAATACATCACTTCATCAGTTTCCTGCTAAGTCTTTTTTTTTTTCCTCAATTTTCATATACCTATTGCTAGAAGATTCACGTTTGGCATTATGCATTTCAAAGCTATTTATTTGGTATCTTCTCAGGGAAGATTTTTTTAAGTATTTTTCTGGTAGCATTAAGAAGGTTAAGCACAGAGCAGAGTAAATCTTTTATACCACAAATTCATCATGTATACTTTTAAAAGGTGTGCACAGAGATTACACAAGCTAGATGTGTCATTCTCACACTCTGCTATTATTTTCACTAAATAAAACAGCTCAACATGGCAAAGTAAAAAAAATCACTATCCAATTTCCTCTTCAAAGCACACACATACATTAGCTTAAATAAAAGGAATATCCAGTTCTCCTCAGTATCCTTTTTTTTTCTTGCTCCAGTTTTGCCCCATGTTTCTTGGCTTTCATCTTTTTTTAAGTATTTCTGAGAAAACATAGCAAAAGCATTTTTGGAAATTTACTATGACTTTACATCATTTTATTTATCATTTTCTCTTTCAAAGAGCAGCAAAAAAAAGAAGGAACAGTTGCTCTTAGACTAGTTTTATGTAGTGTAGCTATGTGATTTTAACTTTTACAGTAAATCTTAATAGTTTTACAAGACTAATTTGTACAGCCCACCTATTTCCAGATTAGTTTGGTTTGAGCAATACTTCAATTCACTTTTTACCTTTTATTTGTAAATTTGCAAATTAAAAAAGTAAAGTAGTGCAACTTGTCTCCCTGATAAAGCCTGGGTTTTTTGAGGTAATTGTGTTAAAAGAGGATGTTGTTTCAGTGAACAAGAGGCATTAATCTCAGTGTCATATGTGTCTCAAATACTGGTCAGCAAAAGAAATTGAAATCAGTAGCCCTGAAGTTGTCAGCTGTTCATGCTTAAAATCAGATTACTACCTAACAAGCTTATGCTAAACATCTACCTACTTCCATTCAGAAATTTTTCTTCAGCAGAGAAGAAAAAAAATGCAGACATTTACCTAGGTTCCCAGGTGCAATAGTACCAGTGTCTATGGTCAGGGTGCATAATGTTCAAAGGAATTAACAGATGGCAAAAGCAGCGTGCAGCCAAATCATCCACTAAATCTTGCCATTCCTTAAGCAGGAAACAAGACACCATATTGCAGTATGGCAAGGAGGCTGAACAGATACAGGATTGATCAAAGACATCTGATTGTCACTGATGCAAAGCCTATAAAGGACTATACACATATGGACAAAATTTGAAATGCATAACACTCAGGGGTAAGGAAGCTATGAGAGTGATTGTGCCAAATTGGTTCATCTCTGTTCCAGCAAGCACACTTGGAAAACAATCCTTTTTTGTACACTTCAAAAGGTGTTTCTACAGTCCTTGACAATAATGACCTGTACAACATGTAAAAACTAACCTTGGACATGAAGCTAAAGGAAAAAAGATGTACTTAGAGAATTAAGCTTTAGTTTTGGAGATACATTGATGCAATTAAAAAGAAGATCCTAGGGTTTGCTTTTCTGTTTTGTTGGAATGCAAAAGAACACAATTACTAAAAACACCTAGTCTTTTACACTTTTACAATGCTAAGTATTTAATATATTTGCAATTGTTATAGATGGATAATGAGATGATTTGCTCTTGCAATTAAGGGATGACTATTGTGTGAATATTAAGAAAAGCCCTAGTAATGTGTAGTTATGTAATTGTAGTTTAGATGTCCTCTGTCCTCTGAGATGGTTCCCTCCCCCCCATCCCGTATTATGACCATCAGATAGGCTGGGTTGTCTAGGACAGCTAAAAGAAGGTGTGCACATGTGCTCCTTACCTGGGGCAGTTGGGAATGGAAAATCTTGTTGCTTAGGGGGTGCGGCATGGTAACACCTGATCTCCAATCAAGTTACAAGAAAGCAGTCTCCACCGATAAATGGCAAAGAAGAGCTGACTGACAGACTTTGGGTGGGGCCGGAGCTGGCTGATACAACCCCCGGGGATATAAAAGGCTAAGCATCCATCTTGAAGATGAACTGGCCGCGTGGTATCCACGATGGCAGTTCCCAGCACTGTGAATTTTTCCTTATATAGTCCTTTTGTTGTATTTTTGTCAAGGCTTAATAAAACTTTTTAAATTTTCAAAGTGAGCAGTTGTTTCTCATACAATTAAGTTTATTTTCTCTATTTGAATCTGCAAAGCATGGTACTGGAGAAGGGAGAAATTTATTTATATTTTTCATGAGCAAAATTTTAAGAGTTTAATTCACTAGTCACCAGAATTCAATTCCTAGTCTGCATTAGTCTAATAGTAATAAATAGCTGGGCTCCTGAAGCAATTTCTGTTCATGTCAGCTCTGCAGGCTACAGATTCAAAATCAGTGAAAGGTAGTCTGGCCTCCTAGCCACTTCCAGACATCAAACTTTCCTGACACCCCCTGGGCTTTTATCAATGTAAATCATGTGGTTATGTAGCAAAACATTTCCATGCTCCAGTAAGACATCTGTCAAAGAAACCTGTTCTTGTTAAAATACAAGAATGCCCACCTTCGATTCTGAATAGAATTTCCTAGAGTATAAAATAATTGAAGTTTAAAAGGCTTTATGTAATTTACCCTCAAAAACTTGCTACCAAAATAGTATTGAGATCTTTTCACATTGTAAAAAGAGACAGAAAAGATAAAAATGCAAAAAGTTGCCAATTTTGTTTAAATCTGATTGAAATTTGAGATTTAAATCTAATTAAATTTGAGGAGGCGCAGTTCTTTTACACTGACCCACAGCAATTTAAAAGGAGTCTTTAAGTGTCTTGTGTTGTGTTGCAGGTTAGGATTTTTTCCTTTTTGTTTTCTTTCTTTTAGGGAATTTTCTTCCATATGTTGCTAGGAGACAATAACGACCAGGTACTTAAGAGAGATAAAAGAAGCTGTCACAGCTCAGGGGAGGGGTGCAGCTGGCTACTTACCCATTACCTGGGGATTTTCTGGGAAGGGCAGAGATACTGTGAGATTTGGGCTGAGGGAAGGGGTTGGGAGCACCTCCAAGTTTTCTTCGTGCTCTCTCAGCAGAACAGCGGAGCTACTGCTCATAGGTGGAGGGGAATTTGCTGTCACCAGAGCACATCCTTGCCTTGTGTCTCCTGCTGTGGGTGAGCCCTTGCCCATAAGAGCAGCCATTGCACTGGGAGCTTATTAACACCTGATCTTATTGGAAAGGACTCTCACCATCTATTTGGGTGCTTCAGAGGAAAACTCAGGACCCCAAGCCCCTCCCCATTCCTGGAGGGCGCATCTCCCCGGCTGTGTGTGGCAGTCGCTACAGAGATTTCTGGCTGCCACTGCTCAGCACCGCTGCTTTGTGCTGCTGCCTCGGGCTTTTTCACTACACTCTAACCCAGCACCCCATGGCCAATCCGACCCCCACAACTCCTGCTAAGACTGTGGAGTTCTCTGTTACATTTTGTTTGCCACTGCAGTGACATGTGGAATAGAGACTCCACAACCAGCAGGTTTGTGAAGTAGGTATGTTTATTCAGTGCTGGGTGCATGGCGGGGATTGCTCCACCACAAACATGTGCACCAAACAGAGCAGACACTCTGTTTATACACACTTAAGATCATACATATTTATGACAGTTACAAAATTGCTTATACATATTCAAGACCTACCCCCACCTACTCTTGCTTTGTATGTTAATCAGCCTTTTATCGTTCCGCACTTGCACACTATTTTCTGGTGGTCTCAGGAAGGGGTTGCAGGATGAAATAGTCATCCTCATGACATACTCTGGATGAACCTGGTCTTTGTGTAGGCTCTCTTGGTGTCCAATCATTCTTCAAGGCTTTGGACACGGTCCAAACTAAAGATCAAGTTTTTACCAGTTTTTAGAGCACTAGTTCCTGTTTTATCAATCTTAAATAATAGGCAAAATCCTGTTGTTGCATAGCAAAGGATTATCTGTTCTTAACACACTTGATTACACAGCAAGCTATAGTCACATAAGCTTCGTTATAAGTTCCCTATATCAGTACAGGGCATGCCTACCGTCCCAGCCACCTCTCCGAGGTCCCTGCTGCAGCCCATTTCGCCATCCAGCCCGCCCGCCATTCCCACATGAGGGAGACGTGGCCGAGCTCGTGCCACAGCGCCCCCTGGCGTGGCGGGGGAATCATCACACCCCCCTGCCCGGCTGGGAGCCAACAGCGCCCCTGCCGGCCGTATCCGTAAGCTGGATATTGCTCAAAGAGCGGGAAGAGAAACTTCATTGGGTTTTCTGGTTTTTCGTTTGTTGCTGCCATTGTTGTGGTTTGCCTTGCTATACACATACATACTTGCAAAGAACTGTTATTCCTTTCCCCATATCTTTCCCATATCTTTCCCATATTTTTGCCTCTTAATTTCAAAGTTGCAATAATTTGGAGGGAAGGGGGTCATATTTTCCATTCCAAGGGAGGTTCCCACCATCCTTGGCAGACACCTGTCTTTCAAACTAAGACATCTTGGAAGTGATACTCAACCTAATCATACTCTGAATGTAGCTCTTTGTCACTAGGCCACTGCTTACCCATTATAGCCCTCATTTTCATTATGAATCACAATTGGCCAAAACAGTAATACTAATGCAATGTATCTTCTACCCCTCCTCTTTATGATTAATTCTACTGGTGGTACAGATTTGCATGAATGAATGTCAGTGTGTTTTCTGCCCTGAACATTTCCTGCTGGCTTCAATTTAGCCTTGCTGACATTTATTACAAATAATAGCTAAATATTCTTGATTTAATGGCTGCGGTGGCCCCACATCTGAAGGTGATGTCTGTAATAAAAGCAGACAAGACTAGCTTATAAAAAATACTAATCAAATTGTGTTTGCACATATAATTGAGAGGCTGCAAACATAGCAGCAAAATGGAATGACAGCCTTCAAAATGCAGCTGCTGAAAGTCAAGAGTTCAAGAACATATCACCTGCATTACTTTTTGTCCCTTTCCATTCTTTTACCACCTCTCTGAAGCACCAGTAAGATTATAGTCAAAATGGTCAAAGTTTCCTTTTTGACCCTCTTTCCAATAACAACGATTACCATAAATCACAGTGTAGTCACACCTACTGTTATTGTTAATCCTTCTACCAGAAAAGCATGAGAAGTTGGAGGCACTTGTCACAATTGAGTCAGAGCTACATCTGCAGAGTCACATTTATCTTAGGTTAATGCTAATCGTATTAAAAACCTCAATTCTCCCCACCATGTCCCCCAAATGCAAGAATATTCCCGTGCTTAGGGGAAAAAAATATGTTGCCTGCCAGAAGTAGAGAGCAGACAAGAAAATAGCTGAAGTATTTTTGCAAGATGTACACATATGTATCATATAGAAAGACTGGAGAAAACAAAAAGAAGGATACTATACAGATTTACTATTGGGGACACAAAGAATTTTGCCCTTGACCTGTGAATGAGCAGCTGCTATGTGACCAGGATCACAAAGGTTAACAGGATCACTAGATTTTAATCAGGCAGTGCTACTGTCTTCTCCAGAAGATTCTAGAAAGGATCCTTGTGCATCCAAATTAAAATTGGTAAGGGTACTGCCTGTAAGGCTCCGATGGGGGAGAGGGGGAAATGAATCATACTAATCATGCTGGTTTTGTTTAGAGGTGTCACAACACTAAATCTTTGCTTTCACTTAGTATTATCACCATGCAAATGGTTTAAGAAGAAATTTTCTCCATCAGCTTCTCAAGCACTTGCCTGTAGTTTTTCCAGATTCATCCTCTTCAAGGATGTATCCCATGGGAGTCTTCCAGGCATACCCCTGAAGAGGATAAAGTCTGCCATCCTGAAACACAGAGCTTTTGTTTGGCTTTGTGCCTTCCTTCCTCTTTTAAGGAAGTAGCCAATGCTGCCCACTTTCACATCCATGACCAGTTCTTCTTTGCTCATAAGTAGCAGGACCAGCACAGCACCTTGCCTTCTTGGCGCCACTGTTGTAGTGCGGTATTTAAACCATTTTGGTTTAAATGGTTTCTCCCAGTCCTCCCCCCGTTGTAACTAAGTGTTGGCTCAGCCCCGGGTTTCCCGCCACCCTCCTGATTGGTCCCCTGTTCCCCAAGTTCAAGTTGTCAGTCATATTTCTCCACCCCTGTTACTGTTGGTTTTTTGCTTAATCATTTTGTTAACCCCTCCTTAAGTCCCTGTCCGTCGCCTAATGACTCTACCCTTTACTCCAGAATATTCTCTCCTACACATTGGGTGATTGGACCAAGGGAAGACACCCCGCCCCATTCTATTTTCTATTTGCTAGCTGGGACATCCATTATGTTAGCCCTACCCTTCTTGCCTTTCCTCATTGGTTCATTCAATACAACCGCCCTTCACTCCACCCCCTATATAAGTTGCTGGTTTGTGTGAGCTTGGTCTTTTGTTTGGTTGGCCTCCCTGGAGGAATAAATTCTCTGGACTGCACCCCAGCTTAAGACCTTCTTTTCTGTGCATTGCCTTTCCTTCTGCTGTCGCCTGGCTCCATCATCTACATGCACTAGAAAATCTCCAAGACTGGTTGAACCCTTTCGTTTTTTCCTTCCAAAAGATATCAGGATGGTTGAAATCTCTCATAATGACCAGGGCTTGTAAATGTTTCTTCCAGTCATCTGAAGAAGGCCTCAGCTATACTTCTTCCTGCTCACGGAATCTGTAGCAGCAACAGCAGCCACAGCAACAGCAACCATCCTGGTGGTTCACCTGTTGACCATCATCCATCCACAAGTTCCCATCTGGCTCCTTACCCATTCCTGGACCCAGCTCCATGCACTCCAGCTGCTCTCTCACATAAAGGGCAAATCATTCTCTTCACTTTCCTCTTCTCATTCCTAAGGAGCCTGTATCATTCCTGAACCAACAACCCTCCTTGCTTCTTATTCTAGAGCCACATCAATGAGAGTCCTTAACCTTTTAACAAGACTACTCTCTCCTACTAACCACATAAAATATTTTCTTTATAGAAAGGTCCATGCTCAGGTCATGTTTTGGGTATCAATAACAAAATACTTATCACCATTTATCAGTAACAAATAGGATTTACAAAAATTGTATCTTTACAACAAAGTCACAAACCTCTAAACAGTGTTTAAAAGTTTTTTCCTTTTATTTTATAATGAGGACATTTAAGAATTTATAACCATCTATTTCTATAAGCAAAAATAACATGAATCTATGCGCATTTAGAATATTTTTACGTACATACATATAACTGATGTATCTACCAGATATGTACATCTAGTATTACCTAACAGGTCTTTCTCATCTATTGTTCATGTGAAAATAGTGTCTTGTATCCTGTTTTTCTCTTCCCCAACCAACATGTGAATTCACAGCAATACTTTTTTCTTAATTCATTTATCAGGAAAGATTTGCACACCAATAATTCCTCATGCGGATAAGAACTTCTAGGAGCAGGGGTTGTTTTATCTATATTTATTTCCTGTGTAATGCAACTTTGGTTTGTCTTTTCTGACTGGCACCAAATAAGGAATGTCCACATCAGAGATTTTAATTACTTGAAATCTTTTTTTTATTGATCATATACAGCAAAGCAGCTCTTGTGCTAACCTTTCAAAATGTCCATTTAAGTTAGGAATACAGTGATCTTTTTTAGTTCTATTGCAACAGATGATACATATTGCATTATATTACTGTGACAAAAAGTGTGTTCTAATTGTATACCAAAAATGTGCTTAGGAATTGCCATTATTTAAGAGAAGAACTGCTTGACTGCTTATAGACAGTCTAAGCAGTTCAGGACATAAGCTTAGACATTTTGTTGGTGCAACGCATGTTGTATTTATTCAGATTTTTATGCTAGCCCCTCTCATTCAGACTCTGTAAGGACCTCACATTTTTGTGCAGGAGAGGCCTGAGTGAAAGACAGTGGCTGCATATAAAAATGTGTCTGCTGAATGGCATTGAGACAGAATACAAGCACCTCATGTGGCTAACATGGAATTTAACAAAAATTTGTGTTCAGATCAGGAAGATACTGGCAGTCTTCTACTGCCTCTGTAAATGGTTTCACATCATTCCCACTTTTTCAGGGAAGAGTGACTTGTACCTCACTGGGCATGCAGAAGTCTGACACTACATAATTTATTTAGATGGCATAGTAAAGAGGAAGCAGAGATTGTGAATTGTTGTGTGCTTAGAGTTTTGATAGCTCACAGGCAGTGGCCCCTAATAAGAAGCTTCAGAACATACATTCTTTGACACAAGGTGTATCCAACCTTTCTCTTGGGATTTACAAAAATAAGGATTCTGGTGGATTCTGGTGGATTCATGACAACATTCTGAATAATTTCTACAGAAGGCAATGCCACCGATGCACTTGTTTAGTATGAAATAGCTGGCAAAGGAAAAAATATTGTCAACTTAACATGTTGGGTTTTTTTATTGTTTAATCATACATTTTATTGTTTAACATACATTTTCGAGATTCTAAAAAAGTTCAAATCAAAGGAGAGAAATCTGCCTACTGGCCCAGTGACCAGAACACCATTTTACCATTTTTCCTTCTCTGTGTTTCATGATCAAAAGCAGAAGAGATTTGGTTTATTCTTCATGGAATTTCCATGATAAACAATCAAATTTACAGTAATTTGGACAACTACATTATTCATGTTCTCAAGGCTTTGTGGATTTAAGGTTTAATTTCATATTACTTCAATGTTATATAAGCTCCTTAACTAATTTCATTAGCACTTTAATGAAGGGTTTAATTTTTTATTCTCTCTTTTCTATTTTTTCTTATATTTTGCAAAACATTTCTGCAACAAATGTGCAGCTGATATCTGAAAGAAATACTTCTATAGAAGTCTTCGGAAAGTTGAAGTCAAATAAAGAAAACTAAATTCTTTCATGAAAACCACAAGGGAAAAGAAAACCAAAACAAAAACATGACAACATATTCTTTAAACAAAAATATTGACATTGTTATTTGAGCTAAACACAAGTGCACATTAAGAACATTTTCTATTTTTTTCTTGGACTGAAAATTAAATGTCTACGTTCTTCCTCATAACATTGCCAAAAGCAAATAATTACTAACAAACAAAATACTATGGTGTGTTCTTAAGTAGCTTGTCATTACATCTATTTTTACATTATTTACAATATGATGCCTGTGTTTTCATTAAGTCCATATTTTACAGTATGGCATATACGTTATTTCTCTCCAAAAGCTCTCAAGCCAGGTGGGAAAAGTCAATAGCTTTTGTTGCATTGAACGTTTGTACCACAATATCCCAGCTTTGTATTTTGCATTGCCTGCCTATTATGCAGAAAATCAAATTGCCAATACATCCTTTTGCTCAAAGCTGTAAACACATAGAAGATCACAGTAAACACTAGCTCTGTCACCACTGCTGTACATGTAGCAGGTGTCTACAAATGTCTTCCTAAGATTTTTTATTTTGAAAGGCTCTTCAAATAAACATAGTCATCTATATGAATTAGTCATTGCTTGCCAAGGTCTGCAAATGTATGCCACTCCTAAACGAATAAGACTTTTTCCCATTGGGCTGACTGTGTCTATGTCCTCTCTGATATAGTTCAGACCATTTACCTAAAAAATTATAAAATTAGTGGAAAGGACAGCACTTCTGCCAATTCATTTACTCAATTTAAGTATCAGAGTATGAAAAATTTGCAATACAGATTGCAGTTCAAAATTTCTGCAATCTCTCCCAGATCAGGTCCAGAAGGACTGGTGCCACTAAATCTAAATGAATTAATTATCTGTAATACATCTGAAAGTAGCAAACTTGAGCATAAGGAAAGACTTGGAAATAAGCTAACATGTATAACTAGAGAGCAGCAGGTGTCAAGCATTTAATTACAACAAAATATTTTCTAGTGAAATTCTGAAAGCCTAAAGATGATATAAGCTCTATGAGACCTTCTTTTCAAGTTTACCAGTCTATATGTTTGAAAGTAATACCAGGAAAAGCTTTTTTTCTGCTGAGACCGACAATTTTGAAGGACAAAAATATCACAGCAAGAATTTACTCTCCATGACTACTTCTACTTTGCAATCAGGAGTCACTGAGGGTTATTTGAAAACCAATGGATGAAGAAAAGAGATGAATTAGAGAACTGGCATTTAAAATATATTTCTACATGTAAAACTTGTGTTTTCATCTCAGTAAGGTGGTGCCAGATGTGCAGTAAGGTATGTAAGTATTTACACAACAAAACTCTCTGAGAGAGCAAAAAATGTATGAGCAGAGAAAAATGTATCATTCATTAAAGTTTATTCTAGTCCAAATGCATTTAACACAGAAACCACAAGTGTGATATCACATATGCACACACAATTTCAGGTTAGTCAGTACACTACTGCTCTCTATTTGACAGAGTAAAAGTCATCATTCTCAGAAAAGAATTATCTTCAGTCTTGATCTGCATTGTTAACATCAGTAGCAATGAAATTCAGTAGTTTTTATTTATATTTACATTCTTGGTACTAAGACTGGTAGTTCTTTTTCAAGTCAGTGCCACATTAGCCTACTTTATCTAGGTCCATGGATCAACAGCTATACACCAGCCAACAGCTATGCAACACCATTTCCTTGCTAGAGAAACCAGTGAATGTGCAAATCTGTGAGGGCTCCCCTTAAATAGCATAACTAGAATTAAGCAGATATAAATCACAGACTTTCTGTTACCTTCCTATAAATAAAGAAATGGCTACAACTTCACAATAAGCCACACTGCAAATAATTTTAAATGTCCTTGGACAAATTCTCCAAGAGTACCATTAGCTGTTCAGAGCTACTCAAAACAGCCAGGAAATAAGAAACAAGATTCCCAGAAATCCTAAATACAATTCCCCTCTAATATCTCTTTGTTAGGGCCATGACTGCTGTCATACTTTAAAATGCTTTAAAAAGCAAAAACAGAAAAGCAAAAACTCATTTAAAAGCCCAGCTCTGTGATGCAAAGCCATGTTAACAGAAATTTTCCTGTAAATCTAGATGGAGGTTCTCTCAGCTGAAACAATTCCATTATGTTTCTCTGGAGCTTCAACAGCTAAATAAGAAAGATATTCACAGAAAACATAGATAATAAAATATATCTACATCTAACAATCCACTGATTTTTAGCTGATACATAGAATCTAATGCTTAATGAATGCAAAGTTCCCTGTTGATGTTCCAGTGACTAAACTGCATAGACTATTTCAAAATAAAAAGCATGTAATTTTGGTGATCAGGCTTCCACTTTAAAGCTAAGCAGCTGTAATAAAAAGCTGATCAGGATTCAAAGAATGAGGACACTGAACACTGAGAGAATAAGCCTTTTTTTCTGCTTTTTTCCCTTTACCATCTTCCTGACTTTTTGAGGCATTTTTCCTGGATGGGCATACAATCCAGATACAGAATTTTGGGAAAATGCAGTAAACAGAGTAACTATCTTTCACCACTGTATCATAGGGTTATTAACCTAATGTTATTGCATTGAATTGCTGCATATATTCAATGGTATTAGTGGCTCTGTAAAGATACTGCAATTGTTAATGAAAATATCCTTATTCAAGGGGATTATAGTATGTTTGGTAGTTTCCCAAAAGGTGGATGAATCTTCCTCTTTATTAGCAGAAGGAGAAGAACAAAAACCTTGATATTCTACACATAGAACTCCACTGGGTGGGTAAACATACTGGTGTTGATGTCTTATACTACACAGTTATTTATTTCCGCAGCAACTTTTTAAAAATTAACATGCTGTACAGTTCAGCAGTTCAATATTTTAAGAAATAACATTTTTTGATGACATGTTGTACATTAATCACTCTATCTCCCACATGTGCTGCATTTGTGATTGGTCTATTTTGCATAAACTAGCTCAGTTCAAAAACATTCAGCAAGGTTTAACGTACCTTTACAATCAAGTTGATTGAGCCTTTAAATCAGTCAAAAGAACTTATTGGTTTTCCTTGCTAAGTGACAAATCCAGTTACCATTACTAGTTTATTTACAGTCACTCTGCAATATATATTGATAGTTTCTTGGCCTTATCAGCAGCATCCAATTAACACAGCAGCATACATTAGTACAATTTTAAATCACCGAATTACTATCATCTAAGTAAGTGGTGGCAAAATGTAGCTATTGTAGAATTTTGTGCCATTAGATAATGACTGTTTACAGAGGGCTATGCACTTAATAAATTATCCATTATGTGGGAATTTGTGATGCAGCATATTATTAATAATCCCTCTACTCCACAACACAATTTGAAATCACTTCAGCTGACAAAATTAAAATTCCAAGATGTCTAAGTTCCTTGTTTTGCATGGGTACCACTGTTGAGCTTAACAACTAACTCCAGCAGCTAATATTTCCAGAAAACCAACCTTGACCCAGGGAATGGCAAGGTAGTAACATGACAGAGACAACATAAGTCCTTCAGTAAGAATGACATCATGTTTATGGTCTTGTTCTCACACTCTCTGTCCTTCCTATCCAGCATCCACCATCTTCAAACAAACTGAAGCTTCATCACATATGCATCATCTATCACTCCACTGCTTTCAAACACTGAGGGCAGTAAGAGTAACAACTCACATCTGTTGATGGCTTGAGAAGGCTGACCTAGAACAGAGGCTAGACAGAGTTAAAGAACAAAGTAGGTATTTATTAAAAGGGCTCAATGGATACACCTTGGGCAGTACAAGAGCCCAGCCAGGGCTACGCCCAAGATGAACCCAAAATGGTCAGAAAACAGACAATGGTCACTTATGGCTCTCACTTTATAAGTCCTGGTCTATTTGCATAGTGGAGCCAATTGTCTCATTATAGCTTTAGGTTTTGAAGTCCCATCCTTCTTGTTTTTCTCTCTTCATTCCTCCATTGTTTATGCTCTTGGGCCTGAAATTTGGATCAGTTGTCCCTGGAGCCAAGCTAGAAAAGGAATTGTTTTGTCTCAGTACTCTGTGAAGAGAGCTTACCATCCCTTAATAGGAAGCTCAGAACTACACACTAAAGCAGTACAGAATCTAAAATACATAAAAGCTAAAACCTAAGGCATCACTGTGGCATGCTTATCTTTCCATCTTTGAACAGCATGAAAGACTGAATCCAGAATTCTCAATCCAGTCTTGTGGCCGCATTTCTCTTCACAGAGAAAAGCAAGGCACAAATTCCCTAGGATATTTCCGGGAATTGCAACAAGGAACCTCAGAAAAAGAAAAAACTATTCTTATCTCATTTGCTGCACCTGTGTTTGTGCAAAAGTAAAATGCAATATGAAGATTGTTTACCCAGAGTGATGGTGTTTTGTTTCCTTGGCCTATCAGGGCCAAGTGCATGTGCAGACTGTCAGTCAGCAGACAGTAACAAGATTCTGGGCAGTTGAGTTGAGTGCTTGTGTAAATTCAGTGTAATATAGTGTAATATAGTATAGAATAATATAGTATAATAAAGTAATTAATTAGCCATCTGATACTGATGGAGTCTTCCTTGTCATTTCTCCCCTTCATCAGGGTTACTTTGATTTACTATATAGTCTCACTTACCATTCCATTGCCTTGAAAATACACTTGTATTGATTGTCATATTATATATGCTTTTTCAAATCTCTTCTAAGTCTAATCAGGTCTTTCTGATTAGTCAATCCTGAAAGAAATTACATTCAAATATACCTCCATTGTGCTAGGCCAATTTACCTCAGGTCAAATTCTGCACTATCTATACACACTTCACATAAGTATTTTGTTGTAGTTCTGCTGGAGGAAAAAAAAAAAAAAGACAGGTTTTAAAAATCCTGCAAGTTATTCAGTTATTCGATACTAGTCAGCTTTCTTCACTCAGGTTATACAAAGCACAAGTCTTCACTAACAGGAATATTTCAAATTCCTTCTTTGAAGGAATGTTTTCTGTCATCATTACAGGAATGCAGTTTACAGTACTATTTTCTACTGCAACCTACAGGTAAAAAAGAAGCCTTTTCTTTCATAAGGAGAAAAAAAAAATAGCGCATAAGGCTCTGTAGTTCATATAGCTCCTGGACTCTGCATGGTACCATTTTCTAGCAAGAACTGAAATACATGAAAAAGCAAATCATGTGTCATAGGCTTTGACAACATTTATCTGAACTGATCATAGAATGATCTGATATAGACTGATGTTGTGTGGGATGCTTACAGTATGCTGAAATTCAGTTATGCTACACCACACAAGGGCGACAACATTCAGTTAACATACGGACATGTGGTGCTCCACTAACCTGGAGCACTGGGACATTTGCTCCAGCTATATGCCACTGAGGAAGATTTCCATAATGGAAAGAATCTGGGCATAACACAGCAGTGGTACCTGTCAACTGCAGAAAAGCATCTTTCTGCTTACCCACATACCTGTAGAAAAAGCAGACGATACAACTCCAAGAACTGAGCTGAGGCATTTTCACCTTTCCTCTTTTTTTTTTTCTTAGCAGTGACAACATAAGGGCAGCTGTCTACAAACCAGTTTCAGCATTGTGGAAGTGGGTAACCCACAGGCCAAGAGCAGAAGCTTATCACAGGGAGGTTTGCTAATCAATAATATATTTCCATCCATACCTTGGATTCTTCCAGTATGAGAGATATGCAGTCTTGCCTTGCCTGAGAAATCACCAGGCAGTTTTGTAGTGGTGTTTTCTAAGAAGCAGATGAGAAAACCCTTGGGAGACTCACACACTCTGGGAGAACAGCTTGCACTTGGCCAGCTGCACAAATAAGAACAAGTGGAACAGAAAAGCCAAGATTAATTCTGGTGTGATAGGTTGGTTACTCCAAAATCCTTAGTTATATTCAGCACTAAAGGCTGAAATTTATATAATAAGAAAAACTTCAGTTTCCATTACATGTGTACAGCTACTCAGATACACAAACAGAAAAGACAAAAAAATTCCTACATTAGGCATAAACAGCAAGGTTTTGGTACTGCAAGGAGTGGTGCTGCAGAGGTAGCCTCTGTGAGAAGAGGCTGGGGCTGCTCTGTGCTGGACACAGCCAATTCCAGCTGGCTGCAATAGATCCACCACAAGGCCAAGATGGTGATGCCTCTGTGAAAGAGTTTTTAAGACAGAGGAAAAAGATCATGGACGGGGGAGGGTGGAAAAAGCTAGAAACAGCATGTCAGAGGAGAAAGAAAGGGAGGAGGTACTTCATCACAGAGATGAGATTTTCCCACAGCTCATAGTGCAAACAATGGTAGAATAGATTTGTTTCCTGAAGGACCACCCTGGAGCAGGGAAAATGTATGAGGAACAGCAGCAGAGATAAACCGCTACCTCCAGAATACAGTCCCATCCTCATCCTCAATCCCTTCTTCTGTGCCATGAGAGAGGATGGGTAAAGGTGTTGGGAGTGAAAGAGTGAAGTTGAATGTGCAAAAAAGGGGGATGCAATACATTAAAATCTGTCTTCTTGTTTCCCACTACCTGAATCTGTTGAATTGTGAGTACACTGAAGTAATTTTCCAAGTCAGGTCTGGTTTGCCTATGCCAATAATTGTTAAATGATCTCTCTGTCTTTATCTCAATTTGTAATTTTTCTTATCCTAGTTTCTCCTCCCATCTCACAGATGGGAAAGTGAGAGAAAGATTGGGTGCATGGCCTCACCCATGGCTAACTCTCCACTCATCCACAGACTGTTACACAGGCTGAGGTTTGGGCTTGTCATGTGTCTGAGACAGAAAGTCTGGGCAAGGACCTAGGAGAAACTAGAGCTTGACTGAAAGACAGTGAATTACTAGTTGCATTTTAGGCTAACCATAAAAAAGAAGCCTCGGCATTCTTTCTTTGTAATCCTGATAATTGCTAAGTTTATTTTTAGTTATTTATTATGACACCATTAGCACTTAGCCTTTATACTTACTTCTGGTATATATATGTGTGCATAATGGCCACATTTTTCTTTTATTTGTCTGGCTTTGCTAAATTCATTAACAGTGCATGAGGATAGATCCACTTTATTGACAGACACGCATTGAAAACACATTTCTACCAGGCACACTCTTGTACTTTACCTTATGCACACCTTACCTTATTGGAATTCAAGGTATTAATAAGAATATGTTTACAACTGAGGGAATTAATTAATCGATTACGGGGTGAAGGAATTCATCCAAAAAGAGGGGGGAAATACTGAGAGTCAGGAAAATATAGTTCTGACATACTCAGGAGAAGCATTATTTGAATTAATTTCTTGCTGAAGCAATTTCCCTCTACTACAAGTAGCCAGCAATTTCTGTGTGCTTTTCAAATTACCTTCACAGCCAGAAAGTATCTCACCATGTTAGAGATATATCTCTCCAACTCCAAGTACACTGACACACAAAATTCATTGTTTCAGAAAGGGTACATGAGCAGGATACACTAACATGGCTAGGATTCAATAAGGTATGACAATTTTTGCATTGAAAATCAATTCATGACACTTGTTAATGGCTCACTGAACTTCCAGGGATTTGTCTTTTCTTTTGTTTCATTCCCTGAGGCTGGACATCCCTGAGAAGTTCAAAATGGACATTTTGGTAAATATCAGAGAAAATGTCATTCTCTTCTCTATAGATAAATATTGATATTGAAGAGCCCAGAGGTGGGAAAAAGCTCACTTGTGATAGGTAACAAAATGACTGCAGTAAAAAAGTCAACATGTAAAGCTGAGGTGAAAATATTCACACACTGAACAAAAGGATATCCATTTTCATGATGGCAAGTTGCAAAAAAGTAATAGAAATTCAACACAGCTGGTGTTTTACCCTAGAGCAACCCACCCTTACCACCTTCAATAAACACAAGATGACAAGAAAACTAAACATTTTTAAGGCAACCAAACCATATACTTATCTGGAAGACTGCATTAGCTTCCCTGCTACTTTAACAAAATTAAGAATCTAATATAATTCCTAAAGCTCACTGAGGTCTGTGTAACTGCTTCAGGAATTTACGGTTCTGAAGGTTCACAGGTTTTGAAAGAGAAGAATTTCCACTATGACAATCGAGCACCTGGAGGTGACAATACAGTCCTTAAAATTGTCATTTTACCTCTGGGCATGCTTTCCAATATACTACATATGACTGATTACAGCAGCTAAAAGGAATGTTTCCTTATATTTCATCACAGCTCACTGAAGCATGCAGAAGAATGCCATGTGAACTAACAATACAGCTGACAGATAAGCTAAAAGAGCTATGGAGAATGCAGGTAGGAGAGGATTTCTCTACTCAGTGTTTGCTTCTTCACAGATCATGGTAGGGGAAAAACCCAAAATCACAGTACTGCATGAACACAGGTTATCCCATAACTTCATAATTGTGGGATATTTCTATCTGATCCTTACAGATTTTTATTGCCAGGAAAAAAACCCACTTCTAAGTCTTCTAATAAAGTCTTAGTTCCTGCTGTTCAATCTCATCAAAAAGAAGAGATGGCAGGAGCCATCTACTCTTTGGCAGGAGCCTTTGCAGTATTTGAAGACTTTCAGCTCATATTCATCATTCTGCTTATCTCTAAGCTAAACATCTTCAAGCTGTTCCACCTTTTCCTGATAGTTAAGGTTTCTTCCTGATTCTTTGAGGGAAGAGCTCAGGTTTGCAGAAATTACTTTGAATTTCACTTTATATTCCAGTGTGCTTGTAGCCACTCCTGAACTAATGACATTGGCAAATTCAGTAGATAGACTCTTCACCATCTCTTAGAACAGTTTGCAAATTTACCTCCTAACCCTGTGTTGGGATTAATTTCTGTTTGTGTAATCCTGAAAGAAATAAGACTTCTTGACTTTGAGAATGCAATTTGGGCTTGAAAGACTAAAAAAGGACAGGTATTTGTGGGAAACAACTAAGTAGCAATGGATAGCCCAATAGAAACTGTAAATTTACTTGGAATGTACACAGATATTAGCTAAACAATGTATAGGTGCTCCCATAAACTAATTTGCTAGACTTGTAAGTGTGTATTCACATATTAAACTTCCTGAATTATTTGCTTAGGTAAAGTATAAATCAATATTACCATCTATTAAATATTTAAAGAAATCTGGTGAGCATATTAATACCCATTCCCTGACTTTTAATGTAAAAAACCTGCCAGCACTTAATCATAAAATCATAGAATAGTTTGGGTTAAAAGGAACCTTAAAAAGATCATCTAGTCCCAGTCACCCAGCCCCTAGAGCAGGATGCTCAAAGCCTCATCCAACCTGGCCTGGAACACTTCCAGGGATGGGGCATCCACAGCTTCTTCAGGCAACCTGTTACAGTGCTTCACAATCCTTAGTCACATTAACCTCATTACTTCTATTCCATGTTAAACACTATCATGTCTCTATTCTTTAAAGTAATTATTCAACTATTTGTTAGCTTAAGCACTGATCCTCATTTTCAGTCATATTACTTATGAAACTTATGTCTTTATCATCAGTGTAGTCAAGTAATACACATCTTAATTCATCTATTTCTTTATTTAAATATGGTCACGACTTTAAAAATCACTGATTTATAGATTTATGTGGTTTGGGTTGTTGATGGAAAAATTACTGTTTTCTAAATCACTGGGCATTCAAATTAACTTTCCACAAATATGCATGTGGAAAGTTTCACTACACATTGTTTGCAAAATAAGCATTACCTACCACAAACAAAATTAAATTCACAGAGAAATGTAAAGCCCTGTCTGCTGTCAGCTATCATTTAAATGTTAATAATTAATTTTACACTTCATATTTAATGATAGCAGGGCAATCCCTTCCCTTGCCTGGCTGGCATTGCTGTGCCTGATGCCCCCAGGACAGGGTTGACCCTCCTGGCTGCTGGGGCACTGCTGACTCAAATTCAACTTTCAGAGGGAATTTCCCAGAATTCTCCTTTGGTGTGCCAGGATTTTCATCAGGCAAGATTACTGTAGTCTCAGCACAAATTTATACATATCATCTACTACATTTGCCAAGTCCTTGTTGCTCTTGATTTTCAATTAGATGCCTTGCATACTCAAGCCTCCTTTGCTATCCTCTTTAACAGGAAAAACCCCTTCATACCCAGGCAGAGATGGGGTCCTCCTGTGGATGTTTTCTAAAAGAAATTATCTTATCTGATACTGTCAGCAATGCAATAGTCCCCAAGGCAGACTTATTTAAGGCTCCATTAACAGCCTCTCCCTCCCATAAATCACAATCCATAATGCTGGCTGTTCCAGAAACTCAGTGTCTCCATTGATCAGATTCCAAAATAGGGCTACCTAAGAGTAAAGAAAACAATTTTTACTCTGAGTGAAAGAGACAGACTGTGCTACAAGGATACGTGGCATTTTTGATAAAAGCAGAAAAAAGGATAAGACTCTCTCTCAGTTTCTAAACCTTGGCCTGGCGTAGTCCTCTGGAGGACAAAACATCCATTGGGGGTTGGGTTCCTTTACTTTTGTTCCTTTCCACTTGTGGAGTTTTTCCCATTGCGTTGCTGGGAAGCACTGATGCCTGGGTGCTTGAGCAGTGAAGAGGTGACCAGCCCTCGGGGGGAGAGGTCTGGTAGCACTCCTCTGGTTTTTGGGAGTTTCTCTCAGAGAAGGGCAGAGGTGCTGAGAGGCTGGGGCAGCTGCTAGCTCTCTCTCGCTCTTGGCTTTCAGGAGAGGATGGCTGGAGCCGCTGCTTGGGAAGAGAATTCATTGCTGCCACCAGAGCCCAGCCCAGAGCTGTTTCTTCTGCCGTGAGGTGAGCCTTTGCTTGTAGGAGCAGCCACTGAAGCGGGACCTTTTGAACACCCACCTCACTAAAAGACGGATCTGTCCCCGTTTGCTCGGGTGCCCAGGATCTTGGGCTGGCCCCTCTCTGCCCTGCGGGGAGCCAGGCTGCCGCTGCCGCTGCCCCGCTGCTTATTCGGCACTGCTCCGAGCGTTCGCTACGCGTTAGCCCCGCACCCGCGGCCTGCCGAGACATCCCACGGTTCCACCACGGCTCTGGAGTCTCTGCTACATCTCACCCACCAGCCCAGGAATTTTGCTCGTTCCTGCCGTTCCAGCTTGGTGCTCCTCGGAGTCCTGCTGGGGCTCCGGGATCGGCTGCCCCAGGGTTTGTGAAGCAAAGCCTCTCCTCCATCCCTTCCCGTCTCTCCCAGCGGGAGCCACCAGCGCCCCTGGCGGCGGTGACCGGAACTGCACCAAAGGGAAAGAGCCTGCGGCCGAGCGGGGCACTGTCACTGGGCCCTGGTTGCTGTTAGTGCCATAGTGATTGTTTGTTATACAAATTGCCTGGTTATACACACTAGGAAACAACTGTTTTTTCTATTCTCACGTATTTGCCTGAGAGCCCCTTCATTTCAAAATTATAATAATTTGTAAGGAGGGGGTTTACATTTTTTCATTCCTGCCTTCCTTAGCAGACAACTGACTTTCAGACCAAGACAACATCATAAAACCATGCCCCATGGCAGGGTTTTAGAAGGCTTTCCAGTTTAAGATTTCAACATCCCAAAAAGGTGCAGGCACACGTGTACCCTGCCCTTATTTAGTGGAAGTGTCTGATCATCAAGCTTGGAAAGGGAGGCAAGCCAGTCTTGGCATGGGCAGTGATGGATGAAGAAGAAGGATCTAGCCAGACCTGAATTCCATTTCTCACTCGGTTTCTTGCAGACTATAAAGAGGGTGGTCATCTCCTGGCCTCCTCAATACCATGACTCTGCTCTTTGCATTCCAGCTGTGAAAAATCTGCACCTTACATCACAGCCCTTCATAACAATGGCATTTGTAGAGCATGATGCCAAAGGTGCACCTGGCAGGCCCTGGGAAATGGCAGACAGCCTCCTGGGATGATTGTAGAGCCATGCCAGAAGGAGCATGCCAAAGCAGCACAGCCTTATCTATTCTAGTAATTGAGAGCATTTAAACTGCCAAATTATACCCAAGGAGGGTACTGGGGAGGGGCTTTGGACAGCACAGGCCAAATTCATGCCAAGAAGCATTCTGATTCTGTATTAGTCAAGATGAACATGGGCTAGCACCAGGAAGCATTAATGGCATACTCAGAGCCAACTGCATAGACACAACCATGACACAGAAATAACTTCAGTCTACACACATCCATCTCATCTCATATTCTCATTTTAACTCACAGGCTTCATGTTCCAGATTTCCTCTCCAGCCTCTTATTTCTTTGGGTTATTACAAACAAAGATCCCAGAATTTTTATTGATAACATTTATCCAATGTCTTAGTTTGAAAAGAAAGTTGTCAGCTAAGAAAGGCAGCAGCCTTCCTTGAAATGGAAAATACGAATCCCCTCCCTCCAAATTATTATAATTTTGAAATTAAAGGGCTCTCAGGCAAAGATATGGGAGTAGGAATAACAGTTCTTTATTAGGAAATAAAATAAAAATTAGAATATAAAAATAATAATGCAGTAATATGAAACACTGACAGAGTCAGAATACGACCTGGCACCCTGTTGGTCAGGTTAATAGCAGCCCTATTAAATGGTGGCTGCAGTCCTCCTGGAGTGACAGATGTGGTTCTGTTGAAGCAGAAGGGTGTAGTCTTCCTCTGAAGGTCCAGTGGTGATATAGATGGGCCTGGTCTTCCTCTGGGAATCCAGTGGAAAAGAAGGCTGCTCCTCTGGGAATCTAGTAGGAAAAGGCTGTCTCTGGTGTTCCAAATCTCAGGAAGGAATGCTCAGCTCCTCCCCCTGGGTGGAGCATCTCCCAATGGGATGATGGAATTTTATCAGGCATGCAATGAGACTCAATGGCCCATTAACAGAAGATATCTCCCCAGAGGGAGGATGGGTTGTGGAAGAGATAAAGAAAACTGCCGCACCTGTTTTTAATAGGTGGCCCAATTAACAGAAGATAACTGCCCCACCATTAACAGATGGCTATAGAATACACACCCCCTAGCCACATCTTGCATTTTCCAACCTAATTAGGTAAGTAGCTAAGACTTTTCTTCTTCATGACTTTTGTACATTGATTTCTGTTAGTAGAAACTCTGAGTTTGCAAGTCTCATTCTGATCTAAGGATGTATGTAACATTTATCTCTTTTTCTCCCAGGGTAGGAATAGATTTTTAAAAATTTGAAGATGCAAATATATGTCTCTGTTCATTTTTTTTGAAAGTGAAGAAGTCAAATATGCTGATGGAAGGAGTATGTAGTTGATCATCTTTACAAATTACAGTGATGACCTAGAATTTGTCCCTGTGATGCAAATTTACTTTCTTAGAAGAAAACCCAAGAAGTGAAAATCACTGCTTTGCAATTCCAAACAACTGCATGATATGTAATTCATAAACTGCTCAGGTTTGCTTTCCTTATATTTCTCAGAATCTCAAGTACTGTCAATCCTATCTCAAATGATTAAAAACTGTTCTCTTAGGTTAATTCCATGGCCAGTTTATAATTTGCATTCACAGAGACACAATTCCAAGGTTTAAAATTATGAAAAGTCAGTACTCCTAAATAATTTTGGGTGGGTTTTTTAATTCCTTAAAAGACTTCAGGGAAATTAGAACAATCTTTTTGGACAGTGATTTATATACTACTAAGGTCAACAAAGTTGGTAAATCAACATTTTTAGAGGAAAGAATTTCAGCCCTATTCCCATGAATGGTACCGGAATTTAGACTAACTCTGTTTCTATACAACTAATTTATTTAAAGAAAATACAAAATATACTGAAAATCTTAGTACCTCTATGTTAATTAACTTTGTAAATTCATACAGCAACAGAGAGGTTACCAAAAAGTGACATAGCTCTAAAACTGTAAAATAAAAGCTGGACTCTTGAGATTAGTGACTGTGAATAAATCAATGGTACATTAAAATATTAGCGATCTTATTCTAGGTGACAGAAAATAATGTTTCACTGATGCTTGAAGGCATTACAATATTTCTTTTGCATGCGCTCATTAGATTTGAGACCTTTTTATTAGTCAAAAAAACTCATTTAATGCACTCTTAAAAGCGCCTAAAATGTATATATAGCTGATAGAACATAATGAGGCTTTTTTGCCTCAAACCATTATACTGTCCAGAGTAAATATGTATTTTCAAAATAGGATCTAAATCCTTATTGACACAGTTGACCAAGTAGTGTCCTATAATTTCAAGGTTTTTGTTCTGCTTTTCCAAGCAACCATTAGTATAAAAATGCTTTCCAAATGAAAAAAACACTCAAAAAATAAGAAATTATGTCTACAGTATGCAAGGCAGAAAAAAACAGTCTGTTTTAAAGGGTTTGGGCTGGGGTTTTTCAGTCCTTAGGCAAGAATGTCATACCTTTACTCTTTTTCCTTTTTTTGAACTTCTTCACATTCAGAGTAACATACAGAGTTCCCATGTTATGTTTATATAGCTGTCAAAGTGGCCTGGAATTTTTAGTGGTATTTCATAAACGTCTACCATCAGCTTCAGATCCTTCTCTCCACTTCTCCCAACGTCTACACCACAAATGCAGAGTCTGTATTTTCTCTTTTTCCTCGTTCTTATGCACAGTTCTATCTAACTGTTCTTCCCTTAAAGCAGCACAAATGTCTTAACATACACTCCTAAAGATGGGAACCCATAGTGCTATCTGGGACTTCACTGAATTTTTGCATGTGTCTTGTGTTATATACTACCATATTTTGCTGTTTGTTTTCAGCCACAAATGGTGTAGAAAACAAGGCAAACATTTAGAAATATATCTTATCATCAGTGGACAAATATACCCAAGGAAAAACCTTCCAATTTCAAGGTAGTGAAGTTTCAAATGTGAAAAAAAACCCCTTCCAGTTTCAAGTGTGAAAGCCAGGCTGATAATTCTTCTCCTAACATACTTGCAAGCATGTGTCAAAAAGCTTAATAACTTAGGTTTTTGCAGTAATTGCAATCATCCACTACTGTATTTTCCCTTTTTTTTTTTAACACAAAACATCTTGAAATGTCACAGAATCATTCACAATAACATAATGAAAAACATAGGGGATTGCAAAAACATAGATGGATCTACATGTCCCTGTCTGTAAATTTCAGGAATTACTGGTAACAGTTCAAAGCATTCTCAACATCCACGTAACTTCACACTCGATTTTGCACCTAGAAGTATTTCTTCATCTCTTGGACCATTGTCTTCAAGGCCACGAGTCCATTTTCCTTTTCTACTTGGGCTATGCAGTTATTCACAACATCTAAATTTTTTCTGAGTAAAAGGTTTGTTATATTCAGGAGCTAGCAAGGCCCATTATAAATGTTTTTCATAAATGCACAAGCCTCTCACTGGCCCGGCATTCATAACTGTTATTTTCATGCATACTACTATAAAGTAGCACTCTGAAGATGCACCTGAAAGTGGAACTTATTTTTTCAGAGGCCTGGAATTAATATTAAACCTCTCCTTAACTAAGCATGAAAAGCTGATTAATCAAATTTTAAAAGTTGCACATCTATAAAAAAATAACAAACACAAAAATGAATACAAACATATTCATTCTTTTTCTGTCTAGGAAAATTGGAACTTAACAAGAACTATATTCTCCTTTATCATCAGAGTTTGTAATTCCACTGATCTGGAATATTTTACACTAAGTTTTATTTGTACTTCTCTTTTATCACATAGTACTAGCATTTAAAAAATTTTTAATTATTGTACTAGTTTACATGTGTGAATGAAACATTTATTTTACATTGTTGTGTCTCTTTCAGAATATTTCTGTCTAGCAATTCTGCCCTTGCTAGTATGTGTGTTGCCTTGGTCTTCAGTTTGTGTAAAAGAGAGAAAAAAAATACTCTTAAGATGCACTACTTTCTTTAACTAAGATGGAAGATAGAGGTGTGTCCTCATTCATATTAATGTGAGAAATCAAAACCCTCCATACAGAAGACAGGAGAAATGAACTTCAATTTTCAGTCACTGACTGACAAGAAGATATAAAAGCACATCACGTAAAAACATGAAAGTTGTGTAAAATGACTTGTCTTACTACACTACTGCAATCTTCAATGCTTTCATATTCTGGATATTGGCCACTGTTCAAAAAAAACAAAACAGGAGCTCACAGTGCTCCTGGTGTAGTCTACAAGGAGAGGTAAGAAGACAGAAGAAAAACAGAGACACTTTTATCTTCCTATCTCTCTTTTCCAAGGTAGTTTTAGCAATTTAACATGCATATTACACTCTAACTGTACTGTAGCTCTCCTCATCTATGCCTTCAATCTCTTTTCTAAAGATCTTGCTCCTTTTCACAGTATTGTGTAACCCTCTCAAATAATTCATCTTTCAATGAATTTTAAAATAAGGATTATATTAAAAAAAAAGAGCCCAAGATACATACAACATAACCAAGATACATACAACATATTAGGCAAGCCATAGAAATTATTTTCTCTGCAAACACCAAGATGCAAAACATATCTTCCTATTTTTGCACCTACACTCCTGGTTTCACTTTTTGAATTAAACCCTACTCCCTACTAGGAGGGAAAACTGCAACTGTACATGGACAGCATGTTCAATATATAGATGATTTTCTTTACCTCGTTTTCATTAGTTTCTCTGCTTTTGAATATGAAACTTAGGTCTTCAGCTTTGCTGTTGGATTTAAATTTTTCTTCTCATTGGTGGATTGATAGAAATATTCTCAGGCTTGGAGTGAATTTCTACTGTATTTCTTCAAGTAAGGAACTGATAGCAGTGGTTAAAGATGCCAGACATGGTACTAGCAGATGCTACACAAACTTCCCTGCAGAGCTCTGTGTATGCATTTCAGTCCTGATCTATAACACCCCTGCTATTCTTGATCTGGGCTTCTCCTGTGCAGGGCTTGACAGAAGTTATCTGGTATTCCAGCTCTGTGATTCAGCAAATAGCCACTAAGGACTAAATAGATACCACAAAAATCATCTTCACTTGTTTGATAAGCCAGTTTTATGATCAGATCCAGATTATCCAGAAATTAATAGGCATTTTCATGAGTCAGTAAATATGAAATTGTTTTTCAGCATCTGGACACAGCAAAACAAGTTAAAAACAAGGTTACTCACAAAAACACAGGGGAAAGGAAAAAAAAACCAAACTGGAATTAAGGTGTACAAAACCAGTAATTTTTTTCCTAGAACTAAACTATGTCCTTTAATTCTACATAAAATTCCCAGGGGAGAGTTTCAGTTTTGCTTACAACTGACTCATCTTGAGGAGTCACTGGTGCACTAGTGCTGTTTACTCAATGTATAAATTAGAAAACATTTCAGATAATTTCTCAGTGATGGCAAAAAATATCACTTGAAGTGCTACAAGCTATACCTAATGCTTATTTGATGAGAAAGCATTTCTAAAAGAAGACCTGCCAGTGATGCCAGTTTGAAGTGGGCTGGAAGGCTTAGCACTTCCTCTCTATGCTCTGTGAGCCTGTGGAGTACATCAGGAAAGACACAGTAAATGTGTGGAAACAGAGCATGAGCATATCCTCACTACTACAAGCTTTCACAGATCTCTTGAAGTTAGAGATTAGACAGTTTACAGCTGAGGATCTATCCCTGGTGCAGTAAGAAAACAATAGAGCAAGTCAGGGGGAAAAAGAATTAATTCCAGATGCCTGTTTTGTAACTGCATGTTGATATTATTTCTTAAAATGCAAGCTAAGCATGTTTACCTCTTTTTTCAGTTATCTTTGTAATATGGCACAGTGTAAGCATACTGTCATAGGTTGACAAGGAAGTGAATTTTCTGGGGAAGTTATAGCCAAACCAATCAGTGGTCAGATTTGAATATTGACACCTGGTGTAACCACTGAAGACATGGACACATCTCTGAGAACACTGGGGGTTAAAAGGAGATTAACTCCCAGGGAACTCTCTCTTTTGTTCCAATCGGTGAAGAGTTCCGACCTCCCCTGCCCAGCCTGTGGCCTAGGCTGAGGTAGGCCAGAGCCTCGGAGAGAGAAGGGGGGGTGAAAGGAATGGAACCTGCAGGACGGAGGGGTGGAGAAACACAGAGATGTCCCAGGCAGCCCCCAGAGAGAAAGAGAGAGAGAGAGAGCCTGTGCCACCTTGAAATTTGATATCATGTGCTGGCAGCACGCAGGCAGAGGAGGAAGAGAAGGGGGCGGGGGTGGGGGAAGGTGCCCAGCCATGGGAGCCCTGGGCAGGCTGCTGTGAGATTTCAGCCATCCTGAGGGCAGCAGAGCCCAAGATTTTAAATCTCTTAGATAAAGAGAACTTTGCGAAACACTAATCCTCCCTGATCCGAAAGAGAAGAGAGATAGCCTGGGACCTGAGATGTCAGAAGAAGATGGGAAAGAATCCGAGGTGGGAAGAGATGATGGAGTGGCTTTTGGCTGGACTGTTTCTTGTATAGCCATAGAGTGAACCAACTTTCCTGTAACACAGAGACTGCACTTAGGGGGATGCAGTGGCCAAGAGAGTGACCAGCTGCAGTGGCGCCATGTGCAGGAGTGAAGTGAACAAAGAAAGATGAGGAAGGAGTGGTGGTGCCCTCTGTCTTCAGGGAAGATCTCTGTTCTCAAGACCTTTGGCTCTATGGGAGGTGAAAATGGGGGGGAACTTTGTCCCAAAATAAGAAACTGTTGTTTTTTGGTACTTGGCAAAGCATCCTTAAAAGGAACCCTATAAGCAGTTTTGGTCCATGGACGGTGGTGAGAGCAGCGTACGTGGAAGGAAGAGGTCACAATAGCAGATTTTCTCCAGGTGGTGCCATGTGTGACACGGAAACATAAGAGGTTTCAACTGTGCTTCCTGTGGAAGACTATGGTACAAGAGAGACTCCTCTTGCGCATTATGAACTGAGAATTGATTATCTGAGAGGTGGTAACTTGACTGAGAATGCAAGGTTTTGTCTCACTGTGCTGTGTTGGAAATGGAGTGGGGGGAGGAGGAATGTTTTGGAAGGTTTCCATTCTGAATTTTGTGTGTTCCTTTTATTATAGTGTAGGTTAATAAAGTTTTCTTCTTTATTTCTAAGCTTGAGCCTGCTCTGCTCTGTTTCTGTCTCACAGCAGCCATTTGAAAAAAATATATTTTCATAGGTGCACTGGCACTGTGCCAGCACCAACCCATGACACATACAAAATTTTGATAATGATTTAGCAGGTTTCAAAATCTTTAATGAACATGTTGCTCTTTTTCTTGGGGAAAATCTTCTGTTACTAAATACTAAAATTCCTTAGATATTGTGTTTATGACTAACTTATAAACCTTTGAAAATAAACTATTTGCCAAATAACAATATATTTACAGTTATATTGGTGAAAACAGTGTCACTGAAACACATAATTTTTTAAGTCCAGTTGTTTCAAAACAAAATAGAAAACATTAAAGAGGTATGTAGTCAGTATCTCTATGATGAACTACTGGATGCCATCATAGGCAATAAATGAGATACTGATTATCAGTTATCCATTACTCTAAAGTACAACTGCACAGTTAATCAGTACCTAGTGTCCTTGGCTAATGAAGACAAATAGGCCAAACATAGTAAACTGTAGTAACAAAGTGTGAGGAGGACAAGGCAGCAAAGACGACCTGTTGTGGGTTGACCACAACCCCTGTTCCTTGAGAAGCAGTGAATGAAGCAGTGAATGAGTTTTTTTATTACTATGTTACTGACAGGAAACAGGTAGAGTTAAAATAGCTTTGAAAAACTTTTCATGTTTCACATTATTACTGGCGAAGTGGCACAATCATCAGTCTGAGATAAACAGGGTTTAGGGAGCAGTTTTTTGTCAGTTTTTGTTTTTCACAATTCAACTCTATTTTAAGTGGCAATAAAATAAATTTTTCATAAGTTGAGTCTGTTTTGTCCATGATGGTATGCTGAATGATCAGCCTCTCCTTATTTTGACCTGTAGGCTTTTCTATCCTATTTTCTCCCAGCAGTCAGGGGAGCAAAAGGACTTCAAGAGTGGCCAGATGGGTGTCTGGCTGCAAGCAGAGGTCAGCCCATCAAAACTTCTTTTATGGACTTGACCAGTTTTAAATGGCTCTCTGTACTTCCTTGGCTACACTGCGACAGATTTCAGAAACCTATTAAGAAGGGATATCTGTCTAGGTTTCAGATTTTTTTTCTTCTTAATAAATTGTTTAAGTATTGATGTGCTTTTTATGACAGGAATATAATCAGAGTGGAGAGAGAATACTACTAGGCTGAACTTTTCAAAGCCCCAAACTAGGGGAAGTGAGATTAATTGCAAAAACACATTTATTCCCATTAATTAATGTTGTTATATTTCCTGTGAATATTTTTTTTTTGCAACTCATTCCGTGATATATATTGGATTGTGGCTATATTATTAAACAAAATTGACTAAATGTTTTTTATATTAGCATGTGATTTATATAATTTAAATAGAGTTCAGGTAGTTTTCAAAACTTATCATATGTGCCATTAAATCTACTGAAATGTTAGGTACAAAACTCTGACTTATTACATTTCTAGACATCTCTGCAAGAGGTTTTGATATTTCAAGATAATAAGATTAAGAAAACAAGAAATGTGTGCCACACATTTGTTAGGAATTATGATGCACTCCATTGGATCTTTATGCAGAGGTAATAAAAGTATTTCTTCAGTGTACGGTCCCTAGGTGTCAGTCTTAAAAAGCATATTCATTTCAGCTTGGACTCTGTGAATAGCAAGCAGAGTGGATTGGCACTGTAAAACCACCAGTTTCTCCCAGCCCTATGCTTGGAGGTGTGTCACACACAGTAACAGCAGTAATGAGCCTTGCTTCCATCAAAGCCATCAGAGAGGCAAGAAGCAGGAACTCTACAGTAAGATATAAATATGAAATCAATAACAGGAATACATAACTTGTCACTTATATATAAATGAATTTTACTGCCAGCATCTGCAAATCCAGAGAAAGCACAAATGTACCATACAGGAGAATTCTAACTATTAAATACAGTTATTTCAAACATCTTTTTATTGAATTGATTATACAATTCACATCACTCTTCAAAATTATACAAAACCTTCATTATCTTTATATGGGATTTCTATTCTCAATATTTCAAGCTAGAAAAAGCACACTGCAATAATTACTTTAGACCTGAAAGAAATATATTTTGCTATAATTTTTAATTTAGGGTGTTATGAACCATAATCTGAACCATTCAAAAGGCTACGAAGTATTAGAAAAGCAACAGTTAGATTACTAGCAAAGGAATATATTTCCCTGCCTAGCAGAAGCATGTAGGCACATATTTAGTTTTAAATAGTTGATTCATTTCTGAACTGCTTCTCAAATTTCTTCTTATTTTCACTCATTTTCATTATCCATCAAGAAGGAAGTGTGCTATGTTATCTGTGTACACATTAATTCAGTTTGAAACTATCTCACTTCGCTAAAAGCTAGAATAATGAAATCTTTTCTTTAACACTTCTTGACCTCAAAAGAGAAATTGTTGGTTCACAATAGAAGATCTCCAATTGAAAAAAATATATTCTAACAGCTTTGTAATACAATATCTTTGAAAGCAGTTTGCTTCTCCTTTTCTTACTTGGTTTTGGGTGTGCAAAAAATCTCACTTGTGGGTTTTTTTGTGGGGGTTTTTTGTGGGTTTGGTACTGGGGTTTTTTGTTGGTTGGTTGTTTGGGTTTTCTTCTGAAAGAAAAAAAAAAAAGCATAACTCACAAGACCATGACACATACAGCTTAATAAAGTCAAAACATTAGGAAAGGTTACCTACTAGCTTGTCTGAGAAGCAACTGTTTTCTTTCAAAGCCAAATTTCAGCCTTTGTGAAATGTACTGTACGAAGCCCAGGAGAGAAATCACCCACACAAACTGTCCAGATTACATGCAGCTCGAGAAGCACCAGTGAAAAATTTCCTACATATCCAAATTCTGTTCTGGACAGAGTGAGATCTTGTTATTTTAGGACTCATTATTTTGATGGAAGTGTAACATTATGAAGAAAACAACATGCTCAATAACCTCGTGGAAAACAGATGATGAGGATTTTTAGATACAGGATGATTACTAAACAACACATTCCCAATATTCACATAAAAAGCTAAACATTTAAATGAAAAAATAAAAATTCAAATATCTTCACTCCTGAAAAGACACTAGGCATTTTAGAAACCTGAGATGAAAGAACAGGAAGGCCAAATTAATTGACTACCCCACTCAAAGATGTCCACATTATAATAAACAACAAAGAAGAAAGTCTCTGAAGACTTCCAGGGAAAAAGAGAAAATTCACACATCTGAGGATGCATGTTAGAAAACCTGTACACACAATACTGCAAAGCAGAAGGGTAAATGTTTTAACATCTACACTTAAACTCCTCATGTTAAGTCTTTCCTGGTCTTTAGTCATTTGTGGGTAATTTGCAGGAATTATTCAGCCAGAATTCTTTCTTAAAGTGTCTAATAGGCGCTGTAAGAAAATGTTGATTTGATAATACTGAGAAAGAGCAGCACCCAGAGTCATTATTGGTGTGGTAAAGACCAAACGCGCAATAAATTATTATGTAGCTGCCCACTCACTCCCTTCCCTTCACCAGCCAACACTGGATAGGGAGGAGAATTGGAAAAAGTAAAGAAACTAAAAATCCACATCATAATAATAATGAAGAGTAATAAATTCCTATAAAAGAGAGGAACTAAAAGCCAAGAAGTCAAATTAATGGCCAATGCAGTTGTTCACTGTCTGCCTACTCATGCCTGGAGTGTCCTCAGGCAGCAACTCAGTACCCACTTTCTGTACTGAGTATGGCATTCTGTGGTATGAAATGTCTCTTGGGCCAGTTTGGATGGGCTCTGCCATGCTCTCCCTGGCTTGAGCAGCCACTCACTGGCAGCATGGGAGACAGATTATTTGATTACTTTATTATGTCATAATGAACCATAACTACTTCTAAGTAGTTATAACTACTACTAGACACTGACAATGTTATGAATGACTTTGGTCCCACAACGGTTTCAAAATTAGAATTCCCTATTGCAGGAATAGCAATCTTGTCTTCAATTTCTAAGAACTACAAGAAAAATGTGCTTAAAAGATCTCTGCTTGTATTTCCAGACAAATTTTGTACTGCTGGTGACTTAAACAAATAGAGATAACAAAGCAACAGGTGAAGGTAACTGGTCAAAGTTATCTATCTCAAAAGACAAATAGCAAACACTGTATTGCTTATTCTATTTTAGTGAGAATTTGTCTTGAAAATCACCTTCTTTTTTCCTTGCTCAGGTTGCTGGTACAGCTGGAAACCAGATGAAAAATTAGCTAACAAACAGGCCCTGAGACACATTTGTTCAAAACCTGCTTCATCTTCAACAGACACCTGAGGAGAAACTAGTTAAAAGCTTGACAGATTCAACACATGGCAAAGCATCTTTTGTTGGCAGTGCTTTAAATTGCTATGAGGGAAGGTGTATCAGTGAATCAGAGGTCAGCACATGGAAAGAAAAAGCCACTGCTAGTTCCATGTTAGAAAAAAGTGTTATATACAAATCCCAAAAATTCAAAAAACCACCACATTTATAAATTCATTTTAAAAATTCTTAAGCAACTCCTATATATCTATCTGTGGAAATGTACATATTCTAAGAGTGATTTTATGTGTAGCACAAGTTTTGCATGAGATAAAAGGACAGATTTTCCAGTTCCTACTCTCTGACATTTAAAAGAGGCAAATTTTGATTGTCGGTGCAGGAGAATAAATAAGATTGGGTTTAAATCACAGTTCGATAAGCTGATAAACAGGATTCTAAGATGTGCTCAGATGTGACAGTAAAAGTCTGTACTTAATGACCCAAAGAGACTTTTACATCCCACTGATATATATCTGTGGAGACCTGGGGGGCATCCCCTCGGTTGGGGAAACACAAGAAGTTTCCTCCAAAAAGCTGATGAGACCTCAGTAGCTCCTTCCCCTGTTCCTATGTCTGTTCCTGTGTGCCTGAGCCACTCCCTCCCTATTCCCTGATTTGCCCTCATCTTTGTACTACCAGGAGACCAGGGAGACCCCAGGCCCCTGGGGAGAGAGAAACCTGGACCCTCCATGTGTGTGTGCTGGGCACAGCTGAATTAAACACCTGTGGATATTATGCAAAGGCCCTTTTTGCTTCTTTATCCTGGACTTTACTAGCAGCTATTCAGGCTACAACACACATCAAAGCAAAAAATATCCAGAACTATTCAAGTGCAAATTCATCAGATTTAATGAAGTATGGATTAGACTCCAAACAAAAAGGATCAAATGTATCTGACAGTACAACAGAAAACAAAATAAATCAAATTGCCTGAATGACTCTACCTAAATGGTTATAACCACTTAGCTTTGGGGTAGCCTTTCTACCATTTAGAAATTGCTTGGACTGAGGATGTGTTCAAATATTTGGCTATATATAATAAAAGTTATGATTATGAAAGGGTCTGTGAATATGTCGTGGTTTGAGAGGAAGTGAGTTTTTGGGAGGTGGTGGTGGTCAAACCAATAGGTGCCCAGATGTGGATATTGGCACCTGGTTTGACCATTGAGGATATGGATCCGCCTCTGAGAACACAGGGGTTAAAGCGAGGAGCTCCCAGGGGAACGCTCTCTTGGTTCCGGTGGATGGAAGAGTTCAGACCTGCCCTGCCCAGCTGCGGGCTGGGCGGGGGAGGGGAGGCCACGAGGCCGGAGGGAGGTGGGCCGGAGCCTTGGGCAGAGATGGGAGGCGATGGAGTGAGTTTCCCCACAGAGACAGAAGGGTGGAAGAACTCGGAGAGGCAGCGGGCAGCCCCCCTTTCTCAAGAGGAAGAGAGAGAAAGAGAGAGGTGCCAGTGCTATCTTGAAACTTGATAGCACCGGCTTGGCCGAGGAAGAGAAGTGGGGGGGGCAATGGGAAGAGTGCCCAGCGGAGCCGGCAGATGCTAGTGTGGGAGTTTGAGATGAGCAGAGACTGTGATTTTAACCCTTCTGTGGGACGATGGAAACCTTGCAAAAGCTGATCCTCCGGGAGTCGAAGGAGGAGAGAGACGGATAAGAGGAAATATGCAAGTGTGATGAAAGCTGTGCAAGTGAAGAAGGACTGGGAGAAGTTGAGAAAATCCTAGGTGGAGGAGATGATGGAGTGGCTTTTGGCTGGACTTTTCTGGTATAGCCATGGATAGAACCTTTCCTGTAATACAGAGACTGCATTTTAGGGGGAGGCGGTGCCAAAGGAGTGATGTGAGCGGAGACGACAGGTGATGAAGTGATGGTGAGACCCCTCGGCCCCAGGGGGTGAAATATTGGGGGGGACTGGTGTCCCGAAAAGGTGAGAGACTGTCGTTTCCTCCTGGAACTGGGTGAAGCATCCTTGAAAGGGGAAACCCTAAAAGCAGCTCTGGTCCATGTGCAGTGGTGAGAGCACTGAACATGGAAGGAAGAAGTCACAAAGGTGGTTGCTGAGTGACGGGGAAACACAGCTGGACTCGGCTGTGTTTTTCCAGGGGAAACCTGTGTCGCAAGGGGGACTCTTCTCTCCTTGATGAAATGAGGGGTGATTGTCGGAAGGGTGGAGATGGACTGTGTTGATTATTTGAAGGGTGATGGACTGGATTAAGATCTAAGGTTTTGTGTTATTCTGTGGAAATTGAGTGGGGGGAGGAGGAACGTTTAAAAGGTTTCCATTCTGCTCTGTGTGTTAATTTTATTGTAGTTATATGATAATAAAGTTTTTTTTCGTTTACAAGTGGAGGCCTGCTTTGCTCTGTCTCTGATCGCATCTCACAGCAGACACCAGGGAGAATAGGTTTTCATGGGGGCACTGGCATTGGGCCAGCGTCAAACCATGACAGAATATGAGGCACTTAATTTCGTTTTCAATTCCCAGTCTTTCTTCAGTAACTCTTCAGAAAGGGGGGAGAGGGATTATAGACATAACACTCTCTTTGGATTAAATAATTACATATAGAGTATCAGGTCAATTACATTCTAGAATGTATAAAAACCATTCTACTACAGGTGTACTGAATTCTGCCTTTTCTCCTGGAGGATACCGTCACATCACCCACTCTTCAAGACACAAAACTGCAGCTCTCTACCCCCTTCTCCTGGACAGAAACAGGCCTCTATAGACAAAAATATGCACAGGAAAGGCTATCTAAAGCCAAAAAAAATGTATTTTGTTCATTTGGATCAAAGAGCATAAGCCTGCCTCAAGGTCCTGAAAAACAAGAAGGAACCAACCAGCTTGTTTGGACTACCTCCATTCTGTTATTCTGATAGGAAATCCAGATTGTTTTGTGTGCAGAACCCACCCTTAGATTCTGGTTTTAAAAGGTTCTTTTCATGGTTAAGTATGCTCAGTGATTTCATTATTAGTCAGTTTCATTTTTTGTTTGTGTGAAGGAAAAGTTCATATCACTTGGCAAAAAAGAGTGCAAATATAAGAAATTATTTATCCCTTTTGAATAATTAGCTAATGAATTTGCCGAGAAGCAGGGGCAACACAACATGACATTTTATTTTCACTACAATCTAACTAAAATTATTGTTTGTCTCACAACTGCAATGAGTCAACAAACTTGCTTGCATTTCTTTCTACTCAAATGGTACCAATTTACACCTGACAACAATTCAGCACTCTTGCATTCCAAAGAGTAAACAACTCCAAAGTATATTTTAAAGCTCTTTTCAAGTGTGACTTACTCTCTTTTTTGAGTTCCACTCCCAGCTTCACCAAGCATTCCGACTTATCTGAATGCTGATGTAAAAGAATGCAATTTTTGGACCAGGTAGGAAAGATGTAGCAAAGGCCTGTGGTGTTCTATAGCCACAGGACAGATATGAATATATGTGCAGTTACATGATGGGTTTGCCTTCATGCTAGACAGGACAATTTATAGACATCAACCACACTGCCAGTCCAGTGCCTTGGTAAACTCAACCTTCTTTGAGCCTGGATTTCTCTCCAAAAGATGCAGGCCTGGCTGCAGTGCAATAACGTGGTAGTGCTCTCCTCAGAAATAGTCGGGAGCCAGAAACATATTGTGGAGCTGTGCAGGGAATGTGTTCCAGTTAATCTGTGTGTCAGAGAATTAGGAGGTGAGGCGTGAGGAGTGAGTGTCACAGTCACAGCATGGGAACTTTACAGGCTTTTCTTCTGGAAAGAGAAAGGATGAATGGTTACAAGCAGCTTTCCTTTCTGGAGGCAAGTCTGAAAAATAAAGCCTGTTCTCATGTGCCTAACTCCAATCTCACACTACAGAGGAAACTGCAATTAGAATTTTCAGTGAGGCTATGAAGGCTGTGCTTGCAAAAGGCAGACTCCCTCTAGAAAGCATGATAGATTAGGCATGAGAAAAGACTGGCTCTATTACAGGTTCCACTATTAACTCAGAGCTCATTTAAATTCTTTACAATAATATTACACTAAATTGTCCAAGTATTGTAACAAGTGGGCAATCATTATTTTAAGGAAAAAACAGGTTTTGTGAAGGCAGTACAAGTAAAAAAATATTCATCTGCCTCTTCTCAATAATCATAATGCAATTTACATGCTCTGACATATGCATTCTTAATAAAAATAACATTAGCAGTCATAGGAATGATCCAGTTTTAATAAACTTTGCAATACTTCCATTTTCAAATAAAATCAATAGCAGGTGGGTTCAGCAAAAATAGGACACTTTTTTTCCTAGGTGTCCTAGGGCACCTTTTTTTAAACTTTTAACTGTGTTGTCATATCAAAGAACTACATTTAATCTTGAGAATAATTGTCAATCTTAAATTATATATAAATTCTATTCTATTTGTCAATTTCTCTATTTCAGTCATGATTTTATGGATTTGCTGCATAATGGCTCACCATAATCTTCTATTCATTTACTATGACCAAAATTTCTTGCAAGCATGAAGCAATTATTTCACTTTTACAGCATCTAATCTAAGGATCTCAAAAGTTAAAAACAGTAAGCTAATTAATTCTAACAAGATTGCCAAAATTTGACAAAGGTTATAACAGTTTCACTTGAGCCACCAGCAAAATGCCCAATCCTCTGATGCGAAATACAATTGCTGACTGAAAAGTCTCAATAGAATAATATTTTGGGTCTTTTCTACCCTGTGCTCAGCAGTTTCTATTAGCCAGTTGTAGACTATTTGGGATCTTACAAAGTCAAACATTAAATGACTTCAAAAAAGACATATGTTTATCTAGAAGGGGTCAGGAAATACATGGTTTTCTGCAGAAGGCATAAACTTAAAAAAAGTGAAAAATTTGGATTTAGTCTAGACTATGCATGTTTGGCCAGATGTTCTTTTCATGTTAGCAAAATTAATTAGCCATAGAGTTTGTTACTATTACATTCTGGGGCCCCTTAGTACAATTATCACACTAGTAATTTAACTGTTATACCATGAACTTGCAAATGCTAGCTTAAATTGCTAGCACGTGTCAATATCTGTGTGTTTATAAAAGACATGATAAATCATGTGCTTCTGGCAAGCACTTAAAAAAACCAGGTTCACTAAGCATACATTTGGCACACCTAATTATAGAATCAACTACATTTGTAAAAACAGGACTGCAACAGATGACATTCTTGAAACATCCTGATTTGCATTAGTAAAAACCCCAAACATCCCAAGAAGTATGCTCAAAAAGCCATCCCATTTCTGTAAGAAAAGTCAAAACAGTCTGCCAAACTGTTCCCAGTATATCAAAAGCATGTTATTTCACATAAGTCTAGAATCACATTTCACAATTCTCAGTCATCCTGCAGACACTTTGCAGCACCACTGTATCCACAATTTAAAGCCCGTTTAAAAGGCTATCCTAAAGGCCTTAGATCTGGTTAACAACTACTTTCAATTTTGTTCCATGCCCACAGTGGGCAAAAACCTCCTGAAGCACCTAATCTTTTCTGACCAAGAGAAAAAAGAAAAGGTACATATTATACATTTTGTACAAACTGAAACCTTTGGCTAAACTATGGGGGTAATGTTTTCTCAAGGGCACAGTAATCTTTCTGAGAGGCAAAGTGCACAGGAGAAAAGTGTATAACACCTTTGCTCATGACGCATTCTGATCCACTCTAATACATAACAGCCTCTCAAGGTGTTGATGGACCACATGATATACAAAGCTACACAGACCTCTCCTTTCATTCTGTCTTCAGGCTCTTCCTTTTCTTGACTTTCTGATTTGGAAGTTATTGAGAAACTGCATAGAATAGATGGTACACAATTGTATAGCTCACCACATTTAATTTATGTATTTTAATTATTATAGCTTTTCAAATTTTGATAATTGTGTGCCATTTAGACCTCATACTATTTAGGAATGCCAGACCATGGCTCCTTAGAAAGATAGCTGAGAGGTCACTAAAGCTTAATCAGCTTCACAATCACAGCACCATTCATTTCCTGAAAGAACTCTTCCTTGTCCTCTTTCAGTTCCAACAGCCACACAACATCAAGATCAGAAGAATGACCTCTCTAGTTCACAGTTCTGACTCAGCTCCTGCGACAATTTTCTAAAGCTCTGTTAGTGTGTGAGCCATGTACTAAGATCCTGAAAAATAGTGTACAGAGTGATCATGAATCATCATGGCAGAACTAAGCAAAAGACAAACAGTGTGATGCAGGTGTGAGCAGAAGAAAGATAGAATGGGGAAAAAATAAGTGTACAAGTGTACAGGTGAAAGGGGGTTTACTGCATCCCTCTCCTTTCTCCTAAGCCTTTTTTTTGGCAACTTTTTTTCTGTTTTCTTGCTACTTTGTGCCTCCTAAAACACTTCAATGCAAATCTTGACATTAAAAAAAAAAAAATCAGAAAACCTGCAAAGGACCAGCTCTGCCTCTATTTGGAAGGAAACAAAAGTACTTTCTCCCTCTACCTTCCAAACAGGAAGGAAAGCACAGAAGTCAAGAATTTTCTTGAATCTTCTTCAGTAATTTTTGTCTAACATGCTGAAAGTGTGTCTCCTGCTTTCATCTTCTTTGTCTCTACTCCTTCCCAATGTCTGCTTTGTTCTTATGATAAAATCGTATATATCATTAGCCATTTAATGTAGCATTTTAATGCACTTAGTATTGTTTTGATTTTTTTTTTTCTTCCAGAGCTATAGTGGGTACCTTTTACAAAGGTACTGTTTACAAAGTATTTCAAACAATCTGAAACAAGTGTCCTGAATGGTTGAAGATTATTATGTAAGGGCACAGAAAGCCTTTCAACTTCATAGGATAAATTTTAATGCATCATAAGATGATAACAATGAAAGCCATATGAAATTTTGTTCTAAAGTTTTATACGAAATGTAGTCTGCTCAGTGCTCTATTCCATATCAAGAAACCCACCCCATGGGGCCGCAAGCTCATTTTCTTCTGAGGTCCCTCTAGGTATCATCAGGGGAATCCTGCTTTTCCAGGAGCAACTCCTGATCCAGCTGGGAGAAGCCCCTTCAGCTCACCAAAACCTCAGGCCTGGATGTTGCAATACCAAGGCGCCAAGATAGAAAGACGACTCTGCACAGAAGGTCCAGTAGGTTTATTGAAGAAAAGGCTGAGGGTCCAAGGGAATAAAGGGAGCAGGAGCGCGAAGGGACACAACCACTACAGAAGGGTTCTGGCTCCAGAAGAGCCCCAAACCAAGAGGGGCGAGGGTTTATAACTGAGGGGAAAGAGGGAAGGGCCAGGTTACAATGCAACCAATGAGGACAGGGTAGGAGGGGAAGCCCAGGAGAATTGATGTACATTCTTCCGGTGCGGGGAGAGAACAGGGGCGGAAGTTACAAGAGAACCAATGGGAATGCAGAGCCAGTAGAACTTTCTAGAAAGAGGCATGGGGAGCGATTGACTGACAGTGATACATCTACATATATTGACAGAGGAGCCTGGGAAGTGGTGCCACTCTGTGGCCCTAACTTATACATAAGTGTCATCCCAGGGCATCCTGCCTTTATCCGCTTCTGAGCAGCTGCCCACCTCAGGCACTGGTTAACAGGAGTTGGCAGTCTCCAAAGAATGGTTGCAGAACCATGGTCTATGAAATTAATTGCTCTTTTAGCCCTGGAAGATTGTATAAAGCTAGGTTAGGTACAGTAACATTTTAAGCAGAGTGGTAAGGATGTGGACCATAGTCCATGACCATTTAACTCTTTTCTGTTGCTCAGAGATCTCTGTGAAGTTTTACAGTAGAAATATTCATAGTACCATATAGTCTGGAATTTAACTACAGAGAGGATGGAGTGGGAGGGGAAGGAATAATCTTTACCTTCACTGCTATAATCAGACTGTACAACACAGTTCAGTTGCAGTAGTTGCTTCCTTTTTTTTCTTTCATTTTTTCCTTTTTTCTTTTTTTTTTTTCTGATGTGCTTTTTTCTTTTTACAAAAGACACTGCCAGAAGGCAACCCTGACAGCTGGCTCCAGGAAAGCAAAGCTGCCAAGACACAGAGAGAAAATGGACCTGTCCTTGGACTGAGACAGTAAATGGGAAAAGACAAACACAACTTGTGTTTGCACAACCAGTTTCACCACAGTCCTCTCACAATTATCCTCCCTGACAACACTGAAGAAGAGAGGACACAGAAATTATCTTCAGCCCCCAGCCAGTTATTGCTACCAGCCCTTATACTGTTGTTCTGATGTACAAGATCCTTTACAGCTGATGTCCCCAGACCAAGGATATTGGTTTCTGAAGAATACCGCAAGAAAATGAGGACTCCATGTAGCCATACTTTTCACATACCTTCCACCTCTTTCTAGGTATATGTCTTGCTTCTACCAGAGACCCATTAATTAACTGAAAAACAGAAAATCAAGTATTAAAGGCTGTCTGGAAGGCCTCATATCAACCAGTGTAAAGATCAAAAATCTCTTAGTATTTTAGAAAACTTTGATCCTGATTTCTTATTTAATGGGGTTCTCGCACCCAAAATTAAGTTCAAAAAAGCAACAACATTGAAAGGGAAAAACCATGTGTACATAACATGTAGTTGGACACAAAGCAGGAATGAGGATTACACCCTAGAGATCAGAATAACTACACTCAATAATTGAAACAACATAGTAATAAAAAAAAAAACAAACAAACAAACAAAAAAAAAAAAACGGTATTTGGGTATTTTATGGTCAACCATTATGGTGCATCACCTGCTATTGCTCTTACATTTTTCACTCGATCAATACTTCCTGCATACACAATACTTGATCTCCAATATCTATGTAAAAGTCAGATTCTTATGGAAACTTTAGAAGGTAAACTCCAATCATTCAGTGATTAGTCATATTTCATGTAAATGCTTAAAAAGTTTAGAGTGCAAAAGGCAATAATATTTAAAACTATGACAGTAAACAAAATTCTTATTTTCCTCTAGTGCTCTTAAAAACAGTTTTATACATATTTTAGGTTTGCAAGAATAAACAGTGATAGTGTGTTCTTCAGAGGACTTAAGTAAACAAAGCAATCATTAAATCCACCTAAAAGCACAGACATGGCAGATATTAAAAGCACAGACACTTGCAGACTCAGACACTCAGAGAAATGTTCTGGGAACTTTCGAATGGTCCCTGAAATGCTAAACATAGAAGGCTCCTCAGACATATTTTTCTGGGCTCTGGTTCAAGTAGTAAAGGATTTTCCACAGTTTTTAGCTGTCCCTGTGAATTGTGCACCCTCTAATGGCAAAAACTCCCCAACAAACCACCCATGTTGCTCAATATTGAATTTCTTTCTCAGCTTTACTGTCACTGTAAGACAGACCTTTTATTAAATGCACTTTTTCACTATTTCTCAGGAATTTCAGCTTTTGTTTCATGACACACCACAGCTGAACTTATTTGTATTAATTTTAAATGCATTGTCACAATGCAACAAGGATTGTGTGGGTTGTATAAATTTTCATGATAATTCTGTTGTAACCAAGGTCACTCATGCCATCCCTACATTAACAAGATACTTACTTAGCCAAAATCAACAAATGCCTCTTTTGAAGACCTGTAATTTAGCCCTGTCCAACTGCTACAGACACACGGCAATGTCCCCTAGTTTAGCACAATTTTAATGTAGTTTGCACAATACTGAATATGATTTTGTCTGGATTTTCTGGTGCGACTAGAACACAAAGTAATGATAACCAGGAAGGTCAGAAGTTAGAGAAAAGAAGCAAAAAAAATTAAACTCACCAGCCAAAGACTAATCCTAACCATAAAATAGATAAACAAACAAACAATTAGTATACCTTAAAAAATATTTGTAAGCAAATTCAAGATTCTGGATGAGATAATGGCAATGAAAGCAAGATTCAAATTAGTGATCCTAAACGGATGAAAGTATTCAGACAAATACATGCTTACCCTAAACCCCAGAGACTAGTAGATGTCTTACAGAAAGTTAAGGGATACCTACAAAGGATATACACAGAAAAGGAGCAGTGGTCTGCAGAGTGCCTTGGTCAGACAGACGCTCTCTGAGATGGTAGAATTCTTGTAACTTCTATAAACCATCACACCAAAACATAGAAAAGCTAATCTCCAATAAGCTTCTACTGTAAGTATAACTATGTTATGCCATGAATTTTTACTAACAAGACATAAAGGCCTAGTTTCAGACATCTGTGTACTTAAAATGAGTTGACAGAGAGCTGCATGCTTGGCACATCTCCTGTAAAAAACTATGTTGCTGACTTTGACAAAACAAGGGTGTCCTTTATATGCTATTACCAGTTTTTCAGACAATCTCTACCATGAACTGCATGCAGTTGTAGTTCATTCAGCAGCAAGCAGCACTTGAACTGTTTCCAAAAATAGAATTAACTACATTCTTTGTTTTGAATAAATCTGTTTTCCCATAATAATTGATTAAAACATTGTCTTTATAATAACTGAAAGGGATAACCATGTATTCTGACTCAAGCACTTATATAGAATCTACAGAAAGAGGCCAAATCCAGGGCTTGTATAAGTAACATTTTTTCTTAAAAGTCCTAATTAGTCCTAGTCTGTACTAATTTACAGATAGATCACTGTTAAATGCACATACTGTACTGAATAGTGTTAAATAAAAATGAGCAAATTATTTTGGTGACAAGGACAGAATTAATTTGCCTTGTAGCATATGATTCAAAAAATGCTTTAGCAAACACTGCATGTATTAACACTATTAAAGCTATTGTTTCAACATTGTAGTATAATGACTTTATGTACCTGAAATTTACCAGTTTCAATTGTGCATATTATGGTCATAAAGATAAGATGCATTATTTCCTCTTTTATGTCTGTTACAGCATTACTGAACTTGTATACATCAGAAAACTTTAGCATATGAGCTCTTAGGCTCATGAGCAAAATTTCTATCCTTCATACCTAGTTTTCTAGTTCCAATGTCTATTATTCATCTGAAGTGCCTTCTTTGCCATAAAATAAGTGTGTTTTGTAAAAATTTAGTGATTAATGCTTTTAGTATTTTTTTGTCATTTTCTTTGGGTTTTTTTACCAAACACCTCACTTTTGAAACTTCTTCCATTGTCTTCTTGTAATCAATGCAAATACCTGATTAAATATCTTCATGCTTCATGCTTTTTTTAAGTCTAACTGGAGATTATGTGAATATTCATAGGGTATATTAACTTGATTTTATCCTGATAATTTTCCTCTCCATCTTTTGGCTCTCCATTTTAATGACAAGGAAGAGCTTTCCCTGGAAAACACTTTGTCCAATTCCAGTTAAAGAAATCACCTAAACTGACCTTTCAAAAACAAAACAAATTAGGTATTTGCAAAGAAAGAGCAAATCACACTCCAAATCAGGTACTGCACAGGTTCTATACATATTTGAGATTGTGACTTTAAAATTCAGATGGCAAATTTAGAACTAATATATGGACCCAGAACAAATGCAAATTATATATATGAGTATATAAAGAGACAAAACCCACGCACATTGCTTTGCTGTCTTTCAGCCTATTTTGCTTACTTTGTAGGATAAGAAAAAATTCAGTTTTTCTGTATTGTGCAATACACCCGTGTTCCCAGTGTCACTACCTTACACATATACAAATACACACTCCCTAGCTATGGTATTGCAAACCATATATTTTGTTATAAAATTGAACTAACATGTACAACGAAAAATTTATTTGTTTAAACAAAAAATTCTTTTCTCTTGGATGATATTTTTGATTGCTTTAAGCTCTTCAGAAATCTGAGTGATCCCCTGGTTTGTACTCTCTCATGTTTCATTAGAACTGAGGTTCTCAGACCAATTATTCATGTTTGTAACATCTTCCCTAATTTGTCAGACAAATCAGGGAAGCACTCAGCAATTTGTCAGCACTCAGACAAAATCACATTATTAATTGGGGTTTTTGTCTCCCACTGATTCATATACACCAAGTGTTGCTGTGATCCCTTTGAGGAAAATACATACTAACATTACAATCTTCCATGGATTCCAAAGAACACTTTGAATGCATATTGCAATATGCATGGCATAGCACTGTCACATGTGCCCTGTTGATGGGACACACTATACCATTCCACATCAGCTGGTTCAGGCACTAGCAGTTAACTGAAGCCTTGCTCATAACCAGGCAGTTTAACCTAGCTCTCAGGTGGGCTTTACTGCTACAATAATGAGTTTACTAAAGAGTCAACTATTTTTAAAGCTCAGGAATACTTAGCAGGCAGTTTAGGTACACTCTTCACCTGGCGAAAACCATACTAAAGAAATTGGTAAAATAAATTCAGTATTTCTGTGAAGACACTGAAATTCCTTAAAGACAACATCAATTTTTCTTCAGATATTTAGTCAAATCAACTGAAATAGCTTAAATCAAAACACAGAGTGTTTTGAAATGCCTTCTCATTTGCTGTATTTCATGCAAGAAAAGAGGATCCCAGTATCTTTTTATATAAAAAAAACCCAAAAAGCAAAACAAACAAAAAAAAAGGGAAAAAAGGCATTTTTGTATTTTTAACTTATATTTCTGACTTTTAAATGCAGTTTCAACACAGTGAAACAGCCAATATATATTTAATTATATGGAAAAGATGGTTTAACTGCAAGACAAATTCAGTACCAAAAATTCAAAGAAAACAGCCTTGCCTGAAATGTGCACAAATCAATTCTTTGCAGTGATTTGAAAAGAGCTGTGCTTTAATACCTAGATTACTGAAACCAGAGTTGATAAAGCCCTATATTCCTGTGGGTAAAGCTTTACTGAAAAACAGATCATCTACAACACACTTCATTAAATCCTTTTTTCTTCTTCCCTAACTGACACAACTGCTAGAGTTGCTTAAAGTCCTAATGCTAACTATATTAATATGTCATCTATTGAAAACTTTGACAATTTGAATTCAAAGTAGAATATTAAGGATCACCTGACACCCTACTAAAATATTGAAAAAACATATTTTAAACACATTTATGTTTTTGTATTACGTCTTTCTTCTGAATTTTTTCAACCTTCTCCCTCTTAGTATGTAAGGTATAATTAAGACAGGCCATGGTCCATACAGTTGAAAGCAGCGGGAAGTCATAATTAGACTTACCAGAAACAACATGACCTGATTAATTTTTCTACAATGATACTACATGCAAAAAAGTTTGTGGTAACACCCACAGACTGCACTGATCTCATAAAATGGCCTCTAAGTCCTAAAGTTATTGTTCTAACCTCCCTTTAGATTACCTTTGATTTTTTTAGCAATTTCTCTTTTAAGAAGCACAGTGAGAGTACTCTCAACATTAAGGAGACTTGTAGAGGAACCTCACAACCGTGCTTGAGAAGTGTCCCTGGGGACAATCCTCAGCAGTAACTGGTCTCATGCTTTCTGCACTTGGGATCCTGGCATTCTCTACTGCTGGAATGATTTTTAGGCTAACCAATAGAAGAAGCACTGAACCTCAGTGATGTAATCTCTAGCTGTGAAGCTCCTTGCAAGATGCTAACCATTGGCAAAAGGTTAAGCTGTCACAAATAACTGCAAATTGCATAAAGGATCAATTAAGTAAAAAATTAATAAGCTTATCAATTTGTTCTGTAATAAAATGTATAAATGTGATTTAGCACTTTTATATGAGAGGATGCTAAAATACGGTCTTTAAGATAAAATGTTTCAGTAATGTTTTTTAAAATGCTCTCTAAAATATCAACACATTTATCAGCTTTGACAAAGAACATTGCATTAGCAAAGATATAACAAGTCAGTAATTAAAGTCACAGAATTATGGACTGAGATGTTTGCATGTCTGAAATTTTGCAACCAAACTTATTTTATCAAATTTTACTTTTGTGGATTTTCTGTGTTTATTCTTATATAAACTGTATATAATCACTCATAATTCCATCAAGAAGGAAGCAGAATAAGCTTGTCATTTTATAGAACAAAATACAACCTTTCTTATGAAAGTAATTTCACATTTGCAGCCAGAGAGACCAATTGAAACAAGAGATTCGTTTCCATCTGGCCAATATCTCATTATTGTTTACCCCAAAAGCACAAGGCATAGCTGATTTTGGGGTATTTAGTTTAACTCTTGTAGAAGTGCTGGCAGTATACAAACAGTAGCTGATGACGCGCATCAGAACCATTGCTCTTGATAGCACTGCCACCTGCTGTTCATCTTAATTTTGTTTCTTGCTCAATAGCTTTTAACTACTGACTTTGTACAGCTAATTTCACCTTATCTATTAGAAAGTTATACAATCAACATTGATTTTTTAAAACCATTTTAAACACTGCTCATTATTTCAGTTTCTTTTGGCAGCTGATGCATAATTTTCTTCTTCTCATGCTTTCTTAACGCACAGAATAATCACACTAAAAAAGCAAGACTTCCTGCCTGCTTTTTGGAAGTGTTTGTTTAGGCTTCTGTATGTGTTTCTTAAGATGTTTCCACATAGTAAAAAAATAAGAAGTCAACAATCTAATTTAAAAAATTATTAAATTTTGTTGTTTAATTTTTAAGCCAACAAACCTAGCACAGAAATTCAGATGTTAGATATTAAAGAAGTAAGTTTTATTCTTTAGAAAATAGACTTAGTAACTTGTTGTGGGATCATATAAGTTAGGCCTTTAGCTCTATGGTATCAATACGCTTCTGTGAATTTAATCAGAGGGGGCTATTAAACAATGAAAGAAACAATGAAATTATTACGTTTCCTTTGCAACTCTCTTTAGAACTAGCCTAGGTTTCTGTACAGACAAAAGTGCCGACAAATTGAAAATTAATTTTATTTCTGAAACTGAAACTTGGTATATGTACATACTTTATTCTTGTAAGTTTGTATAGACAAAGAAAGAAAGAGAGAGAAAGATGAGATGTATGTTTGTGGGGAAATTTTTAAATTTATTTAATTACATGTTTATCTGTTAAAGCATATAACACTGTCCTAAATCTACTACTAAATTTCAGGGGTAGTAAGTAAGCCATGCTATCATGCTGGTTGCCTTATTTTGCTGCTCAGAGTATCATGTTTGAAGAAGAATGTTCCTTTCCACTGCCTGGTCTTGAAGGCTGAATTCCAAAAAAGTTTATTGCTAAATTACTAAAATGAAGAGAGTGGATTGTAGGATAAAAAGCACTGACAATCTTTAGGGGCAGATGTGAAGCTTCAAACTGAGGACTTGTTTCTGCTCTGCAGTGGATTTCCAGAGCAAGGTTTTCATAGCAGGGGGGCAGGGGGGGGATACAGCGGTGGTTTCTATTAGAAAGTAGTCTGTTAGTAGTAGTTTCTATAGGAAATTATCCAACAGAGCTGGTGCCAACCATCTCTAAGACAGACCCACCACCGGCCAAGGCTAAGCCCATCAGTGACAGTGGTAGTGCCTCTGGGATACCTGATTTAAGAAAGTGAAAAAGTTACTGCACCAAAGCAATTGCAGCCAGAGAGAGCAGTAAGCATATGTGAGAGAAGCAATTCTGCAGATACCCATATCAGTGGAGAAGGAGGAGTAGAAAATTCTCCAGGCACTGGATTCCATCTGCAGTCCAAGGTGTAGCCCATGGTGAGGCACCTGTGCCCATGCAGCCTATGGTGGGCCATGGTGGAGCACATATCCACCTGCAGCCCAAGAACAACCCTATGCCAGAGCAGGTAGATGTCTGAATCAGGCTGTGACCTTGTGGGAAGACTAGAAGGACCTAACAGGACTTCTGGCCCCATGGAGAGAGGTGCCCAGGCTGGAGCAGGTTTGTGGGCAGGACTTGTGACCTCAAAGGGGACCCAGGCTGGAGCACTGCATTCCCGAAGGACTACAGACCATGGAAGGGACTCATGTTCGAGCAGTCCATCAATAACTGCAGCCTGTGGGAAGAACTCATACTGGAGAAGTGCATGGAAGAGGGGAAAGATTTCCTTCCCTAAGGAAGATGCAGTAGCAGAGACCATAGCTCCCATTACTGTCTCACTTGCACTACTAGAGACAGGAGTATAGACTCAGAATAAAGTTAAGAAATTAAGCAGGGAGGGACAGGAGAAAGCTATTTTTAAGATTTGGGTTTACTTTTCATTATCCTACTCTAGTTAGAATGGTAATAAATTAAATTAACTTCCCCAAGTCTGTTTTACCCATGACAATAACCAGTGAGTGATCTGTACCTATCTTTATCTCACCACATGAAGCCTTTCCTTGTATATTGTCTCCTCTGTCCAGCTGATGTGGAGAGGGACAAAGTGAATTTGGTGGGCATCTGGCATTCAGGCAAAGTCAACCCACCACATACTTTTTATGGGAATTCTTTCTTCTTCCCGCTATGCTGACTATAAAGAATCTCTTAGCAACATGACTGCCCCTATATAGACAAGGAAGTGTAGATATATAACATGGATAGCAGAGGGACTGGGCTGACAGAACAAGGACATTTGCAACATTAAGGCAGTATGGGAATATAAATTACATGTTAAGAAAAGAGTACAATAAGCAGTCATATGGTGATAACAATAATTAGGTTCAACTGTTTCGTTTGGAGAAAAGACAGAGCAGAATCCGACAGAGCTGTACTACGAGTGACATAAAATAGGTGAGAAATGACTGCTCACTCTATTCCAATACAGTAAGAATCAAAAGAGCATACTACATGGCAGGTTCAAAGCAAAAAAAATACCAACAAAAAAAGCATGGTTTGTTCCAAACAGCCTGCAATTAAGCTATGGCATTCCTTGCAATTGAATACTGCAGATGCTAGAAATCAATTGTTTTGAAAAAAACTATTTTTTAAACCCTTTCTAGGAAAGATCATTGACTGTTAATAACAATGAATGCCACCTTCAAAGTATTCTGCAAATTATTGAAAGAGGGTCTAAGGAAGAACTCTTGCAATCTTTAACACCATGAGATATGTTTTTAATCACTGCCAAAGAAGTCATAGATATCTTGGACTTTAAAAATTGAGCAAACACCAGCCAGAAAGCATGCTAAACTATCTTGAGAAAAGTAGAAGAATGGGAAATGACAATTGAACAACAGCAATTGGAGTATGTATGTAGCAATTGGAGTAGTGATATTGAAGACATAGTTGTGATTGTGTGGGACAAAATTATGGAAAATGTGTAAAATTATGAATAGTGAGAAAGAGAAAGCAGTGTAATGAGCTTGAAATCTATCATAGGAATCAAGACTGCAGACATAAGCAGTTCCAGGAGATGGGCAAATAGTTTAGGCTGGCAGATACAAGATATTCCACCATGGCTGCAGCAAGGGTATACAGAAATGAGTGGATTTCAAGGATATCTGGTAAAGGACCTTTTTCAGTGCAGCCAATGAGAAAAGGAGGAAGCCATACACAGGAACATACAGGGGCACAAACCTGACCACAAAATTATAAGGAAGGTGGTGATGACAACCAGGTCTGGTCAGCCACACAAATTGATGAAGAGACATGTGAAGGCAAAGGAATGTTTATTCCAGCAAGGTTATCTTAATTGGGAACTTGGTCAGCTGGCAAACCAAAGGAACAGTGGTAAACCAGGAAGCAAAATATACTGACGCACATCTGACTAAACAAATATGTCAACAGTGACAGTAAACTAACCTTGCCAGTCACAACAGCTGCTGAGCAATCATGCAACTCTGGCCACTACTTTGATGAAAACTCACCTGGAGTTTTCAGCTAGACAGTCTGCAAACTCAGGGGTCCTCCGGTCATTCTGCAAATCCAGAGGCCCTGAACCATGTGGAGTGAGGAAATCAATAGAACTGTGGAGGGAAAAGCAGAGGAAGGGAGAGCAAGGAAGAACAGAGGTAAGATAGACAAAAAGGGGTCCAGTTGTCTGTAAAGAAGTGTCACTCAGTACATTCATCTGGCTTAGTCCTGTGCCTGATGGCCACAGTGTGTCTCATCTTCTTGCATCTTATTAAAAACTCTCTTATCTTCCTCTCTACATAATTGCTTGCACTGTCCCATTTATATGCATGCTGCAAGAACTCAGTGCCAGGTACCTGGGGGCATCTGCACATGTCTGTGTGTGAATGGAATGTGGTGCCAGCCATTGGAGTAAACCTGGGAATGTGGGTGTTCCTGGCCTGTGGCATCAGAGACTGGAGTGAGGAGGGGGATCCCAGCACAAGCTGCAGAGAGCAAGAAGGGGCCTCTCCCATCATAGGCAGGAATAATGCTTGTTTCCAAAATATACAGTGGGTGGCACTGGTGAGAGTGAGCAAAGTCAACACTTTGAGCGTCTTAGGCAGGATCACAGATCACAGGAGATAGAAGGTTAATATGATAACAACAAAGAATTAACCCAGAGAAGGAACAGTTTTATGAAACCTGCTCTGAAGATCTAAATCTTTATCCCTGAATTGGTTCCACTATTTCCCACAGATATATTGAAAGTCTCTTTTTTTTTTTTCCAAAACAAGCAAAACTAGTTTCCTAGTTTTCAAATACACTTTAATTTGACTTCAAAGGAAATCATCCTTTGAGCTTGAAACAAGCTGCATGAAGATAATTATGATTAAAGGAAAAAATAATTTGCAGGTATCATATAATTTCAGTTTGAAAAAGAATGTTATCAGATATTTTTATGTCAACTCTGGGACTCAGAGAATCTACAGAACAGGAAGAGTAACAGCTATTTCAACTCAAATTTGCTGCAAATATGACTTCATTGATCATGAGAAGGAACTTGGAAGCCAGACATTGAGAGATTATCAAACCCACTTTTATTAATAAACCCTTATTAAACAATTCAAATACCAGCTCAGCCATCACCTAAGAAATTGGAGAAACTAAATTAACCTGTCTAGAACTCAGGGAGCTATGCTTCCAAATGCATAAGCAGTCAGATAAACACAAGCTCTTAACAAATGGAACCAAATTAGATTATGGAAAAAACTGAAAATCCAAGAAAATTTGGAGAAGAACCAGAAAATCTTAATCAGTCACAAAGCACATATAATAATCTTACCCATACTATAATACTCTTGTCTCATGCCCACTCTAGACACACTACTTCTCTTCCTGTAGCCTTCACAGTTTTTCAGGTTCTGGAGACCCCAACAGATTACTACACTATAAACACTCCCAACTTGGACTGTACCTTGGGCTAGGTCATTGAACAGCTGCATTTTTAGTGCCTTCATTTTTCCCCAATGAATCAAGATTAAGCAAGTTAAACAAGGTGCAGAAACGGAAAATGGGGCAGTGGTCAGGCATTCAATCTTACAGAGGAAGCAGCTGGGTTCCTTCATAGCAGCTGGGACCTTTCACAGCAGTGGCCCTTTCTGAAAAGTCACTTGCAGAAAATGTAAGCTGTTTGTGCTTCTGCCTTCCAGCTCTCCATATTGTGCATACTGTCCCCACAAATTTAATTCAGGCACATTTATTAAGCTTCAGCACTCATGACGTCCCACCCTCACACAGCTGCTTGGGGAAAATTTGTTTCATAACCATCATATGACAAACCATTCACTTTTCAGGAACATGTTTGGGCAGATTCTACATGCCTTTTATCTTGTCAGACAGCGCATGTATTGCAGTACATTCCACAGCTGTAAGGAGCTTCTTGTTCAGCTGACTGGAAGCATTTTGAGTTGAAAGAATTCCTATTCTCCCTATTCTCTAGACTACTGAGTCCAGAGTTAGTATTAAAAACAGTATTTTTAAATTAACTGATATGTGTAAATGGATTTTTTTTCATAAAAAATACTGTCATACAGCTTTATTTAGCTCTTTCCTACAAGAAAGTAAAAGCTCCCACCAAAAGGATTCCATCTCTTCAATACCAAGAAACTCATATTTAGACCAATGTATGCTTTGGATCAGGCCCGTTAGTATTTGCCCAATTGTTTCCCAGGGAAGACTGCTTGGAAACTAATCAGAGAGATGCTTAGGAAAGACATTAGTTGTATAGTCCAAAAGTCCTTGTTTACAACTTCAAAGCATACTATTCCAGATAATACTGATTTCTGCTTCCCTCATAACAACTTTGACTCCTTAAGACAAATCAAAATTTTATTTTGATACTAAGAAGTATGAAAAGCATAGTAAATTACAATGCATTAATCACAATGTACATAAACTAAAATATTTGACAACACATTCCTTTCACACAGCCAGTGTCTCACTTTTTTTACTTACAATGAACAACTTAAAATCAGAGCTTCTTTTAAACTTTACCTAGCACATCAACTCTGAACACAGCCTTCATGAAGCCCAGGTGGAACTGAGAGGTTAAGAATGAAGTGCAAGTCCAAATGAAGAACTAACAAACCTTCTGTCATATTGTTACTGTTTTACTGAAAAGCATTAAAAATAGATAATTCTTGTATGTAACCTAGCTTCTACACTAAAATGGGTACAATCCAGATTCTCGCTCGAAAGAATCTAGATAATATAAATATAAAATAATGACTTTTTACATTCTTTTTAATAATTCTATTAACCTAAATGAGAGTTATTGGTGTGTTTTTCAGACATCCACCTCAGCACAGTTTATTGACTCAAATAAGAGATTTAGAAGATAACTCAGATCAGACAGAAGCACAATTGTCTCACTTCTTGCAGGCACTCCAACACCTATTTTTCCCAATCACTGCAGTGCTCCCAATGGCACTTAGGTAAATTCTTTACAGCACATGCAATTTTTTTCTAAAGGCTGTAGCACCAAATGAATAGGGCATCAGGGCATTCAGACATTACTCCCTGACTGCTGTCCACAGCAATCAGCAAGCATTTTGAAAAGACTATCATTAGTCACTATCAACACGGAACCATTTCTTTCAGGATCAGAGTAAATTAGTGATGCTGCATTCATTTCTATTCTTATACTGACAATCTCAGAAGCCATGCAATACACCTCTACAACCATGTTCTTCACTACTGAAGAGCTAGCAGATTCAGTGAAGTCGAATCAAATTGGCCAGCACAGGCTTTATTTTCTACAAAATTCAAGAGCCATGGCGCAGCTAAATCTAGCACTGTTTTGACCTCCTCAATGAGTTTTACTTAGTTCTTGACTACACCAGAGGTAAAAACAGCATTTAAAGCAAGTTACTATCACATATTTCCATTCTAAAGAAACATTAAATTGCTCTTAGAAAATTCAGCTCAGTTATTAATAAATAGAGATCGACATATTCACAAGAATTTGAAACCTTTTATCCAGCAAAGTAACTACATCTGTTAGTAAAAACAAAATATTTTCAAACTCACAAGTTTGTATGTTACTGTTGCAAATGACAAAATAGTATTGGCATTTGCATTTATGTATTGACTTTTGCTTGTTATTATTAACCACAAAGATATGATATGGTACTGTCGTGGTTTGAGAGGAAGTGAGTTTTTGGGAGGTGGTGGTGGTCAAACCAATAGGTGCTCAGATGTGGATATTGACACCTGGTTTGACCATTGAGGATATGGATACGCCTCTGAGAACACAGGGGTTAAAGCGAGGCGCTCCCAGGGGAACGCTCTCTTGGTTCCAGTGGATAGAAGAGTTCAGACCTCCCCCGCCCAGCCCGCAGCTGGGAAGCCACGAGGCCGAGGGAGGTGGGCCGGAGCCTTGGGCAGAGGACGGGAGGCGATGGCTTAGATAAGAGTGAGTTCCCCACAGAGATGGAAGGGTGAAAGAACTCGGAGAGGCAGCGGGCAGCCCCCCCCTTTCTCAGGAGAGGGAGAGAAAGAGAGAGTTGCCAGTGCTATCTTGAAACTTGATTGCACCGGCTTGGCCGAGGAAGAGAAGGGGGGCAAGGGAAGAGTGCCCGTCGTGGAGCCAGTGTGGGAGTTCGAGATGAGCAGAGACTGTGATTTTAACCCTTCTGTGGGATGATGGAAACCTTGCAAATGCTGATCCTCCGGGAGTCGAAGGAGGAGAGAGACGGATAAGAAGAAATGCGCAAGTGTGATGCAGAGTTGTGCAAGTGAAGAAGGACTGGGAGATGTTGAGAAAATCCTAGGTGGAGGAGATGATGGAGTGGCTTTTGGCTGGACTTTTCTTGTATAGCCATGGACAGAATCTTTCCTATAATACAGAGACTGCATTTTAGGGGGAGGCGGTGGCTTGGTGCAAAAGGAGTGATGTGAGCGGAGACGACAGGTGATAAAGTGATGGTGAGACCCCTCGGCCCCAGGGGGTGAAATATTGGGGGGGACTAGTGTCCCGAAAAGGTGAGAGACTGTCGTTTTCTCCTGGAACTGGGCAAAGCATCCTTGAAAAGGGGAAACCCTAAAAGCAGCTCTGGTCCATGTGCAGTGGTGAGAGCACTGAACATGGAAGGAAGAAGTCACGACATGTGGTGCTGAGTGACAGGGAAACACAGCTGGTCTTGGCTGTGTCTCCAGGGGAATTTGCCTGTGGTAGCACAAGGAGGGCTCCTCTCTCCTTGATGAAATGAGAGGTGATTGTCGGAAGGGTGGAGATGGACTGAGTTGATTATTTGAAGGGTGATGGACTGGATAAAGATCTAAGGTTTTGTGTTATTCTGTGGGAAATTGAGTGGGGGGAGGAGAAATGTTTGAAAGGTTTCCATTCTGCTCTGTGTGTTCATTTTATAATTGTATGATAATAAAGTTTTTTTTTCTCCTTGTTCACAAGTGGAGGCCTGCTTTGCTCTGTCTCTGATCGCATCTCACAGTGGACACCAGGGGAGAATGGGTTTTCATGGGGGCACTGGCATTGGGCCAGCGTCAAACCATGACAGGTACAATTTGTAATTCCTTTAAAATGCTTTTTGGTAAAATATAATCTGTCATCTTATGTATGCACTATATAGCTTATATAAATAGTAGTGAATAAACATATATCTTAGGCCTTATCATAATACTGAAATAGAGATTATGTAATGTTAATATGTTTTTATTTGTGTAACTATCTCAGATAGTGGTGTGAAATAGCTTTGTTGTTTCTCACAGTTGTGGACTATCTTATCTGAATTATAACAGTGACAAGGACCAGGACACTAAGAGAAAAATTTACTACTGACTCTCCGGTTATTAGGAAATGTCAAAACAACAGAATGGAGCCTCAAGAAGAAATAAAAGATATTGATTTAGTCTACAGGATGGCATGTCAAAGGTTAAAACCAAGCAAAAGAGTTTCTAGGACGTGTAAACTCACAGGTATGTTTGAATATGTATAACCCTCATTAATAAGCATTTAACCAATGTAATGAAACATATGTAAGAAAATTGTTTGACGCTAAAGGTATGCTTCTGGCAGACTGTCAAGCACCTCAGCACTGGGTATTGTCCCTTTTATCCCTTATTAAACTTTTATTAAAAAATTTTAAATAGTGACCCATTTTTTACTGTTATTATTTTAAAGTCACATTGAATTTGTTATAGTTACTGGTATTTTAAATAAGGGGTACTACATTGCTTTTGCAAGGATACACTGGAAAATGGCACAAATTCACCAGAGGTACTTAAAATCATGGACCTTGGGAACTGCTGACAAGATGTCAGGACACAGAGAGTGTATCCTACCACAGGCAAGACATAAAACCTGCTTCCTTTTACTATTTCTTCCTGTTCATACATTACTAAACTACTGAAATGCTCTTGAATCAAAAAATGACACTGCTCTTGAGTAATAGGTTATGTAGATACATACATATACCTCTATATATACATACTTTTATATATGTAGCTATCTCCAGCTAAAACTCTATTGCTAAAACAGAAACTTTATGGAGCTTCTGAGAGCCACATTTAAAAACAAGCTGATGACCAATCATTTTATTATTTGAATACAGTGGTGAATATCTCACAAAGATTCATATGAGTTAGTTATTAATGTTTAATACAAATCCAAGTGGGAAGACCATTAATGTAATAGTGATGGAAGAACTGGTGAAGGGACTAAGAAGGTATGTTATATTGATAAAGGGGCTAGAAAGGCCTGTTATGGACAGTTCCTGATAAAAACAAGCACTGGTCCCCAGTAAGAGTAAGGACTAGCTGCTTGGAACATCTTAAACTGGCCAAAACTGGCTTTGTGGTCTGGAGAAATGCCAAGGGTCCAAGGAGCATGCATGAAGAAAAGAGGTGAAAAGTTCAGGAGAAAGAAGAGGAGCTTACTTCATCCTAAAGCCCTCAGCCCATGACCACCAGGAGGCACTGCATAGGCACAACCAAGAGGAGCCAAACGCGGGGACTACAAAAATTATTTCCCAGGAGTCATTATAATAAAACCTGCCTTTTTGGGGAAAGGTTTGAATATATATAGGCTTTTCACAATTATCTTGACTATGAAATGTCTTTGTTTATAAAAGAGAGGTAAATCATGACAATGGACACACATATTTGTGGTGGAGTGATCCCCTATACGTCCAGTGTGCAGAATAAAATACCTACTTTACAACCTTGCTGGTTGTGGAGTCTTTTCTCTGCATGTCAGAACTGGATTTAGCTTAACCTTTGCATTCCAACTTTAGGCAATGGGAATAACTGCAATCTGTTTTGCATGATTACCCTGTACAGTACAAAACTTTTATTTTGACCTTTCAAAAGCTACACTTTTTTTTCCACACTCTCCAGGTTCAAATGCATTAGGACAACAGTTCCATGTTCGTTTCTATAGAACTGATATAGCCTCAATTTTCCAAGGTTTTTCTTAGTGAGACCAAAGCTAACATCTTTACAAACAATTTGACAGGTGAAGGTGTGGGTGTTGACATCTTTGAAATGGGTCTTACTGTCTCTACTAACTTTGGGCAGCAGGTTTGTTGCAGAGCCCAAGCAGCTTGGTTCCTGAGATACGCAAGGGTCTGCACAAGCCTGAATTCTGATCTTTGGGGTAAAATGACAGTAGGTTCAAGGGGGTCTATGTGGTAGGTGGTTCGGGAAGGCTGTACCTTCCTAGTACCTCAGCAATGCAAAAGGAAGAGGGAAACATGTGGCTGAGAGTCTGAAATAAAATGAGGCTGTGCCCTCTGAAACTTGGAGAGAGAAAATCCCGAGGCCATGTGCCCCTGTGGAGTCTCCCCCTTTATTCGAGGAAAAGTTGAAGGACTCCTCTTTTTGGACCTCTGGCGTTTGTGGAATATTCCTGACATTAGTCAGGACACACTTCTGGCTGATTACATCATTCCGATTTCGCCGCTAACTGTTCTCCCTTGCCATGTCAGTTGCTCCACCTTTTTCTCAACTAGTTCTGCATTCTGATGCCACCGACCTTTGCCTTCTGCTAGCGCGGTAAAGCAATGCTAAAAATCAATCTGACCATTTCCCTATAACCACCGAGATTCCTGCCCGGCGCACAAAATGGCTGTTTGCCCTTTAACCCTGTGCATCGACCCGACCCCGCCGGCAGCGGCGCTCAGGGAACGACTGGCAGAGTCTCAATCCCGGCACCCGCCTGCAGGGCCGGGCGTGGTAATCGCGCTGGGTCCCGCTGGGCCCCGCTCGGCCCCGCTCCGTCTCTCTCGGGCTCGCGCTGCCGCGGGGCTTCCCCTCAGCGCTGCCGGCGCGGTGGGGGCGCGCACGGGGCCTGGCCGCCCGCGGGGGCTGCGCACGGTAACGGGGCCGCGCTGCTGAGGCCGGGGCGCGGGCTTGGGGAAGGGAGGGCAGCGGGACGTGCGGAAATAGAAGCTGTCGCTGTGTTGCGCAGCGGTCCCGGCAGCAGTGTGTGTGTCTGTGTCTGTCTCTGTGTCTGTCTCTGTGTCTGTCTCTGTCTCTCTGTCTCTGTCTCTCTGTCTCTCTGTGTGCCTGTGTGCTTTTGGTTTAGAAACTACGATTTTTTTTTTTTCACACTCAGAATATTCATTTCCACATTCCATTTGAATTCTTCTGGTAAAGTTTCACTATGTTTGGAGATGGGTGGGATGAAGATTAGCAATAACAATATCACACCAATCGGAATAATTTCTTGTGTCTGTATTTTTGGTAATAATACTGGTTTTCTGTACAGCATTAGAGTTAGATCTTTTGCTTAAATCATCTTAGTAGTGAGAGGTATGCTCTCTTGCATTTTTATTTTCTTTTTTTTAATCTTAGAAGGCACAATGACTGATTTTGAAAAGAACCTGCATCAGGACATGGTTTCTCAGCTGCATGACTTTGCTGCTGCTGGAGACGCAGCCAGGCTGAAGGTGCTGCTCAGGCGCTTCCCATCACTGGTCAATGCAGCCACAGGGAATGGCTGGACAGCCCTCATGTACGGTGCTAGAAATGGACACCTCGAGGTTGTGCAGGTTCTTCTTCAAGAGGGGTAAGCTGTTTAGTAGACCCCATTCAAGAGCTCTGTTTTGCACCCCCTTTTTGCCCTAATCAGTTTTGTCTCAGAAGTAAATTTACCAGACAGGTAATGGCAGAATTTTCAGGGCTGAAACTGAGGAAAATGTATTCTGTGTCAGTTTATGACTGGGTTCTGCTGTTGCATCACACTTTTCATATTTGCTAAGAAAGTGTAAAAGTTACAGGCATCTCTAAAGTGACTCCTTTGATATTCAAGGATATGTCGTCACTTTTCACAGAGGCCAACAGAATAGAACAGAGTTTGCACCCTAATTCCAACCACTGTATTGAACATAAATTGGGTGTATTTGATTGTTCCACTTAAATTTTTTCTCTAAACTCGACTTGTAAACCACTTGAATCTTTGTTAATGTAGAATGTTTGCTGACTCTTCAGTAGGACATCACAGATTCACCTTTTCCAAAGTTACGTCAAGTGGAAAATGCTTTAAAACTAAGTTAGAATCAAATGCCTTTAGCTGAGTTTAACATTAATCAAGCCCAGGCTGTTGTGTTCTGAACTCCTAGTTACAGAACAAAAAGCAAGTTTAGTTCATTCTGTAGTTAATTACTAACTTCAGGCACAACATTCCACATCCTCCAGTAATCATCCCACCCATTCTTGATTTTTTTTTTTTTCAGTCATATCCAAGACCTGTAGCCTCTGCTGGGGCTCAGAGTGGGGCATTAAATGAACCACTGGTTTCTACTATAATCGGTACATTCCAGTATTTAGAGGGTATCTTGATGCAAGATTTTGTGTATTGAGGAATCTTTTGAGATGCTGGGAAATTTATCAGTTGGTAAATAGGATAACAGTTTTTTAACTTAAACTTTTCTTTAACAAAAAAAAAAAAGGGAATATCGCTTTTAAGCGTCCTTTTCGTGGTTGCTTTGTTAGGCAGTTGAATATAGTTTATGAGATGATGCTGTATCCTTATTGGTCTTCTTTTAGTTAATGCTTAGAGTAATTATTTTGACAGTCATAGTTGCTGGTTATACAAACATGAATGTTTATGAAGATAGTATTTCATAACATTACAGAGAATAATTCTAGAAATCCAGTCAGTTGTTTTTTTCTCACGGAATTGTAGCATCATAGAACGTCCTAAGTTGAAAGGGACCGACAAGGATTAAGTCCAACTCATAGTCCTGCACAGCACTGTCTCCAAGGATCACACCATGTGCCTGAGTGCATTGTCCAAACACTTCTTGAACTCTGTCAGCCTTGGTGCTGTGAGCACTGCCCTGGGGAGTCTGTTCCAGTGCCCTGTTCTTCTGGGTGAAGAACATTTTCCTGATAGCCAACCGAATCCTCTCCTGAGAGAGATTAATGTCATTCACATGAGTCCTGTTACTGGTCATGCGAGGAGTTGGTTTGGCAGCAAAAACTTGTAATTTAAGTTTTGAATAGTTTTCTAAACAGTATACTCAAACTCCCTCAAAAACTACTGAGTTTAATATAAAATCTCAGAATGATCTTGCCTGTGGTACAGTTAAATGTGTATCAGCAACATTAATATTACTGGCATCTTCTGGTTTTAAAAACTGATGAATCTAGTATTTATTACATAATTTGTAGTTTACAGTGTCATTTCTGTTTTATTTATCAATTTAAGATTAGCAAATAATGAAATTAATACTATTTTGACCTCCCAGTCAACCTCAACCTATTTAAAGTTTGGGTGTCTTTTTGGTTTTAGGATTTAATGTATGTGATGAGACAACATTCCCTTACCTGTTTCCCTTTACGGACATCTGGGTAACTAAAAGATCCCTGCAGGGACCAGCTTTTGTCACTAATGAGAGGCTGTATTCTTAATTCTAATTTTATTGTAAATCATCCAGAGTTAGAAGGGACCCACAAGGATCAACTCCTGCAGCTGCGCAGGTCATCCCAAGAATCCCGCCATGTGCCCATGTGTTTGAGAGCATTGTCTAAACATTCCTTGAACTCTGGCTTTGTGTCCTGTCACTGGTCAGAGTGAAAAGACACTCATCAGAGTGGAAAGATTAGTACCTGCACCTCTGCTTTCCCTTGTGAGGATGTTGGACACTCCAGTGAGGTCTGTCCTCAGTCTTCTTTTCTCCAGGCCGAACAAGCCAATTAACTTCAATAAAATATTTTATTGTAAATGTTTTGTTGCTGCTTCCAGTAGCTTCTAGAAAGTAATGCTTGTTAGGCTTCCTTTTTTCTTTTTTTTTTCCCATTTTGATTACTGATTATGAGAAACAGACCTATAGCCTGACTTTCGAAGCTCTGGTTTTGAGCCTTTTTTTTAATGATACAGTATGTGGAATTTCAGTAAATTCACTGCCTTTGTACTACTTAATGAATTTTGGTGAATGATAATCTGGAAAGGATCAACAAGAAAGGATCAACAAAATGTGAAATACAGCTTCGGCAAAAGAAGAAGAAGAAGTAAATTATATTTTATTACCATGATGCTAAACATTTTGCCTAAAGATTATCCCAGTGGAGACAGAGTGTCTAGAAGTTCTTGTACCTTGATAGTGTCAGATGCATATGCTGTAAGAATAATACAGCAACAGGACTCTTCCTAAGCATATTTACTCTGATAACCTCAGTTCTTTTCTCTTTATTCAGGTGTGACAGATCCATCGTTAATAAATCAAGGCAGACAGCTCTGGACATTGCTAAATTTTGGGGATACAAACACATAGCTAATTTGTTGGCTAATGTGAAAGGTGATCAGAAACCGAATTTTTTGTCAAATGATGTGAAAGAATATGAAAATTATTTTGGCGCGACACTTCTGGACAGAAGGAGTGATAAAAGAACAGATTCTAAGTGGCTAAGTGAAAAACAAAGCCATCCAGCTACAGTGTACATCCTCTTCTCAAATCTAAGTCCCTTGGTTACTTTGGGTGGGGGAAGAGAGAGCTCACAGCAACCAGAAGTAAAGCTTTGCAGGTTGCACCACAAGGATGTGGAACAGTGCATGAACCAAACTGGAGAATGTACCTTGATTTTTCTTGGAGTGGACCTTCAGTTTGACACGAACCTGATGGCTGCTTGCAATGGAAGAGTTCAGCAAGAAGATGAAGAAGATGGGTTAGTTGCTTGGTTTGCTCTTAGCATAGATTCTGCTTCTGCTGAAAAATTTAAACAGAAGCATGAGGACTGTTACTTTCTTCACCCACCGATGCCAGCACTATTACAGTTACCTGAAAAAGAAGCCGGTAAGATGCATAAAATGCAGCAAGTACAAAATGTAATCATAAAGATACACTTTGGTATTCCCTGAGGTATAATTCAAAGAAAAGACAAAACACTGCAAAGAAATTGTGTTTGCAGTGGCTTTAGAAATGGTAGTGGTTTTGTGAAGAATTTTGTATGTAAGAACATGTGCATTTGCAAAGGACTAATTTCTGCAATGACAATATTAGACTGTAAAACCTATTGATCATCATGGGTTTTAAGCAGTACTATTTAACTATTAATGTGCAAACATTATAAACATAAAGGAAAAAATGTGTCATTACTGAGTTTTCAGTAATGAAATTGTTAATTAAAATTAATAATTGCAAAATTATTAATTACAAGAAATGAGAACCTAAGTCCTTCATAACAGTGTGTTGGATACTCATATGACAAGGAAGTGTTGAAAAGTCAGGATGCCAAAGTGAATTAGTGTTAGTAAGGACATTAACAACAAATGTTGTTTATGACTGCTGTTGTAGCAGTTTTGTTTTTACATAAGGATAAAAGGAAAGCTCTACTCGAACCTTAAGTTTAAATGGAACAATGCATTATTGTGTCAATACCTGCTGTAGCCCTAAAATGGTCATCTGAAAAAGACTTGATGCATGTAATTTTGGCAGTTTGCCTACACAAAGTGAATTCTGTGAGAAACAGGGTATATTGATCTGGATGAATTTGTTTCTGAATGTGTGCAAATTGCCCTGTAGCTCTTTAGTACTATGTTCTTTTGCATTTGCTGTGCTGCAAAGAAAAAGGTCTGCATAACTCATACGGCTCAACTTCTCTTGTAGCTATGATTGTGATTCAAGCCACACTCTGATTTTTTGTGTTAAACCTCAGTACTTGATTTTGCTATGATGCTAAAAGCTTAACATGAATTACTACTTGATTTTGTGTATCCTCAATGTATTGTTTTAAAGGAGTAATAGCCCAGGCAAGATCTGTTCTAGCATGGCACCACCGTTACCGATTCTGCCCGACATGTGGGAGCGCAACCAAGATTGAAGAAGGGGGTTACAAGAAAACTTGCTTAAAAGAAGATTGTCCCAGTCTCCAAGGGGTTCACAACACATCATATCCAAGAGTTGGTGAGACTACTCACTCAAAAGTGGCTTGCTTGTAAATCAGTTGCTTGTAAATTGCTATGCATATATATCAATTTATTTCTAGTTATTTCAGCTGCTTCCTTCTGTCCTAGGTCTTCCATACTTGTTTTTCCACAGACAATGTGTGTCTCAGCTCTATTTAGGATTAAGTAGTTCAAGTTCTCTTTCTTGCACTAGTCTGTGATACAGAATTGTCACAGAATTGCTGTGACAATGCAAACCTTACTTCAACAAGTAATACCAGTTAGAAGTTCCAGCAGTATAAATGAGATATCGGCAGTATAAAGGGTCACATTTTAATTTTTTACTTAAAATTAGATGATAGTAAATAGGAGAAAAGGTCACAAGTTGATAGAGTTGCTTAGACCAATAGGAGAAAATATTAAGTTAGAAAGAAAAAGACAGATGCAATCACCTGAAGTGAGAAAATTTGTCAAAGTGCAACATCATATGAGAAACTGATAGCAAAGAGTAAACAAAGTCAAAGGTTGAAAGTAGTCAGTATTTAGTCAGTATTAACGTTGTCAGCAAAGTGTCTAGTTATTTGGTGTTTAGTCAAAAAGACATTCTTCAGACTTCTGTGGTGAAGAGAAGATGATAATAAATGAGTTTGTTGCAGAAACTGTTGATTTATGCTGAATGCAAAGGTTAGTACTGCTAATACTCTTAGCAGATTGTGTCCTTTGGTAGGTAGTAATTTCTGTCCTGCATTTCAAGCCTTGGTGGGTAAGCTGCTTCTACTAAGCATGTATGTTGCACAACCAGATGAAGAGGTGTCTTGCATGGAGGGTAACCCCTAAGTGAAATGAAATAACAGCTTACTCTGGGCACAGACACAATTATGATTTCAATATAATTTCTGTCTTTATATGCATTGGTATGCAATCGACTACTGCATTAAGTCTCTCAAATGTTGAAATATATTAATTTCATGTCCTTTGCAGATCCTGTTGTGATAATGCAAGTCATCCATCCAGATGGCAACCATTGCCTTTTAGGTAGGCAGAAGAGGTTTCCCCCAGGAATGTTTACCTGCCTTGCTGGATTTGTAGAACCTGGTGAGTAATTTCGTTTTCCTTCACCAAATGTATTTTCTCAATGAAAGTATTATACTGTTACAATTACAGAGAAATATAATTTGTGTTATCTCAAATTGAAGGTTTTTTGCTTCCTGATAGATGAGTTGTTACAATAAATGCACTCATTCTGTACCTTGCAGCTGCTGATTTATTTAAAAAAAAGCAAAGAGCAACTTGAGTAAATAAAAATACTGAACAGTTTTCTAATTATGTAGTCTTAAATCACTACTTAAATAAAAAAAATTCAAAATACATCACCTTGGCTGGTGATATTTAGCAAAGGATTTTAGAATAGAAAAAGTAAGTGTTAAAGTGTAAGTTAAAGCTAACATGAAGTTAGGTATATACTTACGTGATTGGGGCCTGATTGATTCTATGGAAGATAAGTAGAAATTACATAATTCTGAAAGAAAGATAAAGAGATTTTCCAATAGCTATGTCAAGCAATAATAGTTGAAATTAGTTACAATTATAAGTACCTGCTGAACAACTTGTAAAATATTCTTGTATTGTGAATAGATTTTTATCACCAGTGAAATTATAGTGAATAAATATATTCAGTAAACATGTGCAGGTTGACATACAGTGACAGCATGAACAAGGTTATTTAGGTATCATTTGAAAGAAGTCAAGATACTTATTTCTGATGGATGGACCGTGTCCTTTAATGAACCTGTAATCAGTGGTTACAGCACAGTACAAGTGTGCCTATGTAGGCTGGTGACCATCAGCATTCCACACACATGCATCTATGGTTGTCTATGGATATGGAAGCAAAGCTTTCCGTTGCAGTTTCAATTTACGGTATTGTCTGCGTGTGTTGAGACAATGAAGAATGAATCAGGCAATGGGAATAATACAATGTAGAAATGTGAGCAAGTATTCTGTATCTGTTTTCTTACTATTGTAATTCTGAATACTGATTTTTCAACTTGTAGTACATGCTGTTGAAATCATACTGAAAATCCAGAAATTAACACAGTGCTGGTTACAAATGAATATTTCAAGAATAATTATAGGAATGATGTATTTTCTACTTAATTTTTGACATTTTAGGTATAGTGATAATGGTTTCTGTGTATAATGAATTCAGGAAATAAATATTATTACACTTTATTTTCAAAATTCCATTTTGCTTTTGTGGCTGTTTTACCTTATGTGTCTTGTGCTGAGGTCCTTGCCCTGATCTGTGAACTAGATCTTATAGATAATTGCCTTGGGCAGTTTCAAATCTTTTGAGTCAGTTCAAAGCACAGCATGTGATCATTGCTTGGGAGTATTTTCATGAGCTGCTTGTTCTTTGCCCTTTTTGATTAGGTGAAACCATAGAAAATGCTGTTCGAAGAGAAGTAGAGGAGGAGGCTGGAGTCAAAGTTGCCCATGTTCAGTACGTCTCTTGTCAGCCGTGGCCAATGCCCTCCTCCCTAATGATTGGCTGCTTAGCTGTTGCTGTGTCCACAGAAATTAAAGTTGACAAGAATGAAATAGAGGATGCCCGCTGGTTCACTAGAGAAGAGGTAAAGTTCAATTTCGTTTTCTTCTTCTATTGATTAGTCTGTGACTGTATTGGTTCTGTCATACAACAGACACTTGCTTTTTCAGCAAGTCAAATAAGCATGTGTACTCTTCATTTTATCATACTGCAGTTGCATTATATTGTCATTGTAGGTTAGACCAACCAGAAAAAGACAGGTATTCACAGTAATGTCTGAGTTACTTGCAAGCTCATTTTATGACATTTTTGCCAGTTTGCTCTTCACCTTTCCCTTCTGTGAGATAGTCAAGTTATTTTAGCCCATGTCCTTTGCAAGCCTGTGCTTTTCATGCAGTAGTAGTATTTAATAGCATTATTCATTACAGTTTCTCCAAACAGGCATGCTACCAGATTTGCTGTGAGGGTGGAAGTTAAAGTAAGGACTCTGGGAATTCATTAGATTGAATATCTTTTTTTTCATGCAGTACTCTTTTAATACTTTGTTATTAAATGCAGCTTACTCTGCATTAATAAGACATCTTACACTTAGCTTCCATCAGTAGGTAAAATATAGTCAAATAAAAGTGAGGCAGAAAAGACTTTCACAGAAGTATTTCAGTTCATGAGTAAAAGGAAAGATTGCTTGCACAACTTAGGTTTCACAGGTTCTCCTATAGGCAACTTAGGAGCTAAGCTTTTAATAACACTGCACATCTGCCTAGCAGTTCAAAGCATTTTGACTGTAAGTCACCTTGAAGGTAAAGTTAGTCACCTACAATTTCAGTGTGTTTCTGTTAACACTGGGAGCATTATTTTAGAGGAGTATCAGTTCTGAATACAACTGGTCACATGCAGATTGGCGTATAGCTGGAAATATGCTTCAAAAATGTTCTGAAAGTGTATTCACATGTTACTTGCAACTGCTTCAGAAGTCTGAGAAAACACATCTCTGTGGCACCACATGTAAGCATAAAAAGAATTATTTTTGTCATAGTGTAGAGCACCATCTGGTGGTCCTTGCCACTAAAAGGCTTCACAGACACCTTAAATAGTATACTAGTGGTCTCCACAATTCTGTTAGGAAGAAGGTATCCTTTGGAGTACATTAAGCTCAAAAATGTCATAATTCACACAATACTGGACTTTCTCTGCATTTACCTTGGGGAATCTCTTAGTAGCTCTTTAATAGGTGTAGCAATGGCAGATTGCTGATCATTATAGGAAGATAATTTCTGCATTAATACAATATTAGATTCTATGTAGTTTGTAGTGCTATCTTCTCAAGATAAAAAAAAAATCTGCTTTTATTGCAGGTTGTGGAAGTTCTCATTAAAGGAAACCAGCGTTCATTCTTTGTGCCACCAAGTCGAGCTATTGCACACCAGTTGATGAAACATTGGATTGGAATGAATGCTAATCTTTAGTTCAAATCATTGGTTTCTTTAGGTTACTTCTTCTATTGAGTACTTAATTAGGAATAAATTAGAACTGTTTGTCTAGTGAAAGTGTAACTAAGTGGTTTTCTGAGCCTTTAGTTGGTTCCAGAGCTAAACTATGCAAATCTTTGTAGGTGTTTTCAGACCTGAATTAGATTTGGACAAAACCCAATAATTATCCCAAGCAAGCAAGCTCCAAATAAGTAGAATTGGTACCTTGTTGAGTACAGGCTGTGGTGTTTCTTGTTCTGGAATGAAATTATTATGCCTTTTTCGTTACACTTTTTATGTTTTATTTGGTCTTCCCCCACTGGAAGGAGTCACAGCATTTCAAAGAGGGCTGTCTGACCTTGCCCGCTGTTTAAATTCTCTACTTACATCCTCCTTTTTGGCCTTAATTGTTTCTTTCTCATTTTTTGCCTATCTCCCTTTTTTTAATTTGACCTGTCACAAAAATCTAACTTCAATGCTGAAAGCCTTACCAAGTATGGTTATGTTAAAAGTTAATAGCATATGTAACTAGTGAATATGTGGTACTTTTTACCTTTTACATTAATAACCTGATTTATGGTATTACTCAAAGCAGAGCATTTACCTCTATTTACGTCTATTCTGACCTGTCCTGCACTTACCCAATTGTATGTCAGCCTGAATTTAAAGGCATAACACAATACTTGGTTTTTGATCAAGGCGTTGGAGAGCCATCCCCGAATGCCTAAGTATTAGTGTTTTTATAAGATAATGATGTACTTATTGATGCTAGGTAGTGAGTAATTTCATTCTCTGATAGTTAGAAATGAAATTATAGAATAATGGAGAAGGAGGAACAAGACATATCTCAAAATATGCACAAAGTTCATATGGAAATAGAGATGCTAAGATTGTTACTGCTATTAAGAATCTTATAGTTGGAAGAAGTATATTAACTGCAGCTATAAGACTGCAGGGATAGCTATATGTTAATTAAAACATTAATGTGTTTTTAATGCTACAGTTTAGATTTGTGCCTTAAATTATCAAGTTATTTAAGATAGTGTTGGTATTCTAAAAATAAAAGTTTACTGGTTTAATATTAATTTCATTATGTAATAGTTCAGAGTCTGTCATTCTGCAGTCATTGCATGATATCAAAAGAAATGCAAATGACCCGAGGAAATTGTAGTGATAAATGTAAACTTAATATTTTATGATTTGTTTATCTGGAGTAATTTAAGTTGTTTTTAACAGTGAATGGTGTCACATTTTTTCCAAAATTCTCAGCAACCTGGAATCAGTAAAACTGTTGTAAAAATCCTGATTGTTCTTTGTTTTCCCCATCCATATCACACTATGCTCATCAGTTTTCATGTTTTTTTTGTAAGGCAGTACCTAAGAAACTTTAAAGCAAGAAGCCTTCCTGACAGATTTGGAGTATTTGACATATTATGTTGCTTCATTCTCTTCCTTGTTTTAGCCATACGTAAAAATAAATACAGGTTATCACTTGCCTGGCAAGGAGAAGGAAAAAATAAACTGCTTCCCTTAAAAATTGCTTTTACAGAGAAAGCAAGTTATGGAAAGCTGTCTTAGGTGACACAGACCAGCAAGACTGCATGGTAACGGCATGGTAATGGCAATTATCAGTTGCAAGTTGCTCATAGAGTAAAGGAGAATATTGGAAGGTATGCAGAAAGTGGCGGAAGCTAAGCAATGGAAGGAAGTTTCAACTAGTGCTGTGGCGATTACATTCAGACAGATGAACAACAAAGGAATGAGGAGCCAGATGGAAGAGGGAGGATAAAGCGTAAAGCAAATATAGGTAGCATAAAAATAAGTAGTTTATGGCTTTGAGGTAGCTAAATGTACATGACTAAGACCCATAGGAATACTTTTGGAACTATTGGAATAGTTTCTTGTGTAGAAAATTATGGTGAGAGGCTATAGAGATGTGCTTCTAAAAGTGAAACTCCAAACACAGTATCCCTAACCAATACTGATGTTAATAATCTGCCTAATTGTTTTTTGAGAATCTATATACAAGTATATATGTGCAGTTACAATGCTGATAAGTAAATTGAAATTGTGTACTTTTCTGTATGAAGAAAAACAGAAAAAATAATTACATGACAAAAGGAACAACACTTAAGTAATCTCTTATTTTGAGAGTAATCTTTTAATGATCTTTCAAGTCTAGTTACTTAAGTGTGTCAATGATTTTTAGTCTTTATAGGTTTTCAAAATCTAAGCCAAGCTTTTGAAAAAGGTTTTGAAGCTTGCTTTTCCTTTTTTCCTTACCAAGAGAAGAATTCCATTTGCAGGAAAGAAGACAAATCAAAGAAAATTAGCTAGATAAATTTAATCTATTTAAGAAAATATTTTTCTTGGCTTTTTATTGCTTAATTTGCCCTATTTGTAGGTCAGGGTGTGAATTTATTTCAAAATTACCTGTACATTTTTTGAAGGACAGTTACTGTTTGCAGTTTACATAGAAAACGTCACATTGAAGAGTCAAATGCTGTGATTTTCTGGCAACTACAGCAGTTCAAGAAAGTGCCAAATTAAATTTAGATGCAGTTGAACAGAGTGTAGTTGAACAGGTTCTGACTGGAGTATTGCATAGGCAACCCCTCCAGAAGATCTCAGTAGTTCAACTTAATCAAAAGACAGCAGCAGCTTTGGAAGCAGGCTGTTTCTTGCCACGAAGTTAATGCGGTAGATTAAGAGAATAGTGTTACTTACTAAAAAGAGTGGGTTTTTTTCTGCACTGTGAGTAATGATCTCTCTTCTCCCTTGCTTGTACAATGGTATCAGACCAAAAGTGGTATCAGACTCATGATATCAGAGGCAGAAAATTCTGGAGATGCCTTTTATCCCAGTTTGCCTGTGTACTAAAGAGAACTACCTTCTATTCATTACATAATTTGAAAATATTACGTATTTTATCTATTTTTATAATAATTTACAGATAATAGAAATATTAGCTTAATAAAGCAGGAAGAGATAATTAGGTCTTTGAACACAAACCAAATTGATACTTCTAATGAAACTGTAATCTCATGCAATGTAATGACATTTTATGTATGTATAATACTGGTTATGATATTTTTACAGACTTTGCATTTGTCCTAATAAACATAATTCTTTTAACTCATTTTTTATTCTGGATATATGTAAACACATGAAAAGTAGAATCATTCCAGTGTTGATTCTATAATTTGAACATTATATTTTCTATAGGAGCATTGGCAAGTCAGTATATGATTACATTGAAGTCTGCAAGATGTGAGGGAAAAATGGGTGGATGTCAACAGGCTGATTAAAGGTAGACCAGTCATGATGCTTCATGGAATTAAATATACTAATCAGATTCTGAGCTTAGCAGACAGAAATAGAAAAAGAAGTGGAACAAGGCTGTGAGCATTGCTCCCTCTTTTATCTTTCATTTTAATTAGGTAATCTAATTGATTAAGACTTTTCAGATGGAGCTGGCGTTTTGTAGCTGCTGGGTAGTTTAGTTGTTATTTTTATAACAACTGCTTTAGCTGTAAAGAGTTAAATGAGTGGTAGTCCTTTATTGCTTCATTGATTTGAAGGATATGGATATACTGTATATCATGGCTGACTGGGTTTGATGGTACTGACGGGGGTAAGTGTAAAGGAAAAAATTTTGCTTGTTATCCTGTTAAGCCTTAGCAAGACAGCCAACCCATCCTTCATGAGCTTAGAAAAGCAAACTGTTCACAGACAGTCTGTAACAGCAAGTATCTGAGAAAAATGAATATTGGCTCTTGGCAATGGTAAGTATAAACTTTTCCCAGTAAATTAGACTATTTCAGTTAGTATTCTGTAGTTACTAATTGTTACAATTCATCATAGATTTTGTTATATAGGAATTTGGCAGATTTTTTTCACAGTAATAAAATAGGACTGTTTTCCTAAATGATAGATTTTTAAGATGGATATTTGATTCCTAAATCTGTATTGGTTATCTTATTTTAGCATATAAGTACTATTAGTACTTTCAGTGGTATATAATTTCGGAAATTATAGCCTATTTGTATGAACTTGCATTTATTAGAAGTATTCCCTTTCTGCAACCAACATTTCACATTGGAATATGAGGAGTGCTATGGAGAGACTACAGAATTAGTAGTCAAGAAGGAATATTGAGAGTTGAGTTGAGAGAAGAAGATGCTGTTGATTTTGCATTTTAATTTTTCAGCACTTTAATAAGCTGGATAGTAATTTTTTTCCTCCTGCAATAATTTCATCATCCTGTAATTTTTTTCCTCCTGTAATTTCATCGTCCTGCAAACTAAGCTAGCTTTGGTAAAGTACATCCCTGTTTCTTTCTAAGGAGAGAAGCATTCTAACATTCACCTAAGAAATGTAGGTATTTTCTCAAGACCTCTGCTAAAGCTAAAAAAGAGTGTATGAAATAAGCGTCTCAAATTCTTTTGTCACTCTTAAGTGTAAATTGCTCCTTACTTATTTTGTGTGAATTGCTTGTCTGGAGAAAGTGACCCTGGAAACTGCATGGTTAGAAAATATTGTTCCCATTTTAGACACCAGAAATCAAATCCTAGGAGTTAGGATAGGGTGACAGATTTTGCCCATATTGCATTCTATGAACATTGGAATATTTTTCATACGTCACGATAATTTATATTTTATACTCCCAGACATTTCGAAAATAATAAAAAAAAACCCCACCTAATTTTCAGATAAATTTTTTATAGTGTGCAGTTACTCTGCAGGGTTTTTTTGGTGGGCTAAGTTTCAAGTATAAGCAAATACTTTAAATTGACCTGATTTCTGTTAAGAGGGACGAGGAATTCTGTAGCTCAAATAAATTTGAGTAATTCAGAGACTGAGAAAGAATTATAGTATTACACTGACAGTAACATCTTTCAGTATAGAAACTACATTTCATTATCGGAAATGGTTGTCATAGTTGTTATTGTTCATTTATGTTATAGTGAGATTGCTGCTGCTTTCACTATCAATTGTTGCAGCACATCTGGAGAGTATTTCCCATACCTGCAGTCATTTTTGGTGCTGACAAAGGATGAATTCCCTAGATAGCGCTCTAAATATCAGGATGACAAACTCACTGACATGAACAGGCTAATCCAGCTGATACTCAGTTTAGGAGGTTTTCCTTTGGTCTCTAAAACAGGAATAGCAGATGTCCAACAATGTAAACAGAAATGGCAGTTTATGTGATTTTTAAAACACATTTTCAGAGCTTTTGATGAAGGGAAGTTATTTTATGCAGTAGAAAAGACAGGTCATGCACAGCAAATTCTGTTCTCTATTTATAAATATGTTTTTGCTTATATGATAATGAATACATGAACATCCATTGTAGTAAAGTGTAGAAATAATAATTATTAGTAATTGTGTTAAAATCATGATGGAATGTTTAATAGACCATTTACAGCACAGAGGCTACCTAGTAGACTGTTGCAGTGTAAGGCAGTGCACATTTTTAAATGAAGGTAAAAATGAAAAATGCTGTTGCAGAAATTAAATATCTCCAACATTTAAAATAAATGCTTATCTTTGTTAATACATTATTTTGTCTTTTGTTGCAGAAGCTCAAAATAATTAATCAAAAAGTAAGATTACTTAATAAGTAGACCTGAGCTTTACAGGACATGAGTTTTACATATGATTTAGCAGAATTAAAAAAAAAAAGAAAAACAACTGACTTCACTTTTCCATAAAAAAAGCAGAAAGGCCTGGGTATATATAGCCCATGATTACTAATCTGTATTTCACTACAACTTTGCTGGCACTTGCATTCTTAGTGCTGAGTTAAAATAATCTTGAAAACATTTGACTGACTGCAATTGTAGTAGCATTTTCTGAATCTAAAGTCAAGAGCCTGCAGGGAGACAGTTTTAATATATTGGTGAGAAAAATATAATTTCTTTTCAAAATATTGGTCAAAATCTATTCAGCCAATTATATTGTGTCCATTTCTGCCTGCAGAAAAGTCAAAAATAATGCAAAATCTGATTACATGGGGTTTGGGTTTCCTAAATGTGTGGATTTATGGCGTATGTGATAGTCTTAGTTGTTTAGACAGTAACCTTCCATCTGAATCAGAACTGAAGATAGACTGACTGGTTTTTGCAATCTTTTTGTGGTCTGAAAAAAAAAAGGATCCTGATTTGGTGTGCTCATTAAAGTACCACTGTAGCAGTGAGCAACAAAGGGACCCCTGTTGTATTGCACTAAAGATTGAATCCAAACAGCCCGTCCAGAGACACGGTTCTTACAGACCCCCTTATGCATCCAAAGGAGCTCCCTTCATTGTAAAAAATCACACCCTTTTTATGCTTTTAGTCTCTACCTGACATAACTGTACCCAAACCGAGACTTAACAGAAAGAAGGCACCCATTGGCTGGCTCAGCTGCAGTGCGGCTGTCCATGCATCCTATCATCCAATCATCTTCCTGCTCATAAGCTGTCCGTGTATTCCTCCAGCCAATCATCTTCCTGCTCATACACTGTCCACGCATTCCTCCAGCCAATCGCAATCTCACTTCCAGCTGACTCTCTCCTCACTCATAACTACTACCTCTCGCCTCTCAACCAACTTCCATCTGTCCAGCCTGCAGCTGTGCCTTTCCCATGGGCCTTCTGGTGAACATAAGTCTTAGCAACTTAATAATTATAACCCCATATCCTATATTAGTCCATAAAAATATATAACCCCATAAAATCTTTTATTTTTTTATTAAGCAACGAAAACCTACTAGGAAAAACCTAAACGACTCGTAAGGCATTAATAACAGTGACAACAATAATAACTATAACAACTTTTGAAAAACTGTAACATAGGCTTATAACATAGTAACTACATACACATTAATTCGGGATGGCGTGACAAAAAGCCACACACACCATGATGGAATCCACTCCACATGTTGGCCTGTGGAGATGCAGGCATTGCCCCTCCCCTATGTCAACAAGTCCAGAGGTCCTTACCATTCTGCAGTCACTAAGTCCTTTGCCATCACAGGAGGTTTTAGATGAGCCTTTGTGTCAAAAGGATACTGTCTTTCACATGCAGTTTGTCCTGTCTCATAACGATTTTAAAAATTGAGAACCTACAGGGCTTTAGCTCATGAGGGCACCCCAACTCACCCCCTCTTTGTTTTTCAAGCAAGGATTTTAATGTTTTTTGGGCACACTCAACAACAGTACAGTTCATGGCATAAAATGATTGATCTGTGGGTCCCAGTACAAAACCTGTTGCAGATTGAGTTCACTCAATGATCCGTGTTTTTGTGTGTTTCCTTTGGATGCTCCATTCTCAAGAGCTAAGTGGATACTGCCATATACCCACTGAGTTCCATTTGATTGAAACCTGATTATTTTCAGACATGGAGTTCACGTTTTTATTAATTTTACAAAGTGCTATATGGTATTGTTATGGTCCCTGTAAATGGCTGCCTTCTTCCTTTTTCCTAGACATTTTGCAGACACTTTTGAAAAGGTTAGTTTTTTCAGGAAAATACACAGGTGAAACTAAGCAAGTGAAGACAGAATCCATTCCACCTGAGGCAAAGAGTGAGAAACATTGCTAAGACAGTCATTTTTGATGACACATTTTGTATGTGTGTGACATAAACGTTCTTTGAAATGAAATATGTTCTACAGTACTTCAGAAATGTGTGTTGAAAAATTATTCAAAAAAAATTCTAGTGGAAGCTTGATAAAGAGAAAAAATCAAAACTGGAACGTAGTTCAATAAGATGTGTTTCAATGAGATAAGTAAAAGGTAAAATCTTTTTGCCTACTCGCAGTGGAACTCAAGATTCTCCTATACTACTCATTCTAATGACATTGTAAATTATATGTGGAGCATCTACCCCAGTGTATGAAATCTAAAGTCGGGAAAACGCCACAAACCACAATCAGTACAGAAAATAAAAAGAAGAAATCAAGTACTAAACTTCAGCATTTGCCTGACATATTTGAGAATCTCAGATGGCTTTGGATAGTTCTGTTTAAAGTTTCCATGGTTTTAACTGGATCAGTTACTTCACTGTGAGGCGCTGAAACAGGTCACTCAGAGAAGCTGGGGATGCCCCATCCCTGGAGGTGTTCAAGGCCAAACTGGATGGAGCTTTGAGCAACCTGGTCTAGTGGAAGATGTCCCTGTCCATGGCACCGGTGTTGGGATGAGATGATCTTTAAGTTCCCTTCCAGCCTGAGCCATACTGTGATTGTCTAATTCACACTGGAAAATTCTAACTTTAGTGAAGAGGAACTAAGCAGTGAGAGACTGGACCACACATAGCTAGTAACTTGAGAAGCAAAGTCAAAGCAATGATTAGTATAGAATAGAAGAATATTGTGAAATACAAAGAGACACAATGGAAATAAATGGGAATTAAATTCACTGTTACTAAGTTCATCTAGGGAAACAAGAACAAAAATTATGATTCTGTATCAAAAGGGAGGAAACAGAAAGAAGGGTTTAATGTTGAAACACAGAAGGAAAGAGAAGTAAAATACTCTTGTTTGAGAAAAGCTTGTTTTGGTATGCTGTGACATCATTGTTCTGAAGTCTGTGACCACTGTAGAATCCAGTAGGGAGGTATTCAGTGAGGTGCCACTAAATTATTCATAGCCAAAACCTCTGAAGGTTTTGGCTATGGATAGCATAAGATTCTGAATTATAAGAAAGAGAGTTACAGCCTCAAAGGATAGTTTATATTATCCTGAAAGAACTCAAGTAAAATAGCTCCTGTGTTTTCAAATTTACTTCCAATCAGTGTTTTTAAGGCAACTTTTCCTGCATAACAAGATGAACTCAAAGTGACTCATTCCATTGGCTTTGGTTTGTAGGGTTTTTTTTTTTTTGCTTTCATTATCACAGAGCTCGTCATCATCTGCATTAAACTGAAGGAAACAGCATTACGGATGTTATCAACAATGAAAATAAATACGTTCTAGACAGAGATTTACTTGTATTTATAGTGGTATATAGATATAAGTACAAACATTTCTAGATTGATCTTTTACTTGAAATTAGGATGTTGTTATTTTGAGCTAACCCAAGCACTAATCTATGTAGTAAGAGTAACCTATCATGTAAGAAACTGTGTCAATGGACTTTGGCTTCCATCCAGGCAAATGCTGAATGCCTCTATTCCCAGTTAAGCTAATTTGTCTCTTGTTCATCTAGTGTCCAGCAGAGGACAAAACAGTTCCTAAGACAAGGTTTTACCCTGCAGTCCTGATGCATACAACTAATCCTTGCTCAAGTCGATAGGTCTACTCATGAGTAGGATTCAAGTTGATGAGATTCTTAATTCTCTTAATACATCTCAGCCCCAGCACCAATGAGACAAAAATAGACCAAGACAACACATGGGTAGAATAAACAAAAAGCAAAGAATGGGAGCCTCTTCTGATATGGTAGGCCTTAGAGAAGAAAGGATAAATTAACATACGGAAATGTAGTATGTGCAGCAAAACTATTTGCATCATGAAGTTCTTTCCAGTGTTTTTTTTAAATTTAAGTATCAACAATTTAACACACTGCAGGTACAATAAAAGTAATATGTAAATTCCATAATTAATATCCAAGAGCTGATACACTGAATAATAAAAACATTAGAGTTGGTGAAACTAATCACAAGTGAACAGTGCAAATAATTATTAAAATTTTTATCTGCTTACTGCCAAATACAAAAATTATTTAAAAAAATACAGCCTCATCATCCTGTTAACTTGTATCATAAATCTCATTTTCAACAATAAGGCAAAATCTGTAATCCTATCTTTGTAAACAACTGTGACCTGTGGCTGTTTCTACTGCTGATTTCACAGCTGCTTGCTCAGAGTTTTAAATTTTAGAAGGTATCAGACCATTTCCCAAAACCCTGACATGCAGAGAATCAGCACTATCTGCCTTCAGTACTTTCAGAGTGTCCCATGACACCAAATACACATAAATTTGAGTCGTAGTAGAACCGTTGATCATCTCAGACACAGAATTTGTTCTGCAAAGTCAAATTATATTTTATCATTACAAAACCTGGCAAAACTGGACATTTCAACTATGAGGAGAAACTGAAATGAATATGATTTTCTTCATAACTGATCCACAATCCCTGAGGATTCCTATCTCCTTAATATTCAAGCATCTTTCTTGCAGATTATTTTGGGTACTTCAGGTACTTTTTTATTCTTCAATCCATCTTCAACCAAGCAAACCTCATCCCCAAAGCCATCATAATTCAAATTCGTTGCTAACTGATTACAGATATGCCTATTATTCTTTCCTAAAAATGAGGCCTTAAACACTTCATATTAAAATGTGTCTCTGGCCTTATCTTGCATTCAGCATTTAGTATAATTCAGAATTTGTTTAAAGAGTAAACTGTGGTGCATACAACTGTAAAAGTAACCATCAAATATAAAGAGAAAGGCAGCTGTTTTTGATCTGCAGACAGTTTTTAACATCGTTTTAGTAATGACACATCATGTTTCCTATATTGAGGTTAACCATTTCATTACTTACTATAGAACAGGGAAAAAAAACCCCATGAATGGAATTCCATGAAATGGAATTCCCGGGGAACAAGTGAAAGTAGTATAGCAAATGCAAGTATTTTGGAAATATAACCATTAAGGTCAGGAAGGTGAAGGGAAGGAATTGAGTGTGTAACATCTTCCTTTAGCTGAATTGAGGAAGTTCCTAGACGTAAAGACATTTTCCCAGTTTCACCTTAATGAAATATAACTGAAACCTCAGCTGTCAAAGTCACATTAGGGTTCTCTTAGTTCCTAAGGTCATGAATATGTGTGTCATCTGCAGATCTTACATATGACTCCTCAAATATGAGGTTGCTACTAATGGCATACTTGCATATGTAACTCTAAAAGACAATATTGACTTTTATCTGAAACTGGTGGGAACTCCCTCCTGTGCTACACTACAAATAGGTACCACCTATTGTAGGTGCCAGTCCTTGTTCTTGCCTCTGTGTCCTTTAAAGCCTTGTATTTGATTTTAAGCTCATTCTTCCTTCTGAGAACAGAGCTCAGTTGGTGGGTTTGGCCTTCAAGCCAAAAGACTAAAGACTAAAAATTCCTGGAAAAAAAAACAGGTATATCTTCAAATTGAAACAGTGTAAACATTCCAAAGTGCCTGCTGTAAAATGAGTACACCATTTTCACAGTCTGCCTGTAGTGTCTTCCAGAAAGAGGAGAATTGCCTGCATTTTGCAGCCAGTTAATGAATGTATACTGGCATATTCAGTCATTCCAGCCTCACGCAAACTTAACATTTTTCAGAAGTAGAAATGACTGTGTCTTGAAAAAATTTCATGCCAGTTGTTTGGCTAGCAATGCTTCATGGCATACGGTGACATGTAACATGAGTTTTAAAATGTCAGTGTAATTATTTTAAAAGTTTTATCCTTGTATCCTTGTAAGATTCATATATTCTCATTATTCCAGGTAAGTTTGTGGCCTTAAAAATTCACTCACACTCCTTCCACGATGATGTATTGCATGTTCTGATAAACAAACATCAAAAGACTATTATGACTAATAACACTTGTCATTAGTTGATTTTTCCCAACAATAACTATCTGGATTTCCCAGACCATGCCTATGATGTATTAGTTGTTCAAATACTTCTCACTTCAAAGATTCCCTTCTCAAGAATACAATTATTATTAAGTATTTTGTTACACATATAAATAAGATTGATTTTAAAATGATTGCTTAAACAAAGTATTAATCTCTAAAAATCTGAATCAGATAAAATCATAGACTGTAAAAGATCACCCACTGCTCAAAAATTCCACAGATTTTAAAGGATGTAGGTTCAGGCCCTATAACTGAGACAATGTGATCTTGATTTTAAGATAGTATTTGAACATCTTCAAAAGCTGTTCCTAAATAACTAAAAGAAGAAATAAATGCATTAGTACCTGCTCTAGAACTTTTCTATTTTTTAGTATAACAAGTTATAATAAAACAAGTTAGTAAACCTGAGAGTTAGAGGGCAAAACTATTCCAGAGAATCTTTCTCATTATCCAATGTTTTCCCTCCCACACAGAAAACTAGAACACAGATGCCCTTGGTTCTTAGAAATGAGAAGAAAGAAAAGAAAAAGCTGCAAGAGCAGAAAGACCTCAGATTCCAGAGAATGTAAGTTTACAGAAATATTTAATATAAAATAAATCAACAGAAACATATGTGGCTATTCTTAATTTACTCATCAAGACGAAAATTCACTTTTTCTGCCCATAGCTGTTTGTCAGATTGAAAATATTTACACTTTAGTGTGGATACATACAGGTAATGTGTTACATAATGGTGAGGCTATTTCTTTTATTTTAGTTAAGCTGCTATCCTGTTTATTTCTGGCAAAAACTTTCCAAATATATTGTTGTTCAGTTGCCTCAAAATGTCATCATTCTTGGTGTAAATCTCAATGTTGTCTTAGTTTAATAGCTTGTTCTAATCCTGTTTAAGTAGATGTCACTATTAAACTGTTACCCTGTAGTGCACATGACCTTTTCTAAAAAAAAAAACAAAAAACCAAAGCAATGTAGAATTTTATGTCATTGTGTGAATGCCATGAAATCTTGCCTAGTACAGCCAGGAAACATTATTTTATTCTACTTAAATTAGGTAGCTGTGACTCACATCTCCTGGCAATGTGCACTGACCTGCTGTGTGATTGCATTAATTAATCCCTTTGTTTGCTCATCTGTAAAAGGATTATAAAAGCCAACTTCCATAGAGTTTTCCCAGACTGCAAGCAGGCAGTGGAATGTTGATTGACTCAGTGTGTTCACAGCAACAAAGTAAACATCAGGAGGAGTAATAAAATTTAAAATGTAGCTCTTATTATAAGCAAATAGAATATCCCCAAACAAAAACAAAAATTTATTTTAAAAATTTGCCAATATATTTAATTTCTCAGATCAGAGTGAATTAATGTGCCCCCCCCCCATTATCTTATTTCACATTACTTATCAGATAACTATGACAAAACTAGTTAATACTGAAATTAAAAAATAATAATGTGGAAAATACACTAGATCTTAAAGATAGTGTAGGCATTTTCTATGAAAACTGTCTCAAAGCTAATAATGTATTTGTGATCCTGCTTACCAAATCATGGGAAAATGTTTTTTCTTTCTTTTTTTAACCTTAAATTAGATGCACAGTTGTCACCCATTTGTAAATGCCAGCACAGTGTAGGAAGCCTTGAAAATAAAGCACATGAGGCTCTGTCTCACTTCACAGAGCCACTGGATGTAAAGGGTGCTGAAGAAGCTGGAAAAGATCATGAAAACAAGAATCAGAATAGCTCAGATGCTTCTGAAGACAGAGACTTTGATAATGTATCAGACATTGAAAAAGAAGGGAAGAAGGAAAAGAACTGTACTCCTAAAATGATCTCACCTCAGCAAGATCAAATCCTAGCTACAGTAACTTTTGGTGAGTCAGAGGGCTCATCCAAAGGAAAAATTACACTGAGGGGCAAGCCAGATACTTCAAACTCTGTTAGCTTGGCCACTGGAAAAATTTCTGCAGAAGTAAAATATGGCTCTTTTAATATTGAAGTAGAAATTAAGAATATTTCTTTGTTTGATTCTGGAACAAAAGTTGGGGATGAAAAAAGGAAGAGTTCAAAGAACAAGAAACGTCATGAAAGACAATGCCAGAAAAGTCATTGTTCAAAATGTTCGAAGTACGAGTGCCCTTTAACTGAACATTCATCAGAACACAGGGGGAAATATAAGGGATCCTCTATACATAAAATTCAAACTGCCATCAATGAAAGTCCCTCCCTGGAAATGAACATTGAAACGAAAGACATTCAGGTGGAATATACCAATAGAAATAAAAATCTGAAAGTTAACATTAAAGCTGGTGAGCAGGCACAGAGCAGACCACTCAACAGGGAACGTGAAGATACGTACTGGAGTGAAACAGATTATCCTGTCACAGAGGCACTGTGTAACACAGACTGTGAGTCATTGTTTAGCTTTCATGAAAATGCAGATTATACATTCCCAGATGGATATACACTTCTTCCTCCACCTAAAGAATTTGCTGACTGTGACAGAATGCACCTGGATACAATTGCAGAAGGCATATCTTCGTACCCTGTTAATAGCAGAAAGAAATCTGACGGACTCACTACAGCCTTGAGTATTTGGGAGGACGAAAATTATTTCTGTAAACTTGACACAGAGGACTATGAAGACCATTCGAATGAAAAGGAAGACTTTTCTAAGGATAAAATACTTTTCTCAAAAATAAATAATACTAATTGTCTTGTAGCTATTAATACCTTGCATAATCCAAACAATGGGAAAGAATGTGTTAGTAAAAGCAATGTATTATGTCAAGAAAGAAATAACTGTGACAAACACAGAGACAGAGGGCCAAAAACAGCAAGAAGAAAGTCTTTCCCGGATACTACCCTGGAGGTACCATCACCAGTTCACCCTAGAAGGGATTCTGGCTTTTACTCACTGCCATCCTTAAACGTATTGCTTAAGGAGACCAAAGCAGGAGATATCCATAGCAGGAACTCACATATTCCTATCAAATATAAGGAACTTTGTAAGTATCCTGACTTGACCTCCTCTCTGACAGAGCTTTGCAAGTATCCCAACTTGACCTCCTCTCTAAGGAATTTGAGGAATTTGAGAAGTCTTAAGTCCTCGTATCAGTATGCTTTCACATCATTTGATCATAATATTACCATTTATCCATCTGAGCCTGAAGAAGGTGTCTGTCTAGATGGCACTTGTTTACTGAAAGACTGTGCAGACTGTGTGGGGCAAGATGAAGAAACAGAAGAAACATTAATGGAGAGTCTTCCTTCCAGTGGTACTGTACCTGACAAAAGAGAAAATGACCATGAAGAGCCTCTGGGAAACTTATCCATGTGGGAAGAAGACTCAGAGTCTACTGAAGCTTTAGATAAAGAGAAATCAGAGTACAACTCTGTAGAAAAGCATGTTGAATGGCAAAACAAAGCTCACCTGGTACAAGCCTCTCCACTTTCTACAAGCCCTTCAGGTGAATTCATTAATGATAAAGAAAATACTAATTATGCATCTACAGAAAGCATCCCAAAACAATGTTCAGTTTTACAGTTAAATGTTCACCCACCTTATGCAGAGTCTGAGGTTACAAATAAAAGGAGAGAGTCAGTACTGACTGACCCTCCAGTGATAACTGGAGAAGTAGAAGGAAGACTTGTCCAAGGCAACACTACATTGATACCTGAATATTTTGGCTCTGCAGTAAAGAAAGAACCTAACCTTACCTGCAGTATACAAGAAAAATCCTTGCTGTCATCCTTGTTGTTAGATCGCAAAGAGAATGACATGAATAAAGCATTGGAAAGCCTTTCTGAGGTACAGGATGTATCTGGAGATGTCCTTGTTGAATCTGATTGCCATAATAATTCAGCACAGGTCTCCATTTTATCTACCTCTTCACTGTGCACAGAAAAGAAAGATAATTTCACAGAATATTTAAACATTAAGCAAAGCTTGGAGAACTTTCACAGTAAACAGTCAATTGATGACAGTTTAAGGAGAGAGCCTGGAGTAAATCAACTACCTCTGTTAGTCAAGTCCAACTTTGAAGAAATTAAATCAAATTTTGAAATTAAAGAATATAATTATGAGACTGCAGATATGTCATCATCAGTAAGACACATTAGTCAGAAAGGTAGGTGTTACAAGGCTTTTCAAGGTAATATCACTTACACATCTTCTGCTTATGAGCTTTTGTGACATCTGTTTTCTTGGAACGTAAATGTATATTTATAGTTTACAATGATATTATTATGGTATATGTTTGGCCATGGGGTTATAATATGCAGTTATTCTGCTGAGGATTCTAGGAACCATCTTGCAGAGCCAAGAAATCTAAATTAAAAAAAAAAAAAAAAACACAAAAAAAAATTAATGCAGCTTTGATCAAGAAGCAGTTTTCCTACATTAATCTGCCCCCTATTGTGTACATCTAGTGAGAGAAGAAAATAGCATTGCAGGAAGTGATAGTAAAAGCAGTTGCCATGTAATATGAGCTCAGAGTGCAAGTCTGTGTTTAAAACCACATAAATCTGGCTTTCAAGTCCATGTGATTGACATGAATACTGTATGTATGAATGCATATTGGTCTTAATTCTGGCAGAATATTTTCATAAAATGACCATAAGGGATCCTTTAACCTGCTTTTCTCCTCTCTTTTATATGTTTGAAGAAACTGCATATGAAAAAGGCTTGTTTTTAATAGCTAGTATTTTACAAAATTTCTTGTCTTCCTTTTTGTAATCCATCTACCCATATCCATAACTGTTCTTCTAAAATGAGTGTTTTGAAGTATAAAAATTTTAAGCCATCCTGGGATATTGCACACTACAATGTGAGCATTTTACATTATGAATATGTGTGTATGTGTTGTTAAAATATCACTCCAAACACTTTCATTTTATTTTTTAAATATTAATCAGGTTATATGCAAATATATCTCAGTTTTACCTCTCCAGAAGATGATGTTTCCAGCAGATTTGGAGGCTAAGAGTTTTATATCATTGAAAAATATACATTTTCTTATGGAAAATGTCTTATATAATCCTAATTCAAAGCAGCTGAAGTTTTAAAAAATTTTTTTAGTTCACTATACCTGTAGAAAGACTGGCATGACCTCCATGGCTGTCTTGTTTAGCATTGTAATGGATATAAAAAAAAAAAAACTGAAGTATTTTAGACACTATATAGATATACTACATTGATTCATATTGCTGTATAGACTAGTATCTCAAGATCAGTATCTCAATACCAGAGAACTGATGAAATGGAAATCTCTATAGAGCAAGGTATAGAATTAAGATACTTGAGGAAACTGCATGCCAAAATCCTTGACTTCTCAGACATTAGACCTAAATGGTTAAGGACACAACACAGAAGTGAGATATAGCTATGTTTTTCATTTTTATTTTCTTTTCTCTTCATTTATTCTCTCTTCCCTTTTGCCCCTTGCTAAGAATTATCTACGTGTGTTCTTTCTCATACCTGTCATCTTGCTTTGGCCCTCTTTTGATCCAGAGTCATATTTTGATTTTCCTTCAGTACCAGCAATGCTGTGGAGGTCCTCCCTTAAATGAATGAATGTGTACACCCAGAATAAATTTTACAGCCTACTTTGCCAAGACATTGGGCAGTGTGGGACTTACGGAGCTTAGTAATCCAGTGACACTGGAAAGCAAATGTCATTTTTCAGCAAAGAATGAGAACATCTTCAACAGAGGAGAGGAGATGCCACTGTGGTAAATAGGATGAGGGAAAGGCAATCTAGGAGTCTCTAGTGTTCTGGGGACTTCATGATTGTATCATAGAGGAAAAGACCCCTGCAAATGGCGCTAGAAGGGCATTGCAAGAGATAGGTTTCCTGAGTCTCAGCAAGGTCTGGAATAGTGCCCTGAAATGCCCTTGCTGAGTTACATGTGATGAAGATCTGGCTGAAGCCAGAAAAAGGCTGTACAGCCATGAGTGTATCTACACATTCCTCCAGGGAGCCTGTGAAGATTGGACTTTCTCCCTGTCTGTCCTTGCCAGTGGCCACAGTCACATTTTCAATACAGAATATAATACAAGATCTGTTTTACCATTGTTGTTTTATCTGAAATAATAATGCAAATATTATGTTTATTCTGCCTTGGCTAAAAAGAAGTCTAAACCAGGAAAATCTCAATGCATATCTTGCAAGATTATTAGTATTCAAATAGGAGGTTATATAGCTACCTATTGGCCACTTCAGAAATGTATGATGTTAACAAGATTCCTGAGCAATTTACAAGTTTCTGCATTAAAATAGTGATGTACTATGCTATGAGAGTATTTAACTAGAGATACTTCTACTTCTTGCTGCATATAGGCCTCAATTAGTCTAAAATGTGCATTTTCAGAATATTTTCAGTATTATTTGATATTTTCATTTATATATTGGTTAGATTATTCTTGTGTTTAGAATGTGGAAATATTACACATAAAATTACTTATACAAGTTGTGTCACATATTTCTCACAAACAACATCTGGTTATAACTTAGACTTGAAATCAGAAATGAATAAAACCAGAAAATTGCCTTTGAAGAAAGACACCAGAGCAAGTGACAGTTCCCAGGAAGATGCAATAGATCAGTGGGCCAGAAGACGGAAACAGTTCAAAGACAGCAAAAAGTGCAGTTCAACTGGAGGAAGCTCCATAAACAGCACAATCACTGAGGGATCAAGTGAGTGCATTAGTATTACACTCGGTATCTTTCCTGTTTGTGTAATTGGTAATATGACAGGCTTTCAGGCTTTTCAGCTAAGGAAATTGATCTCCAGTTCACTATCTGAATTAGTGTCTGTGTTAGTCATTGTCATGAGTAACATGAAACATCCTTTCTCCTTGGTTAAGCAAACAATCTTACTAAAAAAAAGTTGATTCTACCATGCATGTTCATAGTATGACATGTTCTAATAATATGCACAAATAATATTAAGACAAACTTTAGGCAAAAACATGTAATTACATGGCAGCAGGTTTGAGGTTATAACAAAAATCATCATCCTGATATCTACTTATGTCAAAGCATGCTGAGCTGGAAGTCTTTCCTCCTCACAAAGGTAACCACCTGCTCCAAATTTAATCTACCCTTGTTGCCTAGATTGTTATTCACTGTGACTCATAACCGTCTCTTTAAGAAATCTGTCACCTTGCCACATGCAAATTCATCAGCTTAAACTTCATGGGAAGGAATTTTTAAGATGAACTGCTTAGTAAATTTGCATTGCATGCAGATGGAGCCACCAAGTAAGGATTGCACAGTCTAGGGAGAACATATGTGGATATGTGGTACTTCTTACTTTACACTGCCTTACCTCCTGTTTTGCTATTTTAGTAATATAAAAAAATACTTTGTGGGAATGAAGAAATGGGCACTTCTCTGTGGAAATATTTTGTGCTATGAGTACTTTTGGTGCATGAAATTTCATTTCTAGGTGTATAGCCTCCTCTTTGAAGAATGGAAAATATGAGCATATAGAAGACTCTGAACTCTGAGTTTTCAGTGCAAGACCAATAGATAATAAACTATAAATATGTTGCATGCCCTTACCAAAGAGTTAAATCCCACATTAATTCACTGCTCATACATAGATTTCAGTTGCCAGGTGGGTTACCAAGAGGGACCTGAGATATGTGAACCAGAAGGGAACCCAAGCCTTTTTGAAGTAGTAATTGAAGAGCAAGCAGGATACCCTGAGGTATCTAATATCGTACAAGCCACCTCTGTTCAGGTAATTGAGCCAATCCCTAAGGTTTTAATGCCTGTTAACCAAGGAGAAGGCATGACTAACATTTCACATGGAAATAAAGAGGGTCTTTATTGGTGGCAATTTTCATTGCTTGCCCCTAAAACAAGTTCTATGCCATCGACTAGAAAGTTACCATGTCAAACCACCTGCACTCAAAAAAACTTACCAGACGCTATACACACCAGGCTAAACTATTCTTTGATTTCAACAGTGATGTCTCTTGAATATAAAACTGGACCATAAATTTTACTAAGTTGGGCATGTATTGGTTTCATAGAGAAAACATATATATATATATCTTTAAGAAATCAAACAAGTCAAAAAAGAGCAAGTTGGAAGAACTAGAATTGCTTTCCCTGAGACAAGGTTTTGTGTAGCATATGGCATAGACCCAGAGTAGTCTCAAGAACAGGTGACTGGGCAGACAATTCTGTCACAGATTCTCACATTTAATCATTTTGGATAATATGCCACAGGCCTGAGACTTCTGTCCCTTTTGGTTTGGTAGCTTGACTGTTACCCTCTGTTGGCAGACAACTCTGATTGACATATGGAAGCAGCAGCTCCTTACATTCTTATTTCCAGCATCTGGGAATAAATTAAGTGTTCTTGTTTGTTTGACTTTCCAATTTGACATCTGTTCCAAAAACTCAAGGAGAAGAGAAAGGAAATGTTTTGGCATAATTCCATACTGTCAGCATGGCAGTGTATATAGTTTTGCCTATTTGTGACATTTTAACCTACTCTAACTCTACTAAAATTATAAAAATTCAGCACTAAACTGGCAAAATACTATGCTGTTCTGAGTTGTTTGGTGCTAGTCTAGGTTTTAATTTATGGATTCAAGGTAAAATGATCTTTAAACATATCAGCATAGTAATATTTATTTATTTGTCTATTTGCTAGTAGCTTCTTAAACAGTTAAGCATGTAATCTCACACTTTCTGCATAATAAGAGAGGAGCCAGTGGACCTGGAGTATTTGTCTAGATAGACATTTCTTAGAAAATGAGCACATTTTCTAAGAGTAGAAAGGACTGCCACTTGGATGTATTGAGGAAGTGACTTCCTGAAAAAATAAAACTTTAAATAAAGGTATATTTTTATCTTCTCTGTTTTTAAACTGGGAATCATTTTACATCAAACACAGGATAAACAAAGCAAACAGATCATTCATCCAGCTGCATTAAATCTAGGTTCATTATACCAGGCATTTCATACTGAAAGGTATGTGATGGTTTTTTCCTCTCAGAAAATTTATATTTTCAGCCTATACATTAGCAGAACATCTGATGATGTATACTTATATATGACTTTCACCATCCAGTCTTAACTTTGAAGCTCCAGCTCCTGGTCTGCTTGTGATGTTGTTAGACTATTTATTTACATTCAACTTGCTATTTATGACCTGTCACAATCAGCTGCCTGACATCCTATTGCCTTGAGAGCCTCAGCTTTAGCAGAGAACTAGAGTTCTCCTCCATCTCCATGTGAACTCATTGCAAGACATTGTGAATGTAAATTATTTTAAAGTATGAATCTGAAAATCCTCAGGATAACACATCATACACATATTCAACAGCCAATGAAGGAACTAGCCAGGAATTCTGTGGTAAAAGAAAAAAAAAACCACTATCAAACTATTACTTCCTCACCTCCTTTTTAAAAAAACTTAATGTCTTGAAGAGCTAAGAGTAAGCAAACAGAAAATATGGTCATCAATGCCCCTGTCATGGAAGATACTTTTCCCTTTTGTCTTCTGATAGGAACTGAACTCATACTAAATTTCTAGATTTGTTTGATTTCCTAATCAAATAGGTCACATTAGATAGCTTAAGAACTAGCTAAAGCCAGATTTGTCTTAAAGAGTTGCAGCTCCCGTTTTGACCACTTGCATTAAGACTTCACTTCTTACTCAAGTCCAACGTGCATTAGCCTCCAGTATTATGATCTTATATTTGGAAATCCTTGTAGACTTCTCCTTTAACAGCAACAAAATTGAGGAACTCAGTACAAACATTACAAACAGTTAATTAAGGAGTTTGTGGCACTTCTTGTATGCTGGGTGGCTGAGGTCTCTTATTCTTCATACATTTTCCCTCCTGACATAACTTTTACTTGTTTTATCATCATGACAGTAAATTCAGAGGATGCTCGATCAGTAGATCTGGGACTGTGTTCTGAAAATGAAGATGGAGGTTTTTATACAGAAAACTTTCATTCTGCTTCCTGGGTTTTCAGAGGAGATGATGTCTCTCCAGATAACAGTCCTAGATGTCTCAGCAAAAGACCTAGACCAGTGGCAAGTAAGTTGGCTAGAGCAACAGGTAATAAATGTCATAAAAATTTATTCATTTTGGGCACTCTGAGAATTTCAGGGGAATGACATTTTGGAGCAGATGCTGGTCTTTTATGCTAAAGACAGGAAAAGGAGCAACCCAAGAATCTAAAAGCTTAGTTAAAAAATAAATAATTCTTATTTTGCTATTGTCTTGCAAAATATCATCATTACTTGATAAACTGGTTAAAGTTCATAACTAAACCTCATGAGATGAGGGTAGAGGCAAATGCCATGACTTCTTCAAGCATGACAAAATCATAGAGATATCTATGGTCATAAAGTATTATAATGGACATAAAATCTGTTTTACATCAAACTTTCAGGCATAGTTTATCCAGAAAGAAAATAGTCATTTGCTAGGTGTATGGAGGATTGTTCTATTTGTAGTTTAAATCTGTGCAAACAAATATAGTGAACAAGTTTTTCTGTGGGAGGGGAGGTTTTCCTTCTGTTCTTAGATGTTAAGTCACTCAAAAGTAACAGAGTTCAAAGAAGTAAGACAAGCTGAAACACCCCTATAGCTTTCCAGGAAATTGTCCTTTGTTGGAGCTCATAAATCATGCAGAATATAAGAGAAAACAAATGTCCACTATAAATCTTCTCATATGAAAAATTTCCCTTAACACAGATGAGAATACTCTGGAAAACCATTTTGGTTGCTTCTTCTCCCAGGGGAGAGCTCAGAACTTCAGCATTATTGTTAAAGTCAGTATTGAAGTATCTATTTTGGACAAATAACATCAATTGGCCTGCTATTAAAGTAACCATGAAAGCAATTTCTGTCTTCCAAGTAGTATGCAATTTGAAGACAAAACAACTGTCATAAATTACTATTGAATTGGCCTCCATTAAGAAAAAAAACACAGTAAGGTAGTCAAATGATCAAAACCAGACACTCCAAGAAATCAAATTTACACCGAAATCATTCTTAAGCATATTTGCTAAAGAGCCAGGCCATTTAAGTCAGAATAATAATACTAATAGATCCTAAGAAAAAGATGGAAGTAGGCAATTAGACCCTGATCTTCCTTTTTACGGAGGCTGATCCCTTCTGTAAGTGTTAAATTTTGATGAGTTGAAAGATATTTAAACCCCCCTTGGCACAAAGGGGCCCACTGTGGTTGGGGAGGCTGGACTACGGGACTGGGAGGCATTCTGAGAGTGTGGAGAGGAAAGAAAAACAAAAGAAGAAGAAACAACTATCCAAAAGATAGAGGCCTTCTGAAATATAAAAAGAACGAAACTACAAGCAACAGATTTAAACTCATTTGAGAAATTAGAGTGTATTTTGTATTTGCAGCATAGAGGTTTGACTCAGAGGGCATGAGTGTTTTTTCTCTCCCAAAACACCATCAGTAAAGTGGAATACCTGAATACTTCAGCTCTTCATTACAAAGTCCAGGCTTGTAATTTAAATTACTGTCTGCCTTTGCGCTAATATGAATGAAACTTGATTTGTTGCAGTGTGAGTAGTGTCACCGCCTTAGGACCAGCACTAAACAGCCAGGAGTGATAGGGAAAGCACCCCAATCATTTGTAAAATCAGTAATGCTCAGTACCTACAAAAAGTTTTAAAAACAGACTGCTGCTTATTAAATTGACTGTGTCAAGAAAAAAGGTCTCTTTCTTCCTACTTCCAGTTCGAGAAAGAACAGTGAAGATCGCTAAAGGAACTGGCAATTACCCTTGGGGTTTCAGGATCCAGTTCTCAAAGCCTATCCTTGTGACTGAAGTTGACACAAGTAAGTTGTGTTTGTACTAGTTAATTTCTCCTGTGGAAATAAATAAGAAATAAATACATAATATTAGATACACTGATATAATGATTTTATATATATATCTACATTATATAATATGATCTACATAGTATTGAACATGTTTTATATTAATTTATAATATTGATGTGCACAATAATTTCCATAATTAGTGAATGCAAGGTGTTTGAGAGCAAAAACTGCTCATAAGCAACTGTCTTAGAGCTCCACTATCCCTAGCAGTAAATCAAACCCCACTGCCCTGTCTTCTTCCATGTCAGTTCATACCTTGTGCAAGTGCCTGCATTTTGCTTCCCTCAAGATGTAAAGTCTAAAACTTTTGTGGGTTGACATCAATGAATGACAATAGGTCATTAAAAATTAAAATGAGGATACGGTGATCCTTCTAGTATTTCCAAAAATCTTATTGGCTAGGGACACTTCTGCTTGGATCCATCGAGCCATCTGTTGGTCTTGATGCGTGGATTGTTAACTTCTTCTGGGAATTATGATGATTGTAAGAAAAGAAACTCCAAAAGAAACTCCAAAACCCAAGTGAGTGAGCAAAGAATGGCAGATGATTTTCAGCAAAGATGAAATGTAAGATACTTCCTCTATAGAAGAAAGACCTAGCTGTACCATGCCTTAATAATGGTGTTGGCACTTGCGCTCAGGAATGAGATCTTGGGAGTCACCACTGTAAGGTCTCTGAAGTCATTGGCTCTGTGCCTAATGTCAACTTAGAAATCTGGCTAAAAGTTGACTCAGTCAGTAACAGCAGAGAGAATGAGAAGCAGGCAGTTTGTCGTTTTACTGCTGCCTAAGACCTTGGCTCATCCAAATCTAGAGCGCTGCTTGCTCTACTGCTCTGCATCTCAGGACAGGCACAGTAGAATTAGGAAAAGAGCAGAAGATACAGGAGACTATGATAGATCCTTACTAAAAATAGCAGATACTATGCAAAATGTCATCCCATACAGAAAAGGCTCATGCATGCCTTCTGGCATGGCATCTGAGAATAGCTCTGTCACTATTACCAGCCTTATGTATTAGATTGTCCATCATCCTGACAACACTGAGAAAGCCTGTGAATTCAGGAGCCTGTGAGTTTGTAAGTTCTTTACCTAAGTACAAATAAAATCATACATCTTACATACATTAGCTCTGATACTTACCAGTTTATCCCTACTAGTTAAAATTAGGTATAACAACTCACATTTTATATCACTCTTTTATTTGTATGTTGTTTTCAAATGCAGTTGCTTTAAAACAGTGGCAACATTAAAAAATAGAGATTTTTCAGATAAGCTTGTAGTAAAATTATGTTTTCTCCAAATATAACTCATTTCATTGGGAAAAAATTCTTCCCTGTGAAAGTGGTGAGGCACTCACACAGGTTGTCCAGCGAGGCTGTGGATGCCACATCCCTTCAAAAGTTCAAGGCAGGGTTAAATGGGACTTTGAACAACTTGGTCTAGTGGAAAGGGATTAGAACTAGGTGATCTTTATGGTCCCTTTCAGCTGAAATCATTCTATGTTCTATAATGAATATTTTAGTAATAATTTTACAGTCCACTTAAGGTCGTAAAGTCTGGTATGGCATGCTCAAAATGTTATGACAAAATGTTATGACATTTACAAATTGTTTTTAATACACATGAGGGTGGACCGGGGCTTTATTGTGCCTGTTTATTATTAAGCTTTTCCTAATCTTATCCCTACAATTTCTAAGCATTCTCAGAAATACACTGAAGGATCACATTTACTGCATCATAGGGTGCAAAGTCTTTAAAAGCACACAGTAAATGTACAGTCACGTACAGTTAAGTACATGAAATAATATTTTCTAAAACTATTATTTCACAGTACATTAGGAACGCTTATTTATAAATGAGAAGATAAATACTGTGTCTGAGAAATTTGTTACTGGGATTTAAGTAACTGTGTATTGGTGCCCATAAATAGAGCATATTTATCACCTCCCTAGTTTGTTTCCATTCCTGGCTGGCATGTGCCTGAGCAGGGTTTTTATTACGAATGCACGTGCTTTACAATGGTTAACAAATAAACAAAAGGTGATGCATTAAAAATCGGATTCAGTTTTTCCTTCACTGGGACCTTTTCAACTTAACATGTAATTTCTTCCTAAAACCAAAAATCCTCAAAATGCTATATCCAAATTCTATTAACCAGCAAAGATAAATATCAGTACAGAAGGTACTCTTTGGGGTTAAATTCAAAGTTTATCAGAATAACAGATTTTTTTTTTTAGTGACTTTATTGAGCAGTGCATCAGATCTTTCTTTGCACTTCAGTCCAAAAAACTCTCAGATACTGAAATGTCTAATTGAATGTTAAAGCATTTAAATCCTAATGGTATTTTAAATGGAATTTCTCCATTGCAAGTGATTAACTAGAGTTGCACCCGTATCCAAATCCTGAAACTTCATTAACAGATGAGTAACAGGTTGGTCAGTAAAACTTGTTCCACATCCAAGTTGGCATCATGAATGCCTTAAAACATACTCCTTGGTTGGTTGAAGAGATACTTGTTTAGCTAGAAAAGCATGATCATATAGGCATGCTTGATATCTTAGCACTAAATAATTTTTTGTGCTTGTTTTTTTGGTTTTGGTGGTTTTCTTTTGTTTGTCTTTGGTTTTATTTCTTTTTTCTTTTTCTTTTTTTCTCTTTTTCTTTTTTTCTCTTTTTCTTTTTCTTTTTCTTTTGTTTTTCTTTTTCTTCCAGACAGTGCAGCTGAAGAAGCAGGGCTTCAAGTTGGGGATATTCTGATAGCAGTAAATGGAACTGATGTTACCAGTATGCCACATTCAGAAGCTGCAAATCTGGCAAGAAAAGGTAATTCTGAGATCACAATAAATTAAATGAATGGGTCAGGTTTTCTGCTGAATGCTCCAAGTATATCCAGAGAAATGGGGTGATGTATGCAACAGAAATCTCAATTAATAGTTTAATGCTTTACTATTTCATACAGTAGTATTGCCGAGATAATTTTTGTATCTAGACTTTGTTTTTTAGACACTTTAGAAAATTATTCCCCAAGGAGCATGTAACTGTAATGGTTTTGGCTCTCCTGTTACAACGAAAGTGACTCAGAAAGTCCTGAAAGTGACTGGAGAGACACAAATGCCTTATTTATGCCTTATACTTCCTCAGGGAGAGACTTCACATCTTCCTTCTGTTTCTCTGTTGCCAAGATCTGAAGTCTAGTCGGGAGATCAGAGAGTTAATTTCATTAGGCATTCTTTTGCACCACCACAGAAACAGTCAGGGACATTAGTCCAGTACATCCTTCCCAGAATTGTGATGACTGAAACCCAAAGATAGCCATGTTTACATGCTGAAAAGTAATTTACTGTTATTCCCTTATTTATCCCAAAAAAAAACTTTGACAAATGATCATGGAAAATTCAGTAAATTAAAATACTTTTACAAGGTAATGACAAATTTGACTTGACACATACCATGTTCTTTAACTATAGAGCTGCCATTCATACTGTTGTATTTAAGAGAATGTTGAGTGTTTTAGCAGATAAATCTCTGATTATTGGTATTTTCAACTCCTCAGAGAACACCCCCCGGATTGAATCTTGGCACACCAACAGCATTTCCAGAGTCAAGCGTCCCCCAAAAAGAAACCCAGCAAATGTTTTGCAGATGAAATTGTGTCACAGTCACATTTCTCAATCTGCTTTCAGGCATTACCACCTGCTCTTTAGTGTTGATACAATCAGAATTTCAGGCCTTTAGGTTCAAAATCGTAGATGTATTGATACTGTCAGCAAATATTGTGGTGTTGCATCTCATTGATGATGAAGATAACATTTTTTCTTTAATCTTGCAACCTATCATCTCTTCCGAGCGCTTACCTTTTGCAAATGATAACTAGATGCTTTAGCACAGGTTAGTTTCCAACAGCCGCCCTCCTCAGTGAGGGGCACAGAAAAGGTTACAATAATCCAAGGCATGGAAAATGAAGAATTCTCAAGAGCATATGTAAAATGACAGAGATTGAAGGTGCCCCTAAGAGCATTTTCAGCAATTTTTCATTAAACTTCAATTTATGTACACCCATTTGAGCAATGAAATTCAATTACTTCTCCTAACTGATAAAATAGACAAGTGCCAAAGATGCTGCTTGCAAAGATAGGTCACAAAAATTTTTTTAGATGTGTCTTCAGATAGCTGGCTCCACTACTAGTTCTCAACACAAAATTAGTTTAATTCCTGAATTTGTATTAAAAGAAGGCCAAATATCACTTGATTTAATATGCTTCCTTGGCTGCTCTGTTTCTTTTTACTTCTGGAAGATACATTGGGAGGACATGGGCGTGGTATAGAATACCGCCTTCCTTCTCCCTACCCTACATGGGTATTCAGAAATATTGACACATTTATAGTTTTGACTTATGTTTTCACATGTAATATTTTAGGTCCGGATATCCTGACTATGATAGTGGGATCAGACATCAGCCGTTACCCCAACACCCCCAAACCTACCTGCCGAGGATATCTGCACAAACGAACACAATCAGCAATACTGAAGGGCTGGAGAAAGAGGTGGTTTGTGCTGAAACATAATGGTTACCTACAGTATTACAAACACAAGAAGGTAAGGAGAGTGGCTGGTGAGGAGTCAGACTGTGTCCTGAATTATGAAGTGTAGCAGTTCTGTATTCAAATTTACAGATCATTATCGTGACTTATGGTATTTGGAGCATAACCTCAATGCTACAGGGTTTTGCATGAAGTGTATAAAGGAGGCTTGTTGAGTGTTCTTCTACAATTTGTGCCAGTCGCTGCTATCAGAGTGATCCTGAGATTGTGTTGCAAAAGTCCTTTTTCCAACTCGTCTGTCCAAGAAGGATTCAGAAGTCTTTGGCTGTTGTTCTCAGGGTTGTTTATTAATTGTTATCCCGAACATTTTCTGTCTGGCCTGCCGTGATCTGTTCAGCAGGTCACTTGGAGGCACACTGCCTGCCCAAGAGGCCACTGTTGTCTTTTATACTATAAGCTACGTATTTGATATTTACTATTATAGTCCAATACCTATCACCTATGTTAGACAGTGACTTTCTACTCTAGACCAATCTGAAAGTGCCAACATCACCCAAATCATGGAGGCTATGAAGAAGAAGGAAGAAGCACAGGGCATGCCCTAATTCCTCCATCTTGGAGCCTCAGACCCCCATGTACAAAGTCCCAAACCCACATGTACAAAATCTTAGTTTTTCCCTTCACCCTGTGATCATTACTACTGTGCTATCTAAACCTTTGTGACTTGCAATTATTCATGTAAAGTTGGTAGCTGATTCCATGGGTCACACTCAAAGCCACAGGGGTCTTTGGCTGCACGTCAGGGTCTCCGACGCCCCTGGCCAGGGCTCAAATCATCCAGGAACATCAGAGAGACATCCTGGATTCCTACACAGTTCTCTATGCATCTTATATTTCCAGCAGAATAGCTGGTAGTCTTGTTTCTTTGCATCTGTCATGGTAGACACATGAGCCATCTAATCATGAATATGCTGCAGAACCTCTGGGTATGCAACAAAACAGTCTGGCCAGTGCTTTATTTCAGCACTAGCTATTTGTCAAAACAAAACCAAGTAAAAAACTTCACACTAAAAAGATGCAAACATGTAGGAAACATTCTTTTGAAGAGATTTCATTTTATCATAACCAGATCCATCATCAAACTCTTGAAATGTAAAAATGCATATCTAGTTATACTTTTAAACACTTTCCAGTTTTGATCAATTAAATACCACAGACTGTTAGATAAATTCAAGTGAGGATTAGAAGGTGCCCCATAATCTTACATTCACTAAGATTTAATTACATTTTTACTTCTTCCTTTTAACTAGTAGGTTTCTTTTAATTCATTTGTTCCTCAACTACCTTACTTGTTGCACTAAGAAAATAAATATTTCAATCATGCAAACTACGTGCATTTGCTTTTTTCTTAAAAAGAGTAAATACATTTAAAGCATTGCATAAATATTTTATAGAAGTAGCTAACTACTGCTAATTTTCTTGCGTTATCCAAGACTAATGCCCTTCAATTACTTTTTAAATTATTTCATGCTCGTTTTTTGCTAACTGTCCCTGGATTGCAAAGAATACATTTCAGAATACTGAAATATTGAGGTGCTATTTTAGCAGATGAAAACACAAGGATTTTCTTTACTGCCTCATGTGCTTACAGGATGTTCTGAAGAGTCAATTAGTAAGAGAGAGAGAGAGAGCAAGATACTTAAAATAAATGCAGTTCTTCACTACTGAGAGATCTAATGTCCAAATGAAATCAGAGGGATCTCAAGTGTATTCATTGGCACTTCTTTCTTTTGGTATGATTTCTCTCAGGATGTGGAAAGAGGACTGCTCATCCCACTTTTTTTTTTTTACAGGAAGCACAAATTATATTTTTCGTTTAACACAACTTTTTATATTTTATGCCAGCTGCATGATTAAATTGGCAAGATTATGTTCCTGGTCTTGCCTTATTCTGGAGGAAAAAAAATTCGCTTGCTGTATCTAGGAAGTTCTTTGAAATAGTTAATTAAAAGCAAGAATAATTCAGGAATAAAAAAACTTCAGGAAAAGCTGTCACTATCCAGTAAAATAGCCAGGGTAATCAATTTACTCATCTTCATTCTATTGTTAAGAACATCAGCTTACATTGGTGTATTTCCAGTGACTCCAGCAAGGCCATGCCTGCTCTCCAGTTGTGTAAGAAGACAACTTGGCTTTTTATTTAAGCCTGAAATGCAGCATATAATGTTTTGTAGTGAAGAAAGGAAAGGGTGATTCATCTCTGCTTCAGTCCATATCAAAAAACCACAGGGAGCTAGATTTCCTCATCATTGTAACCTACAGATAGAAATTATCCATCTTGAATTTTTCTCTTCCAGCCTACCTTAAAAAGAAGATTCCTAGAGTTTTTTACATTTGACTCTCCCATGTAATTGCTGCTCTTTTTGAGTCATCTCTAGCCAGTCACACAGTGGTGAAGTGATAGCTGTTGGAAAATATTCAGTCACTTCCCACAAAAGGTTACTTTCTTTTCCCTCAAACAGATGCTGCCAACAGATATCCTTGACTCTGCAATCCGTATCAATAGCTAAAACATATTTTTCACCTCAGTGATTGTAGCTGTGTTTGCCACCTCTGAGCCAAGATATTTTTGTGTTAGAACCTTGGTTTTGGTAAATTACTGAGATCTGCAGAAATAAATTATTTATAATACTTTTGCCTATACTTGGCAATCATGGAGTTCCACTATATATTCTACAGATCTGATCCTCGGTTGTCCAGAACACTGGATCTTCTTAAACATGCTAAATCCTTATTTCTCAACATGCCCGGTTTTTCTCTTAAAGGAAAGATATCTGGAAATTATGAGGAGACAGACATGAATGTACACTTAAATCCTTCCCTAAGGCAAGTACAAGCAAACAAGTTTCTTGTGCTTGAACTTAACACATTTTTTCAGGGAAAGCTGAAAACACACCAATATAGTCACACACTTTCTTTACAGACGGCAAAGTTTGCTCCTTTAAAAGTACCATTTGCTGCTCATCACAGCAAAGGGGCTGCAAAGTCACCACAAAATGTTTGTAGTGAAGACTTCAGTATGGGAAAAATAAGTCTTAATCAGCTTTACATGAGACCAATAAGATAGAAAAAACAATCTACCTCACAGCAGCAGAGCATCACTTCAACATCTCTGAGCTATCATCAGCAAGTCACTTTTAGAACATGACAGCTAGCTTGAAAACCTTAAAATTGGTAGCAGTCTTCAGGATAAAAAAATAGTGGTCTTGTGACTTCATTAAAGAAAAAGAATATAGTTTCCAGGACCCAGGAACAAATGGGTCATTAAGGAATTTAAAGACTGTGGAGGATGCATTCATTTATCATGGGAAAATATCTGCTAGAATGCTAACAGTGTTTGAGGCTTAATAGGAAAACACAAGGATTAAGAAGGCATTATAGTCAAAAACTTGTTTCCTAAAATTCCTCATTACAAATATCTGTCATGTAAGGAGTTCAACAAATTTACTACTGGTTTTTACAAAACTGCTAAAAGTGCCAGTGAAAGTGAGAATTTCCTAAAAAAACATTTATAACAAGCTTCTATCTGGTTTTTATCTTGCAGTGTTTCTAGGAATTGTTTTCAGTCTTTGGACATAGGTAGACCCTGGTAAAGAGGATAGTGAGACAGATAACTAATCTAGCCCCTCAAAGGTAATGAAGAAGTAAATATAATTGTGGTTATCGTCTAGGAGAAGCTCTAAAGAAGTCTCTGCAACAGGAAAGCTTTATCAATATATCTCCATGTAGACTCCCTTTCCAGATGTCAGAGATTGATTAATTCTAGTCAAACCAGCTCTATCAAGTCCTTGTATTACTTCTGTAATTTATTCCATTTCACTGTCCAATTCCCTCAGCTAAGAATGATGTAGAGCTATAGTAGTTAGAAATAAAGATCTAAAGAATATGGGTTTGTTGCCAGCATTTTGTATGGACTCCAAGTAGGAAAGTCAAAAGAAGAAGCTGTAATAGGAAGGAAGTAGGAGCAGTTACATTGGAAGGACTAGTCAAGTTGGAAACTATTGCCCTGACAATAGAAAATAGCATGCTTTAGAGATTCAGCTGTAGTGAGAGACTGAACTGTGAATAAAGAGAAAACCATCTTTCCTGTGTAGCCCCAAGTCTCAGAGAAATGGCCTTCATGATAGTTCATGCTGGTAATGCTCTAAAATATGTTATAAGAAAACTACAAAATATACTCTTGAAAAGCACTCTTCCTGTGCCAGCATTGAAGGACAGGAATGTGCTTTTTTGTAATCATATATAATAATGTCACTTTTAAAAAGAGAATTGTGATTTGCATTTCTTAAGCTCCCAAGTTTAATGCCTCTAGGAAGCCCTTAGGCATAGTGTGAGTGACTGAGACAAAGTATCTCAAAGCTGAGGGGAGGTCAGTGATAACAAAGGCATGCATTTCTTATCATCCAAAACAATTACACCCCAACCTGGTAAATAGCTATTACATCACTTAAATCATTAGATGTTAGGTCTTATGCCTGTTTCCATTAGAATAGAATAGAGAAGGGAAAAAATGCTTTTAAATTATTTTCATTTCTGTAGTATATGGAGTCGAATTATTACACCAAGAAAAAAATTCCCTGCCTGTCATGTGCAGAGCGTTCAGAGCATTTCAATCTATGACAAATATTCAGTCCTTTGTTCTCTTGAACAAGCCTGTGTGTTCATTGCTAAGCCTAATCACTTTATATAAGTGGCTTAGATAGAAATAGATTTAGGTCTAAGGCATTGCTTATAGAGGTATCACTTCTATTTGTTCTTCATTCTTGCTTGGAGCTGTATCACCATAGTCTGGAAGGTGCCACTTTATATAGAGCCTGTGTATAATCTAATTTCTTAACATTTACCATGAGTCCCATGGCTCTAGAATATGTTTTTCAGTTGACATTTAAGAACCTGATGAATCCATTGTCTCCAATACATCCTCTGTATTATTTCTATTGAGAAATTAGAAATAATGCTAGCTGATGATATACATGTTAATTTTGGCTTAAAAGATTGCATACCCTGACCAAGAGAAGGTCATACACAGATACATTATTTGATCTGATTCAAGTTCAAAATTTTAACTGAATATTTCTTTCTGTGAGACTTGGGCTTGAAAACTGTTCATTACCTTTTGTGGAATTAATTGCAACAAATTACTCAACCTCAAGAAAGAACCAACTGGACCAACTGGAATGAGAAGATTAACCATTCCATGAGACCGTTTGATTGTACTGCATCAGACAGATAGTACTGGTTGGTGTAGGATAATTAGGTGCTTCAAATCAGAGAAGCTTTTAAATGTTTTTCCATATTGTTTTGTTCTTCAGTATATTTCTGTTCTCTTTAGATAATACGTAAATTATTTAAAGCAAAACAAAATTAAAAACTACGTAAAATTATCTCTATTGGCAAAAAATGCCATACAAACTGTTCTGGAGTCTAGAGCTCCCTGTTCACTGACATACACAAGCCCTTTGCTCAAGGACAAAGGAAATAGATGTAAGGAAAAAAGACATTAAAAAAATTAGTCTTTTCTCTGCATTGATGTGCCCAGCTCAAAGAAGGAGTAAGTGTAAACAAATTTCAGCTGTAGTTTCCCTAAAGAAACAAAAAATGAGCCTACCACAAATACAGTGATTAGAAAAAAAGACATAGGGAGAAGAAGATTTTAGTGATACACTAAGCAAGCAGCACCAAACCTCAAGGAGAAGCTGGTCAGAGAAAACCAGAAAATAATAGATGGTGAAAATTCCAGGGAGGGTTGGGGACATGTCAGCTATGATGGTGAAAGCTAGGCAAATAAGAAATAAGCAAAAAAAACAAGTTCAGTTTCCTGTCTCAGTTAAGAGATGTCTGTTTTAAGAACACTGAGGGACATCCAGGAAGATATTTTTGAAAGACAGTCAAAATTTGGTCATGCCACTACTGACCTGAAACTAATCTGAACCACTGACCTCAGGGCAACTGCCTCACACTTCCTACTGCCAGGCTAGCGAAGATTTCCTTTCCTGCTTTCTAGCTCCGCTCAGTTTTCACATTGTCTTTCAGATTCCTTCTAGGATTTGATACTGTTTTCTGTAAAGTTACTTTCATTCCCTCTTACTAGTAGCTGCAGAGTATTTTGTATATTACTTTCAAGTTCATTTCATAGTTACTTGCGTCATTACTTTTTATGTTTTTTTACTGCTAATAGCATGAAATGTGCATATATTTTCTCAGCTACTTCTTAATGATACATGAAGAAACTAACTGTGCTTGAACAAAGTTTGAATGTAGTGAATCACTCAGGAAATACTATGAATGGCATTAATTGGAATTCTGGAGTTACTTGTACCAAATTAAATGGCACTACATGTACTACCTTAATGAGCATTTGATACAATATAGGAAGGAAACACCTAACTTTCTGTTTTTATTTCTTTCTGATTTCAGTTTCTCATCATTATACATTGTCCAGTACTCTAAGTTGTTTTTTTTTTGCAGAAACATTTAACCTAAAACTCAGACCATCTTAGGAAAACCAGCAGTATAGGAACAGTTACTTCAGGTGTTTCTCCGGTTCACAGAATAGCATGTACCAAAGAAGCACCTGCTTCCTGCCTTCAACCTAGAAAACTTCATCCATGTTTGATACTTAAGACTGCCTAGAATTCATAAACTAGATGACCACAACCTTGAGGAAAGAAAAAAAAACATAGTTTACACAGGATGGAACAGTAGTAGCTAAAATCTGAGTTAGTTCATTTAAAATCTGTACCAAATATATGATCATCTCAGGCAGCATCACATAGGTATATGAGGTTCCATAATGGCAGTATCATCAATGGGTTGAACTTAAGTCTCAGGTGTAAGAAATTACTTCTACAATTTTTTTTTTTTTTTGGCAATATACCTTTGGCACTTCTTGCAGCAAAGGGATATTTTCCAAAGGAATGATCTCTTATTCATGAAAGCCACATGAGTGAAAAAACACCCCTTACAAACACGTGGATGTGACACACAGACATGGTGTTAGCTGGGAACAAGGTGATGCTGGGCTAATGGTTTGACATGATCATTATTAAGGTCTTTTCCAAGCTTAAAAATTCTATGATTTTCTGGTCTAGATCATCAGAATTAGGGGAGCGCAGCTCTCTATCATTCAGTGAAGGGAATTTGGTCTCCCTTTAAATGCCTCCAATCCATCTTAGTCCATTCCTCGTTGTATTTGAAACACAGTGGACATAAATATTTCTTGGTGCCACAAAACTTCTATTTACATTCATTCTAGCCACCACAGAAAGTTTTTACAAAATAGGTTTATAGGAATGTGCAGTAATAGTGATCAGTCATTTCGGTATACAAAGAGACCATTGCCTTCAGGACCATGGACAGGATCCTACTGAATAATGCCTCCTCGTTGCAGCACAGGCTGTGCTTCCCTGTAGGAACAGGATTGGAACCTTAATACACATTGTGGTTATGCTGTCTTTGCAATGTTATTTTGTGTCTGAAGGCATTATAAGTAAAGCAGTCACACTGTGTTATAGTAGCCTCCTTGAGCCAGGTCTAATAAACTCTAGGAGGCCAGTAACACATCCAAGACAGCTCAGCTACCCTTGGAGGCATAAAAATCAGCAGGATGGCTTCTGTTGCAGTGTTGGAAACAAAAAGGTTTAATAAAAGGCAAAATGACTGTTGTCATTATTAGGGACTGTTTTGTTCCTACAGAAGAATTATGTGTAACAAAGTGATAATTACATGTGCCAGTGATAATACAATCAAGTATTTAACTATTTACTTCCCACAAGTGCATTTTTTTTTTCATGAAAAGCTCTTTATGTTTATTTTTAGGCTGAGAAAAAATTACATGAGGCAAACACAGTTCAGCTCCTTCTGACTAAATTTAATTAATTCCCAACAATCAACCAGTTTTATTCTATGAGACTCTGCCATCTGTGTATTTTGCAGATTGCACTCATGCTCTTCAGAGGCCCCAGCATTAACTTTCTTTTTTCATTTTATTCTCACCAAATTTGATGCAATTGTTATAACTCCAGTCACAGGTCGTCAAGGAAAAGGGGCTGAGAATATTTTTTAAAACACAGACAGAGTTCACTATCCAATTGTTATAACGCCAGTCACAGGTCATCAAGGAAAAGGGGCTGAGAATATTTTTTAAAACACAGACAGAGTTCACTATCCAGATGTGTGCACCTTTGTTTTTAGTTATGACATGTATTTAAGGAGAGCTGGGCTGGGGAATTGTGGGAATAAACTCCTTCACCTACCCATGTGCATGAAGGAGCTGAATGGCTCTTGATTGCTAACCACAGGGGAAGACATTTGCAGTGCTCTTCAGTCTCAAAGAGCTTTGATACAATCAGAAACGAGCAAAAGGGTTTTGAAGGGCTCTGCATTGAAGGTTGTCTGAATTGTGTGGGAAGGTTTATGAACATAATGATATTTACAGCAAGGAACTGAAAGGAACTGAAATTATGCTCACTATTTTCAAATATAAGCATTTTTTGCCTGTATCTATGCATGTAAGGTGAGTGTTTCTGCATAAACCAAACTGCAACCACTGCACTTATTATCAGAGAGACCCAGGATCCTAAATTCTTAAGTGCACTTTGAAAATCCTGGTGTCACTCAGCTGCACCCTCAATGTTTGGAATATATTCATATACCTAGAAACTTTATTTGCATGCAGATATGGCTTCTGATGAACCAAAATCAATTAAGAGAGCAAAAACAGAGACGCAAGTTTAGAGGGTGTTTGATTAGTTTCATATTTGCTCTGAACTTTGGGCACTCTTTCTTTCTAATTGCAGGATGAAGGGAAGTGCAGACCCCTGGAAGTAACAAAACTGGAAGGAGCAGAAATTGGTGTCGACACCAGTCTGGGTAAACCATTTGTTTTTAAATGTATACCTCAAGCTGGAAACAGGATTTTCTACTTCTGTGCAACTTCCAATCAAGAAATGAAGAGGTAAGTATCTTTCATTTTAATGGCTTCTGTTTTGTTACTCCAGCATGGGAAGAAGGAGGTTGAATCTTTGGAGGATGTTTGCAATACCTACCTTGATCCTTAGGGGAAAAAATTAAAAATCTATCAGCAACTTAAAGAAAGATAATGTTTCTATTTGTAAATTGCAGAAGCTTCAAAAATTATTTTTCAGTTTCATTGCTTTTTTCTTTAAATAAAATCTTTAACGTTCCTGTTTTTTTACCATCCTGATTCCTTGATTTATCCTGAGAACAAAAACTTCACCTCTATTCTCATGCCTTCTCTCCCACTTTTATATCAAATGGAAATGTAAATTTTCTTGTGGATGTAAACTTGCTTATCAGTCTCTCTTCTGCCCAACAAGGATAGCACTAGGAATAAATACAATCCCATCTTCATCTCCTTTTCTGTCTTTCTGTTGCATTTTCATTTTAGTATTTTGAAATGCAAATGTGCCACAAAAACATGTTGGTTCTGATAAGAGGCAATGTCTTCAGGTTTGACACAGAGTTAGAATTTTAAAATAATGTTTTGCTTTTCCCAAAGATGACAGGTGACAAAAAGAGACTAAAATCACCCGTAATACAAGCAATGGAGTAATTACTTTCAAAAAGAACTAAAATCAAGTCTTATTTTCCTCTTTGTTTTATTGTGAATTGTCAGAAAAATAAAGCTGTGAATTAAGTTGATAATTTGGTATTCATACACCCATTTTTTAATATCATCTTACTACTTAACATAACCCACCATTGTAATAGCAAAGCATTTTCCATTGCCAAATTTTGTATCATCCATAGCCCAACAGAATAACTTTGCCAACAAATAGCTTATATTAGCAACAAATAGCTATATTCTGTAGTTTCCCTTGTAAGGGGTTTTTACGTTTCCCACTAATTCATTGTCTGCATTATAACAAAGACAAGGAGAGTAATCATTTAGCCTGACAAGCTGAACTATATTTGAACTATACATTTTGATATATAGATTCCCTTGTCTGCAATATTGCCTTTTTTTATTACAATGTGTTATACAGCAAGCTCTGAGACTTAAATTTTTGAGAGCAATGTTTATTTAGATTTAATCCATTAGTTTTCTGACTTAAAGCCTTAAATATGTTCTGAAAATTGTGCATCCCTTTAGATGCTGTATGTCAGCAAGAATTAGAAGAGGCAGTGAAGCATATTTGTTCTGATCTACCAAACTAATCTATTCTCACTTTTTGTCATATTACAGGTGGCTGGAAGCTATGGATAAAGCAGTGCATCCCATTCATCAGGTAATGCTGTATGTAGGTGAAAAGCATGTGTACAGCAGATTGTGCAGAAGACTGAGAGAGAGAGAGTAGCTGTGTTTGTACATGGTCAGATGCAGACAACAAAATGGAAGCTGCACACTTCTGTTCTGTTAGGCTGTGAAGCACTCCCAATCTAAGAGCCATATACAGAATTATGACTCAGCTTATATGCTTTGCTGCGATATGGTGGAATTAATCAAAACGCTTCCTCTCCAGATATGAGCAGCTTTAGGCTGGTTTGGAAACATAACATGAAATTAGTGTAGCAGGCAGAAAGCAAGGGTAGAGATGACTCTCACAAGCTTGTGTTAAGCCTTAGGTAGTACTGTTCGGAGTAAAAGAAGAAAAGGGCCATATCTTCCTAAGCATTCCCCACAGTGCTGCCTTGATTGCAGGCAACCCACTTTGTCCAACAGAATATGGGGTGGCAATGAGACATGATTGCTGAGTTCTTATTTTCTGTGTTTTCAGAGATAAAGTATGTATGTTGATAAAAATTGACTTAACTGTCTCTTTTCACTGTTATGTTCTTTGCTGGCCTCTGTGGCTGGGAAAAATACAGCCATAATTGATCTTGAGCTGCTACTTGGAGACCTTACTCAGCCCAGCATAATTCAGTATCAATGGTCACTGACCCCTGAACTGGGAATTGAAAAGCTAATTTTAGTGTTTCCAGACTTTGAACCATAGAGGTCAAAGACATTTTAGTCTGCTCTTTCCTCTCCTGCTATAGACAGACCACCTTTATAAAAATATGAAAATTGCAAGGTGCAAATTAAAACCTTCATTAATGAGTGAAAAAAATTATATGAGTGATTCCTTCAGCAGTGTTTAATGATAGGTTTAAAAACAGTGAATAGTGTTTCTTGTTGCTTTAATACCTTTTGCACTGAAGTAAAATTGATCAAACATATATTTATTTCGGCTTTAGCTTTCACATGAGGTTATAAGTGCAAAACCAAACTTGTTTCCAAGTACATTCTTCCTGAGCACTTCTCAACAGAATATGAAGGAATCCACACACTTGAAAACAGCAAAAATAGATCAAATAATTTTGAAAGTATCTATCCTAACCTAAAGAAACAATATAACAACCTGAGCCAAAAATGATAATAAAGGCTTACATAGACAAAACACATCAAAAGAGTCAATCTTTAGTGTAACATGCATAAACCCGTTATATAAAATTTCCAACATTAGATGTGCAGAAAAATCATTCATGCATTCATCCATTAACAACACAGTAAAAAAAAGGGAAGGGAAGGGAAGGGAAGGGAAGGGAAGGGAAGGGAAGGGAAGGGAAGGGAAGGGAAGGGAAGGGAAGGGAAGGGAAGGGAAGGGAAGGGAAGGGAAGGGAAGGGAAGGGAAGGGAAGGGAAGGGAAGGGAAGGGAAGGGAAGGGAAGGGAAGGGAAGGGAAGGGAAGGGAAGGGAAGGGGAGGGAAGGGAAACATTTTGTGTGTGGTAGTGCGTCCATCGAAGTCTGAATGCAGTATCCCACTGACAGACATCACAACATTTTCTCTGAAACCCAGAGAGCAGATGGTGAGTTTTCTCTTGCCAGATTATATAGAGTGAAGGTCACGCAATCAATACCTACTGAGGTCAAGCAATCAACACTGAAATTTTTTTTAAAAAAACTTCATACAGCTGTGAAGTAGTCCTGTTTGTACCTACAAAACATGTACTGAAAAATAAAATAGGTGCAGAAAAGACAAATCATTGTTTTAAGAGGAGAGTAGACATTTGGATATTTTCTATCACATACACAGTTATGTAATTTCATTTTCAGCATTGAATTTTGTTGTAACTTAACCCCAGTAGCAGTTCAGCCCCAGACAGCTGCCCACTCACTAGCTCGCAGTGTGAGAGGGGGAAAGAATCAGAAGACTGAAAGTGAGAAGACTAGTGGGTTGAGATAAGGGCATTTTAACAAATAAAGCAAAACCCACACACAGAGGAAGAGCAAACCAAGGGATTCATTCACCCCTTTCCATGGCTGGACAGGTGTTCAGCCATCCCCAGGAGAGTAGGGCCTCATCACATGTAAGGAGTACTCAGGAAAAGAATAACCACCACTCAAAAGTTACCCCAATTCCTTGTTCTTCCCCAGGTTTCATATGCTGAGCATGTTGTAAGTTCTAGGATATCCTTGTGGTTGGTTAGGGTCACCTGTCCTAGCTGAGTTCCCTCCCTACTCCTTGTGCATCCCCCGCCTCCTCACTGGTGAGGTGAAGGGCAGAAAGCCCTTGGCTCCATTCAAGCCCTCCTCAGCAATAACTAAAACATCCCCATGTTGTCAACACTGTTTTCAGCACAAAACCCAAACACAGCCCATACTAGCTACTGTGAAGAAAATTAACTCTATTCCAGCAAAAGCCAGCACAACTTTTCAGAAGATTTTCACAGCAAAAGCTTATTTCTTAGCAGAAGACTAGAGCTTCTGTCTTTTCATACTGGCATGTCCTCCTTAATTTCTTACCAGAACATTTCATTACATACTTACTTTACAGAACCATGTTTGGGTAGATGTCACACTGCATAACACTGCACTCCCACCACTGGCTATCAAGAACCCTGAGTGCCTGGGGCTTCTCCACCAGCTGGACAGGAGTAAAGATGCCTGGATTCAGCACTACTGCATTCTGAAGGATGGATGTTTGTACTTTTATGCCACTCTCCGGTCTACACCTGCCCAAGGTAGGGATGGCTACTAGATTTTGATTTATTATTGAAGTAGAAATGTTTCACTGCAGTTTCCAAGTAGAACTTTTACCATTAATGGGAGTTTCTTATAAGGAAATTCATGCTGTTCCATGAAGGTGAATGAAGGAAAACCAGACTCAGTCTCTATGTATTCACTAGCCACCTAATTCCTAACCCTAGTATTTTTTCCTTTTCCTCCTACATTTTTATTTTTTCTGTCTGAAATGGAGTTATTCTGCACACATTACCTTAGGAGCAGTTATCAGAAACAAGATCCACCCTTCTTTATGATGGGTTGAGGCAGTCCCACTGATGGCAGTCTCCTGAAAGCTGTCAAATCCTGCATGTTAGGAAGTATCCACAGATATCATGAGCTCTGACTGACTGCCCTGAAACTACCAGGTTTTCACATGATGTTGTTAAAGCGCTTCCATCTCTCAATATGCAGATGTTTCCTAGTGCTGGAGAGCCTGTGGTCAAGGATGTGGCCACAGTCATTTGCAGCTAAAGCTGCCATCTCTCCTGCCACAGCAGGAGAGGGTGGCTGCCTACTCTCAAAGCAGCAAAATGATGCTACTGGGGTCAGTTGGAATCAGAGCTCACTTCACACACACAGAGGGGATGGATGAGGACCTGCAAGTGCTTCCTCCCTGTGCTAAGGGAGGTGGCAGTCAGAAGAACCAGAAAAAAAAATACTTTTCTTTTTACTTGCTAGCCAGTCTTCAGACCAAAAGGGAAAAACTTTTCTTAGCACTTATGCTATTATGATCAGGCAGAAGGTACTCCACTTTCTATCATTTGCATAACACTCTTCATCTGCCAAAGGCCATACTTACAAAATGACTAAGGATTTCCTCTTGACATTAAACCAAAGCTAAGGTTTTCATGGAGAAAAACAATGAATTATCAGAAATCCAGAAATTAAGTTTTATGGATTTATGACTCTGGAGCTTATGTTCCTACTGCCAAATATATTATTTTGGTGTTTAAATATCCTACCATATAAAAATTCTTCTACATGTTAGTATTTTTTCTTTTCCTAGTGCATTTCTTTTCCATTTTCACCACATATTCTCATTTTGTTATATCATTCTCAATTCTAGAACATTAATTTGGTGCTGTTGTGCCTAAATGTGAGACTCCCCAAAAATAAAGACCCTGTTCTGCAGATCTTTCTGACTATTCACCATGTATGTATAAAGTGAACTTACACCTTAAGTTGCACTGAAGTAAAGTCTAAAGGAAAAAAATAAATAAGAAGAACAAAACAAAAAACAGGTAAAATCAAAATGTCCAGAAGATCAAATTCTGTCTAATACCTCTCCTTCACAGCTGGGTAATGTGGCCTGCAGTGACACTTCAGGAACTAACAGCAGCAATAGTAACCAAACCTGATTTTAGGCTTTTTTTTTCATGGTGAAATTCATATCCCTTTAGTTTTTAAAGGAATGAAAAAGAAAGTATCAGTGACAAGAGCCCCCCTTCCAAAGAACTTTACAGTAGCTAGAGGCAGCCTCATTAATGTCAGTCAAAAACTAGGAAAAATATTTTGCCATGTCTTATTTAATGAAAAGCCAAATAAATCTTTATTGGTCATCATTTGATAGATAGGAATCCTGTTTAACATTGTTGAAATCAATTTTCATAAAAGAAACAGAACTTTCAGATTTTTAAAGATAAAGTATATAAAACTCTGTGAAGACACCAATCTGAAAATCCAATCTGCCAGATTTGTTGGTATGCTTGTAATTGGCAGTAATTCTATAAATGATATCTGCAATATACATAATGCATACTATTTTATTCTATCCAGGTGGCCTTTACCTGCAGGGCTATATTGTGAGTGAACAGTCCCTGGGGTCCAAGAGATCTGTCATTGAACTCAAACCTCCATCTGAAGAATTTAAAACTTTTTACTTATGTGCAGAGAATGTAAATGAAAACAAAAGGTAAATCGAGTATTTTTAATTTGTCTTTTTTTTTTCCAGTTTATTTACCAGACTTTAGGAGACCAGGAACTCTGTAGCTTGGGAAGATCTAGTGATCTTTGCAGCCTGTTTTTACTTTTCCCCCTAGATTTCCCTTTAGCAGTAGCCTTCGTCAAACTGCAGTAAAACATAACCTGTAACATGTGAGTCATCAGTTCTGTTCTTTTCAATGCTGGAACAGCAGGGCCAACTTGCAGAGGTTTGGAAATCAACCTGGATAAGGTGTCTTTCACAATTATGTGTGGGTGATTATACTGAACACAAAAGCTGTGGCACTTCTCATTAATGAAAGTAGAGTGTATATCCTTCTCATTCCCAAGAATTATTGACTTTGAACAATGGCCATTGTAATTTAATTAATTTAAGCAAATTGGACAATTGAAACACATTCTGAAGGTAAATTCCCTCACCATAATCCAGTCAAATTCCCACATCTGTGGGAGTTTTTACCTAAAGCCTATTAATTACACTACCTGGCCTTTAATTTAATGAACAGAAGACAAAGCTTTTCAGTACGTTGGAAATTTGCTGTTAGGCAATATTGGTTTTGTAGCCAACTTCTCCACCTTCTGCATCTCTCCAATCCACTGATTATGAGTACACATAGTAACAGAATTGAATTCCACTTATTAAAGGTGTGTCTCAAAGGGCAGAGAAATGCACACATAACACTTGAAAAGGGACAATTGTTGGTCTTTCGTTTCTTCTAGGTGGATTACAGCTTTGAAAGCTTCAATTAATAAATGGCTACCCCTACACCAGGCAATCCAAGATTTCATGAACAGACCACTGGAGGAGACAAGGATGTGAGAAGGAAGCTCAGGTTTTCCCCTGTTTCTGTTTTGCATCTAAAATTCCATGCTATGTCTTTTGAGTCATCTCAAGAGATACTCTAGCAGCCGCTAATCTTTAGCATTGCTACACATTCAGAAGTTTTGGAAGGATTAAAAAATAAACGCAAAGCAATGTTGCCTTCTTTGTCACTGTATTTTGTGTTTCTACTTCAACTCAGACCACACATAGAGTCTACTTTACAGCTGTGACTTGACATACATTCCACATACATTTTGTACTCTCTACTGGGGTTTTTTGGTTTTTTTGGGTTTTGGTGGATTTTTTGCAAATGCAATCTTTGCAAAATGTTCTGCTTTTTCATTCAGATGATTCATATGTAGATTTGCCTATAAGTTTCTAGGTGTTGTTTTGCTTGAGACCAGCTGGGTTTACCGAAGGGTTAGCAGCTACATACTTATTACATGGAATAAATCTGTACATTTTTGTTGAGCTATTGTACATTATGTCTTAATTTTATGATGATTTTGATTTGGTCATCTGCCATCACATCACTGTTGCCATATATGCCTATATGTAACAAGGATTTTTTCAGGGCTCACCCCTAGTTGGGATGACCCCGAAAGATGGAAAAGTCTCTCCTCCAACCCATGCCTTCAAAGAAGGACTCAGTAGTCTTCAGTCGTCCAGTCTCAAGGTAGTTTATTGTAAGTTATCTAAAAGATTTTCTTCCTGAGCTGCTGCAGTCTGTTCAGCAGCTCAGACAAAGGCACACTGCCCTCCCAGGGGGCTGGTGCCATCTTTTATATCATACATTACATATCAAATGTTTATGGATTTTCCCCAATGCCTATTTACCTATATTGACTGGTGACTTTCTACTCTAAACCAATCTGTGAGTGCCAACATCACCATGAACATGGAGGTTAGGAAGGAGAAAGAAGGAGGACAGGGCACACACAAATTCCTCCATCTTATAACCTCTGACCCCCATGTACAAAACTTGGACCCCTGTGTACAAGGCCCAAAACACCCCTGTACAGCAATCAAAAACTCTTCCCTTCACCTTGTGACTACTTCTACTACAATACCTAAACTTTTGTGACTTCTTGTTCTTCCTGCAAGGTTGGTAAATTGTTCCATGGGTCAGATTCAAAGCTACAGGGGTTTCTGGCTGCATGCCAGGGTCTCAAATGCTTCTGACCTGGGCCTGGACCATCCAAGAATGTCTGAGGGACATTCTGGGTTCCAACAGAATTTTATACTATCATCTCTTTATTATAAAAGTTTTGTACCTTTTCGGTGTTTTCTGGTGAGCAGCTCCTCTGAGCACACCCTCTCTCTCTCACCAGGTAACCAGCTGACTCCAGTTCTGCTCCTACTTTGGGGCATGTCCTCTTAACAAACCAACCCACTCTTTTATAGCTCTTGGTGTTCTTATTAGTTACAGCTGTGGCCTGTTAAGTTAGGCCTTCTCCTCATTTTTGATAATTGGCCCAGATGCAACTCCTTAGGGGTAAGATTTCCTTCCATACCATCTCTATTCTATCCCCCCACACATCACAGCACATTTGTGAACAGAAATCAATTCAAGAATCAAAGGATGCTCTTTCCTCCAAAGTTAGCAGTAAAAGACAGCAGGATAACTCTTCCTATGAATAAATCTGGATATTCAGTTTCCAAGCTTATCAAAACACTAATTCAAGGAAAATTACAAAGGTTAGTTCTAAGATGCACCCAATACAAAAAAAAAAAACCTGCCCGTCTGTGAAATTGTAATTATAAAAGTTGTGATACTTGCTTTTCTTGTGATCTTTAGACCTTAAGATTGTTTGAACACACTAGAAACTCAGCTATTCACTTGCTGGTACCATTAGCCTGGAAAATATCAATTGCAGAGCAGAAAAAAGTTTAAAAAACCCAAGTGGTGCTCCCCCAGCCACTACAAATGTATTTTTTAGGAGACAGAATCATTAGCTTTACATGCTTGATGAAATAGTACTTCAAAGAATGCTGCTAAACTGTTCCAATTATTTGCTACAGTGACTTGAGTGATTTATTTCAGAAATAAGAATGGTTAGTTAATCAGTGTAGGAATTTTTTTGAAAACAGGCACCCAACCCTAGATATGTTACCATGTTTGCTTTGTATAAATCTGCGTTCTGAGGTAAAATGCACAACTGCATGTGAAAAAAAAAAAAAGTCGTCACAGCTGTATTCTATATTCTACAGTATTTTTAAAATGTTGTGTTCAGAAATGCAATTTGCATTTCTGCTACAACTCCAAAAATAAATAATGAAATAGCTATGAATTACTTCTTTTTCTTACTCATTTTCACAGTGAAGAAAATAACACTTACGGGTCAAGTACAAATGCTGTTTACTTGAGACGAATAACTTTCCCTGGGGAATAGCTGTCCAATTCAGAGTGACAGTTCAGAGCTAGGAAGCAGAAAAGCAAACAAACAAAAAAAAAAAAACAAAAAAACTAATGCAAACAAAATTACACACAACAAATGTATTTTCCGTTAGAAACAGTAGTAAGTCCTGAGAAGAGCAATGTAACTGTAGAAGGGTGTGGAGTACAGATCCTGTAAGAAGCAGCTGAGGGAGCTGGGGGTGTTTAGCCTGGAGAAAAGGAGGGTTAGGGGGACCTTAATGAGTCTATGATTAAAAAAAGTCAATGTAGTGAGTAAACTTAGGATTTCTCAAATGACCATAAACTTTGAAAAATTATTTAAAAAGAAAACCAAAAACTATCAAGCTTTAGAACATTTCATTTTTAACCCAGGGAATTTGAGGAGGAGCCAATGCAAGCTTTCTACATTTCTTTGAGTCAAGGCTTGTTCTTTTCTGTCTGCTTGACAAGAGATCAGAGTAGCCCATGGCTGTTGTTTTTTTCCTGGGAAGTAGCTACAGACCCCAGGGACTTTGGCTGCCATCCACTCCTTCTTGTACAAATTCTTCACCTTTCCTTGGTAGAAGAACCAAAGGCATTCTGAAAAGTATACTGAAATTTTTCTCAACATGTATCAATAGCATGAATATTACCACCACAGAAATTTGCAATTTCTCAAGCTTAGTGACCATAGCTGATGCTACTGTGATTTTCACCAGGTATTCACACCACTTTTTGGGCAATATTTCTAGTATGAATTATAGCTCACTTAGCTTGGCTTACATATGAACTACTGGACAAATATTAGTCATCAAGTCAGCCATGCCTTTTAAAAAAAACTAAAGTAGGAGGTTAATTCTGCATCCTTTCTATAACACAACCAGATGTTATTTATTACAAAGAAACAGTAATGCATGCATCTCATGTTGCTAGTGAATGGCCCTTCCCAAGGATGTCTCTTTAAGGTAGGAAAGAGTGTAACAAAAGAGTACCCAGACTGCTCCCTTTACCCTTCACTAGCCTAAACAATTAATCCAAATACATTTCATACCAGAGGTTATGTTATTACCATGCTCCAAGTGCAAATAGAAGTGATGAAGAAGTTATGGGTAAGTTGAAGAAAGTTAAAAACCACAAAACCCTGGATCTCTTAGGCAGGGAAAAGCTGAGGGATTGGATGAGGTAGTTTGATGAGGAAATTGCAACTGTTCAATAGCAAAAAAGACCTTCCCACTTATTCAAGGGCAAACATGGTACCTATAACCAGAACTAGAGTTACTGGATGGCATGTGTGGTGGAATGTAGAATAATTTCTAATTCTTTTAACAGGTTTGCTATTTATTACACAAGTAACCTTCAACACGATTTCAGTACTATGCAGTCTGTGTTTAGTTACTTGAGAACTTTATAATGGAAAGGTTTAAGACCAAATAAACAAACAGCATGCCTTTATTGACAAGGTACAGTAAAGCCATAAGCAGAACTGTCACATGCATTCCCATCCTGGGTAACTGCACTACAGCATAAAGCACACTGCAATGTGCACATTTTACCAGAAAAAGTACTTTTCCTGTTTTTACAACATAATGCATGCAGTCTGAGGGCTGAGACATGAAATCTGCAAAATACTCCAAATCCAGTCCTGACAGTCAAATGGATGGTTTTCATTCCTCTCTCTGTTTAAAATTAAAAATGTTATAACAAGTTAGGAGCATGCCTGTGGTGCTTAGCACTTTAAAGTCCCATATCTGTGGCCGCAATTTACATCCTGTTGGTTACATCTGTGACTTTAATTCACACTAGGCTAGAGCACAATTAATTACGAGTTGAAACAAATGATAAAAATGTTTGGGTTTAAAATGGGTTAGAAATTATCCTGGATGCAAAAAAATAAATCAATTTCCTCATTATTTGATCTGTAGTTTATAAAAGATATTTTAAGAAATTCTCATGTTTAGTAATTTTTCAGCATCAAAGCTCTCAATTTTCTTACATATATAGCAGTTATCCTGTAATAAATCTTTTATCACCTTAGTAACACTAAAATCATAAACAAAAGTGCTTGGTTGTTTAAAAAAAATCCAAAAACCTGAAACACTTTCACTAATACCTATAGCACAAGCAGAACACATGTGAACTTGTGAACTTAACGAGCATCAGTGTTTTGTTAATAAAAAATGTCCACCCACTAGTCTTGCACCACAAGTCACAGTTTGCTATTTATGCATTCTATCTCCAGTTGGAGCAATAAATGGCAAAAACTACGGAGCTGTTTTTACCCCCAGGTGTTTGTTACCATCCTCACCTGAGGGACAGAAACACATCAAAATGCCACATATCATGAGCCATAAGAATTGTGCAATAATTTCTCATTTTCTCTAATGAAAAGTCACCTGGAAGAGTTTAAATGACTACTGACAGCTTTACCTAAATACGAAAAAATGTTGGAGAACAGTGAGAAAAATCTGATCACAGCAAAAACCCTGCCTCCATCCTGGGAAAATGAAGTCTTTTTAGGCCTTCCCACTGAACTGAGAAAGAAATACACTCCTTGTCTGAAAGAACATGAAGTAAAACACTAATTTTTCCAGTCTTCAAGTTATTTCAGTAATGTCAACAGATTTCTATTGTCTTAATACTTACATTGCTTTAAATGGAAACTCAAGAAAGTAGATTGGAAATCTTTTTGAAGAACCAGGAAAGAAAGCCCCCAGAAATTAGACACATCTTAGATAATACAATTGAAGAAACAAAACAAAATTAAACAAAAAGACAAAAAAAATCCGAATCAACCAACCAGAAAAAAAAAAAAAAAAAAAAAAAACCATAATAAAATCCCACCAGTGTTATATATTTTTCTATGAGATAGAACAGAATTCTGAGTTTGCCACCAAAGAAATAATAGTCAATGCAAATCCAGATTTCTCCAAAGGCCATGGAAGTTTGGATTTAAAACTTTATTTAAAGTTCCCCTTTAGAATTTAAGTTTTAGTTCCCTTCCAAGCTTTTGTTGCAATTCCTTCAAAATAAGTGAAACTGAGGTGAATTACTTCACTGCTGTCTCAGGGGTCAGCAAAGCTGTGCAATCACTGTGTTGTCAGTATCCCGCTTATGGTTTGTTTGTTTGCAAAGAAGACTTCATAATTATTACAAGGTATATCTGCTTTCAAGGTTTGCTTTCCACTATCAGGAACAAGATAACTGCATCGAAACCAGAATGTTTCCACTAACGGAGTATGATATTGTACTGAGAAGAAATGGAGTCATGTTCTTGAAGCATGGTTTATTCAGACGGTTTTCTGCCCTCCAGATTAAGTTATTTTTCTGCCCTGTTCAGCAGAAAATATGTACAAGGTTCTGCATTAGGAAAGCCAGAGAGGGTCACCAAGGCATTTTTCAAAGGGATGAGTTATTTAGGTGGAAAGAGTTTGAATCCACAAAAATATTTTTGGGAAGTGCATAACTCCCTTTTGTAGCAGGTTTTTGAAGGATAAAGGCACTGGGGTTAGTTTTTCTGCCTTCTTTCTCCCAGACTCTGGAACTTGAAGCACTAGAAGCTGGAAGTCATTTTCGTGGGAAATTATTTTTAATTTTTCACAGTTAATCCACTTTTCAAACACAGCAATTATGAGATACACATTAGCAAAAGCTGCAACACTGCAGCACTCTGGGACAGGAATCTGAATAATAGCCAGACTTTGCTGATTCGTGAGCATATGACCATTTCCTCTGTCAGCACCACAACCACTCACAGGACAACATGGTAATTTTATCTAAATGAATGGGAAGGACTTCAGCAACATGAGAATGAGACAAATCTTAATCAAGATGATCTCCTCAAGGGCATTTTATGCCAACCAAGCCAGATATTTACTCACAAAAAAACAGAGCCAGGAAAGACATTCATTTTTCTGGGGAAATGATGCTGCTTTCATCTAAAGGCTTCATCGTTTTGAAGAGAGTGTCCTGTTAATGAAAACACACAAGCAAAAAGACCTAAAGTAATTTCTCAATATACTGTAGGACAGCTAAAGGTTTTGAAGATTATGTTTCATGGGGGGTTCATTTGCATGTTAGATTAGATTAGCTGTAGTAATGTATAATATCATATCTATATTTATCATTCGTAACAGTATTTTCCTAATTTTACATTGCTGAGAACATCTGCTGTCTAGCAGATGAAAAGCATTGTTTTTATTCCAGCAACCTGCAGTTACTGTGATTAGGAAAAACATTTGAAAAATGAAATAGGGGATTATGTGTTTCAATAAAAAATAAATGATAAGAGGTTTTTACATTTTAAAATAATAAAATATTCAAATACAAATTAATTTCTACATTTCTTAATGAAAATACTTGGAAGGAAGAATGACATCCTGCAAGAAATTGAAAATGTACTTTTACTTGTCCCAGTTAGGAATGAAAAACAAAATTCAAAATGTGATCACCAAGAAGTAAACTTATTCATATTGAGTCAATACTAAAGGATATACAATATACAATAAATTGCAGCTTTTTTTTTTTCTTTAAATCTTCTGTTGGATTTTGGCCTGGATTTTTCTGTAAATAACACCATTGTTCCATATTCTGAAATAAGACAACATGCAACATTATTTAGGAACACCATGAACTCTTTAGCTAAATATTCTTCTTTAAAATTATTTATTTGCATTTTTTTTCCTGTAAGGAAATTTAGCATCATGCATGTGTTGGTCAAATCAATCAGAGTGAAAAGACCATTTGCTGATGGCCCAGTGCAGTTTGTTTGAGTGATGGAAGCAAGATCCAGTGCGTCCTCGTGCAGCAGCACAGGAAAGAGCCAGCATGCCAGCTTGTACTCTATGTTCCTATGTGAGATAGAGAGACTACAAGTTATGATTCACAAACAAGTGTGAAAATTTACCAATGAAATAGACTTCTCTCTACATAATTAGCAAAGTAATCTGATCAAGGAATGGATTGAAGCAGTGAGAACTACCAGGAAGTAAATTGTCAAACTCATTCTGCAAGAACTGAAGAAGCAGCCCTAGACAACAATACACTCATTATAATCCACTGTCAAGGAGACAACATGAAAGCTAAAATAAATAAGAGCAATTGTGCAAAGGTAGAGGAAAAAAATTAAGTAATCACCAGTAAGTAAATGAAGAGCAGCAGTATACACAGTGACTGACATTCCCATGGGAAAAGGGGATTCTCAGAGTAAATCACAGTAGATACAGTAGGGGCAGGGAAATCTAATCCTAGCTTTGTATCTTTGACACAATACAAGCTGGCACTGTTTGGAAAAAAGAAGAAATACCCATAATCCCAGTGAAATTTGAGTTTGAGTCTGCTATGCCTTCACGATGGTAAATACCTGTGCTAGCAAGGTAGCGCAAAACAAAAGTTCACCGACATCTGCAACAGTCACTGCTGCAAAGCTTGTTCATCTGCAGTTACTCTGTTCCACTGCTGGGTCGTTGCCAATTTCATTATGATTGCAAAACAACTGCAGCATAATCCTAACATTATCAACAAGTTGTAACAACAGAGTAGAGAATATGGCCAGATGCTGTTAAAAATCATTCCAAGGACAATCTGTGGGAAGTAATGTAGGCTCCACATAGGACAAGGCTGTTGCTTTGAGCTGATTGCAAGTGTGGATTTGAAGGAGTTCTACCCACAACATAGCAATGTAAGCAAGGTAATCCCACAGGATATATTCAATGCTAAAAAAGGAGTAAGACCATCTCTCTCTATCAAGCAGGAAGATGGATCAAGGATCTCGATTTCAATCAAGAATTTGCAACAAGTGGAGGGAGTGGGATCAGCAAGACCCCTCCTCCTCACAGATGCACAAACAAATATGCAGGAATGACAGAAGAGGCAGTGCATGAAGAACTCTTACAGAGAACTCTAAGTGCTGATTTGCTGAGATAACAATTGGTTGCTAAAGTCAATGAGAAGAAAAGGTTATTCTTGAAGACTTTTAAAAGCATATTCTGACATTCAGATCAGAGCAGTGTATAGATTAATGGCAGCTATATATCCTCCGTTAAAGGGTGCTATGCAGCTTTCATAGGGAACTTATTTAACATCAGGTTTGGAGATGAAATCTCAATACTTGTAATCAGCTACTGAGATCTCTCAGGAGCACCGATCCAGATTCAGAGACTTCAGGCAAAGGATAAAGAACAGAATTTTAAAACTCATGTTTCCATGTCATTAGCCTTTCTCCTAATTTCTTGAGTTTTAGTTGTTAGAATGAAGGAGATACTGTATTGTAAGACTTTTTTACAGAACAATATTATTTTCAGGTCCACGTAACAATGACATAAAATATTTTTCTATTTTTATCTGTCACAGTCTCAGGCTGTGAATTATTTTCTTATGTATTATTATAAGTATCATACTAGTAACCACAAAATGTAAGTTCTTACCCAGCAGTATAATAGCCTGTAACTACTACTCAGAACTGCCTCCAAAGAGATAAACTGACTGTGATCCATTAAGAATAGCCAAGTAACAGCTCCAAAGAAGCAGTGATTACTCAATGTTAGTGGTAAAAATAAATATACAAAAACTGCTAAATATGCAAATGAGCCTATGGATCCACACGGCCACGTGTGGACACACAGCATGCTGCCATGCTGACCCCCAGGCTCCTTTGGACAAGCTGGCTTAGATCCCCAGGGCAGCTTCACTGGGTCTGCACGGTGCTGCAGTTGGGCTGTGAGCTGACAAGCTCATTCAGGTATGTCTCAGTTGTGGTGTGTTGCACATGCAGGCTTTTCACCAAGTTGACTGAGGCTTAACAGTCTGGGACATCTAAGCCCCTGTTGATACAAAATGAAAGCTTGCAAGCTTCCCTGTGCAGTGCATTATAGCCACTATGTATGCAAAATATACTTCCAGTTAACAGGAAGAATGGAGGTTTCCTTTAAAAGTTTGAGTTGCTGCATCTAGAAATAATAAAAAGATAATAAAAAAGAAAAGAAAACTCTTTCAGAAGAAAAATTGAGCACAGCACTGTTATTAAACCTGTTACTGGAGAATTGCAGTGCCAACAGAAATTAAAAAGAAAACTTGTTAGCAAAAACAATTTCTTCAGCACTCAGTGTACATTAGGGTATGTACAGTATGTGCATTACTGTCCTATTGTTTGGATCCTCAGGAGGAAGAAGAGATGAAGAGCAACACAAAGTATAAATACATTTAGAATTTATTTCTGGATAAACAAAGTTATCTCGTCACTGTGACAACATATGGAGCACTAAAAGACAAAGAGAGAATAGGTGAAAAGAGCAAATTATTTAAAATCTTGGAAGGACAAATAAAGATGTCTGATGCATCTGTAGCCCAATTTATTTATTTATTCCATAAGTTGTTTTGCTTGAGGTTGCACTAAGGTTACATAAAATATTCCTAGTCAGAATTATACATGAATATGTACACAGACACTCTGCAAGCATTGTACTACTTGTCACTGCTTTTATTTTAACTTTATTCAGATCACCCTAGGCCCTGTGGGACTGAACTGTTGTTTACTGTCTAGAAGCTGAGGCATGATTTTCTCTGGAGATAACTGCCTAAAAAGAGCCTTTTGACCCAATGGAAAGTCTCTACTAAGAAACCCTTAAGGGAACACTTTCAAGATCTCCGTAGTGCTGAGGATGAAAATTTATAATGCAAAACCAGGCCTCTCCTAATTAAAAGCATGAAATTTTTTCGGTTTCAAGTTTTTCTCCCCTCATTTATTTGCATAGAGTGCCAAACTGGCATTCTTACAAAAGCATTGAACCCTGGTAATTTTGGTTCAGAGAGGGGCAAATGGGTAGACGGAAGTGCTTATGGGAAGTTTTTCTTCTCTTGTCCCTTTGCAGCTTCAGTCTAGTTGCTGAATCAGTGGAAGAACAACGACTCAGCAGAAATATCTGTACATATCCACAGTGTGTAGCCGCTTGACCTTAAAATCTGCAGGTGGTACCGTGATGAAAAGAAAGTTCTTGCATAGTAGGAGGTAAAATAAGGGGGCACTGGGGATGGTCACTGAAGGAGCATTCAATGGTGACAAGTGATGCACTGCAATTAATCAAGATCACACAAAGAGAAATACAGTTTCTGATCCCATGATATTCACTAAAATCACACAATTTTTCTACTCTACCCTCTGGGATAGTTTTTTGTTGTTATTGTTGTTTTAACTGTGCAAAGAGACACACTACTTTTGCTTTCCCCTCCACATAACCTTTCTTCCTATTAATGTTCCTGCAAGGGAAAACTGGAAAGCATTAAGCAATAAATCATACTGTAAAATAATTTATTCCTAAACAAATAAAACACACCTATGGGACTTTTTCTTTTTTCAGAAATTCTAACCAGCAGCCTCTAACATTCTTCTCTTAAGCATTCAGGGAAAGTATTCACCTCAGAGATTAAAAACCCTTTAAAATAATTATGGTGCCTATATATTGTATGCCAGACAACAAGCATAGAAAATGCTTATGCGTTACTAATGTAAATGCAGACTGTAAGACAGGAACAAATAACTTCATGCAGCAAAAGCAGATAAACTCAGCTACGAACTAAAACCAAAATTCCTGACGGTATACACAAAGTGAAGAGTTCTAGAGAAACAGTTTCAAAAGAATTATACACATCTGAACACATACTGTGTACATGGAACCTCACATTCAGCTTTGAGAGTGAAATTGCAACACCGGCTTTATAGCCATTAAAGCAAACAACAGTCTGTCAGCTTCAAAGAGTACAACAGATTTGCTGGGGGTTATGCAAAGAAGCGAAGGTATCTTTCAGATGCAATAAGATGTCTTTCAGCAAGTCAGCTTCAAGTTTCCTTTCAGCTTCAAGTCTTCTGCCCCAGCATCATTTCCTCCACCTTTGCCTTCAGTGTCTCAGTAAGGGAACAGCAAACTGCTCTGGCCCTGTGAGCAGTAAGAGCAAGCAAGAAAGTGTGACTAGGAAGCAATCATTTGTGGACTTCATGTATCAACTTCATCAGAGCCAGGCTTAAACCAGGACATTCCTCCCTGATCTCTTTGTAAGCAAACAGTCACTGGTGACATTGAAAGGAGGACTGCAAATACATGTTCTGCAGCTGCTTTGCTGTCCAGCTGATGGAACTGTCAGAATCAAAAACATGAAATAAGAACTGGAGTTTTAACAGCTTTGTATCTTTGGTGTACCAAGACTAGAAAAGGCACTAGACACTGCTACAGCCTTCAATAATGAACAACAGATTCACAAACCCAGATTAATGTATTTTCTGTGCCTCCTGTTGCCCCTGCACATAAGATCCAATAGAAAAGGCAGAGGGAGGAAACCCAAACAAACTAAGAATAGAGACTACAGGGAAAGCAAATAAACCAGAATAGTTCCTGGAAGAAAATTAATTTTAAGGGTTTTAGTGGTGATTTGGATTCGACAGATAGAGGCAGCTATCCAGGCCAAAGGGACTACACAAGAAAAAGCACCATCCAGAGACTCTAGAGAAAGACAAAGAAAGGAGATAAAAAGGAAGGAGCATGACAAACAGAAACAGACCAGGAAAGAGAAGGAAAACAGTAGTAAATGGGAAATTTTTTGAGTACAGCAAGACAGTGAAGTATGATGCCAATGAAGACACACAAGAAAGTGGTGGTGTAGGCTAAACTACAGTCTCTAATGTCCCTCAGCAAAGCAGCTGCTTCATAGGACTGAGGGAGCAAGGCTGGCAGAAATGCAAAGTAAACAAATAACATTATAACTCATTATAACTGTATGCACAGCACAGACATCTTTAAAAGTTTTGGCATCAATGGGGGAGAGGAACGTTGTGTTTTGACAGATTGTCCTGGCTTGAGGCAAACTGTCATGTTTGTCTAATAGTGGGTACCATTAAAACCTGGAAAACTGGCAATATAAAAAGTCTCTTCAAACCTTCCTCTGTAAAGCAAATCTGGAAAAATAGCCATTAAAACTCTAACCTATTTAACCTAAATAGGATAGCTTACTTAAATAGTACCTCAGTCAACAACCATTTGAATTCTTCTTTCGTCTTCCATATGCCCTTGGAGTGTCATTGTGAAATTATGACAATGACAACAGTTTATGTGTTACAGAACAAGTCATTTGTTGCAGAAAGCTGTTGTCAACAAGCCTGGTAAAAGCATCTGGCTTGCTCTGCAGAGAAGCATTATTCACAGCCATTCATATTTTTAAATCATATCTGTGTACACTCAATGTTTACCCACAGCAATCATCAACAAATGCTTAACTGTGATACTTCAGATCTACAGACTATCTGTAGTGCTACCTCAATGCCCTGAGGTCTCTCTCATAACAAATTTTTTGTATTGTGTTTTTTGTGGTCTGTCTTTTGTGGTTTTGTTTGTCTGTGTCTCTCTTTGAGGGTTAAACACAAGAATAACCCCCTTTATAGAAGTAAACAGAGAGAGAATGGAAAATGGTTTCTACATCTGTCATGTGACCAGAAAGCTTTTCTTGCCCTCTCTAAAATTTTATACCAACTGCATTTCACCGAAGAGCCAATGCAGTTACTGTACCTATTCAACTATTTATAGACCTTTATTGGTATTTTTGTAGATAGATACCTTTTCGTAAAAGTGGCAGAAAACAGTAGATCTGAACTTCGCCTTGAAGACAAAACCAAGTTAGTGAACTTCACAAAAGCCATGCTATGCACTTTGGTGATAGGCAACATGTTGCTTTCCATCTTGCAACCAGAATAACTAGACTGCAATCAGGGAACACTCCTTAGTCAGCCTTTTGCAAAATAAATCTCATCTAAAATCCCAAATGTCAAAGCACAGAGACTTTGTTGGTGTCATGTAGGAGAAATGTCAGTGTCACAAGAAGGTGAATGTGAAACTAGGCCAAAAGCACCTATCCTTTGTGTGTAGTTCAAAATGTACACAGCATTCCCTAGCTACTGAATGTTTCTTGAGATTCATGATCCATGCATCTGACCTCATACTATAAGGCTGTACACTTTCTAGAGTAAAGTTTGAGTGCAGATTTCACTTATCATTCTGGCAACTACATACGTAATTATCAGAAACAAGGAAAAGAAAAATCTCTGTAATCATAACCCAAACATGCAAAGGTTAATATTTAAATCAAGCAAGACTTCATTTTTGTCTGCACTGTGAAAGGTAAATAAAGATCAGCCCTCTAACTGGATGCTACAGGAAGTGATTTATATCCAGATTACACAGTACTCAATGAATCTCACACTCAGCTTTCTGTTTAAAATCTGAGAATATACCCTTAAGATTATTATTTCAACTCTTCATCTCATTAGCTGCTCCACTGGACTTTGATTTAAATCAGATAGGAAAACCTCTGTTCTTAGAATCCCAATGGAACAAGAAAATCCCTATCTAAACATTTACAGGCATTAAGGAGTGCCTATTAAAAAGGTTTGTGTTGGTTTAATGCCTTACCCCAAATTATAGTAAATGTTCAAGATTTTTTATACAAACACATAAAATTTCTGAAGATACTATTTTAAGCACTTCCTGGCTTTCCACCTAAAGCCACTGCATGGCTGAACCTAACTATTTAGATGGCATTCATTTTATTTATTTTGCTGTGGTTGTGCCTGCAGCCCACACTCACATCTCCCTTGTTCAGCAGTGATGCAAACCAGGGACCTATGTGCTCTGTGCTCATCTCTAACTCAGGTTCACCGAATATCTCCAGAAGAGATATTTTTATGTTTTATCCTTTCTTTCCTATCCCATATTTTCTATAAATTCTTCAAACATTTTATTCTGTTTTTAGAAATTCTCTGCTATTCCTAAATGGCAAGCCCCCTGCCAGGGCTCAAAGCAGGGACTCAGCTTTGACTGTTTTCCCTCACTTAATACTCATTCACATGCCATAAATTCTGTATGCTTCCTCCTGTTAGGCATTACTGCCCTCCTTCCCTTCCTAACAGTCCCTTATGTTGTTCACATGCGTGTTCTAGATGTGCTTGCATTATATACTTAGTTCCATCACAAAAGCGCAATTTTCTCCTACACCTCCTTCCTCACTGTTGCCATTGTTTTGGCCGCTGCCTGAGTGAGGACTTTCTGGTCCAAGGAAAAAACACTTCCCTCTGACAGATTTCCTGCTTCCTATTTTATACTTCATTTTCTTACCTGGATGAAATCAAAACCTGTGGTGGTGCCAGCTTTCCAGGACAGTATCAACACTCCCATGCCCCACAGAGAACAACTGGAATGGAGCACATGGGCTCACCAGGCACAGTGCAACACCCCTTCTGTTTTCTGATTCCTGACGAAATCTGCAGGCTCATCCAGTCTCCTGCCACGTGGCACACTCACAAACAGCCAGAAGACATAAAACTGACTGTGCTGTAGGTCCTCAGACTTTGACCACAAACCAGAATGTGGCAGCTGATATTTAATGCATTAGCGGATAGTAGAGGGACTAATTCAAAGATTGTCATTGAATAATAATAAGGTGTTTTCTTTTTATGACAGGGCCTGCAGCAAACCAATTTTTCAATATGACCTTTTTCCTGGTTAGCAGGAACAACTATATTCTGATCAAAAAACCCCTTAACTTTCAGACTTCATCCTAAAGTGTTTATTATTCAGGAAAGATGTAATTATTAGCTATTTAGCAGCAAATGCAAGTTATACAGAGAAGTCTAGCTTTGGAAACATAATTGGCCCAAACATAATGGTGATATTTAGGCTGGAATAAAGGCCAGACTGAAAGCAGCCAAATGAGCAGTGGTCTTGCAGATGATTGTGAAAGAAGAAGTTTGTGAAAGAAGAAGTTTGAACATGCCATTTTATGCAATGTACCCACAAAGGCACTATAACACAGTGAGTAGATAATTAAACAACAACCAAATAATGATTTATCAGGGAAATAATCTAAAAACTCTGTGGGATGTTGGAGAGTGCCATGAGTTAAAAGATGAAATAATTCCTTTTGGCAATTTTTATTTTAACTCAATTCTTACCATACAAGGATTTAAATTCTATTATGCATATAAATTCTGCTTGTTTCAAAAAGAAATTTAAAAAGAGATGCTAAACCTCAGATGAGAAGCAATTATTGTTAAAAAAAAATCCCATTTCTCATATGCAGGCCAAAATTTAGGCACCACTACAGAAACAACTTTTCTTCACATCTTATCAATCAAAATAAAATTTATCTTACTTCTATGTTTCTCAAATGCTCCTGCTTTTTAGTCTAAACAGGTGAAAGAGAAAGTTGAGTATTCACCTCTGATAGTAATATGTCACGATAGTTGACTTCCTACTGCCCAGCCAGGCCATGGCATTTGGCTCCTCATCCATACCTCCATTGTTTTAAGAAAAGAAAAACATTTGCATCAGGAATTGTTAAGCCTTCACTGTATTCAATTCCCAGGAAAAACATTTTAGTTCATGTCTGACCACTCCTTCACATTTCATTGCATCCAAGTAAATTTTCCCTGTATTTTAGATCTTCTAAAGCAATGTGATTTTAAACTGCCTCATCTTATTGAAGTAACATTTAAAGAAAAGAGAGGAATTTTGTCATGAGATTCCTGCTGGGGTAAACCAAGCAGGAACCTCTACCATAACAAATAACCAACCTTATCTTCCTTGGGCTGGATTTCAAAGAACCTACAAATGCTAGGGGCGTAGAACTGTTCAGCTGTGTGCCCACACAGAGAAACCATGCACCTAAAACAGCACCAGCATGATTTCACACTATGCAACACCTCCAGAAGGTGTTTCGACTCTGAAAATGAAGATAGACAGCATGAGACAGAAATGTTTGAACTAATTCCCTGAGAGGGCCTGAAAACTCTGTAAAAATGTATTTCAGCCTCAAACATAGTCAAGAGAACCCCCAAACAATGCCAGAAACACAGATGTTTTTTACTGTCCTTGTTTATTCCAGTTTAAGGAATGCTCCTCAGAAATCTTGCTATTAATTAGCTGTGCATGTGAAAATACAGGCCAGCCACAGAAAACTCATATTTGGTTATTAGAAATTATTAAATATCATTAGTATATATCACTGCATCACTTTGCTACTTCCTACTAATTCCAGTTTTCTCCTCTTTCTAATCAATCCTCAATACTTAGCATATGCTTGGTGCTAACACACTGTCCTACGTTACAATATAAAGATGTATTCTATTCCCATCCTCAAGAGCTGTTGAAACCAAGAGGGGCATTGTTTTTCCCTATCTCCTGTTAATGGGCCCATCAATGCCGTGCCAGATGACTCAGAGATAACTCCCTCGGGGAGCCATTTCTGTGTAATGGGTAATCAAGGACCCACTGCATGACTCAGAATGATATCAGCTCATTGTGAGATGCTCTGCCCAGGAGAGAGGAGCTAGGCATCCCCACCTGGACATAATCTGGGCTTTGGGACACAACAGCTGCCCTTACCCACTGGTTTCCAGAGAACAAGAGCTACCAGATCTTTCCTATAGGATCACCACTTCAACAAGACCATTTAATCTGGACTGCTACCTTACTAGCAGGGTATCAGGTTGTATTCTGACTCTGTCAATGTTTTTTTCTTTTGTATTATTGCATGTATTTGGTTTTTCCCCTTTTCCTAATAAATTGTATTTCTGACTTGGAGTCTCTCACTGGTTTTGCTTTCAAACCAGAACACACATAGTTCATATTAAATAATTAATCTACCTTACAGACTCATTTCCAGTTAGCATCCTTTTAAAATCACGGTGTTTATTTTGATCAGGCAAATGACAACCCGTGTTAATTTATTTCATTCTGTTTAAGTGATGAAAGAAAACAACCTCTGACCTCAGTATCAGGTAAGTTTATGGAACAGTTTATATTGAGTGTCATCATGCAGCACTCACAGGATGGCCAGGGTATTAAACCCAGCCATCATGGGTTTAGGAGGGGTAGGTTGTGTTTGACCAACCTGATCTCCTTTTATGACCAAGTGACCCACCTGGTGGATGCAGGAAAGGCTGTGGATGTTGTCTACTTGGACTTCAGCAAGGCCTTTGACACTGTCTCCCACAGCACACTCCTGGAAAAGCTGCAGCCCCCAGCTTGGACAGGAGCACTCATTGCTGGGTTAGGAACTGGCTGCATGGCCGAGCCCAGAGAGTGGTGGTGAGCGGTGCTGCATCCAGCTGGGGCCAGTCACCAGCGGTGTCCCTCAGCGGTCTGAGCTGGGACCAGGCTCTGTTCAATGTTTGCATTGAGGACATGGATGAGGGAATTGAGTCTTTCATTAGTAAGCTTGCCGATGACACTAAGCTGGGACCGTGTGTTGATCTGTTGGAGGGTAGGATGGCTGTGCAGAGAGACCTGGAATGGTTGGATAGATGGGCAGAGTCTAACAAGATGAAATTTAATAAATCCAAGTGCCCAGTCCTGCATTTTGGCCACAATAACCCCTGCAATGCTATGGGCTGGGGACGCTGTGTCTGGACAGGGCCCAGGCAGAAAAGGACCTGGGGGTGCTGGTTGACAGCTGGCTGAACATGAGCCAGCAGTGTGCCCTGGTGGCCAAGAAGGCCAAAGGCATCCTGGCCTGTATCAGGAATAGGGTGGCCAGCAGGAGCAGGGAGGTCATCCTTCTCTGTACTGGGCACTGGTGAGGCCACCCCTTGAGTGCTGAGTCCAGCTCTGACCCCCTCAGTTTGGGAAGGACATTGAGATGCTGGAGTGAGTCCAGAGGAGAGTACAAGGCTGGTGAGGGGCTTGGAACACAAATCCTGTGAGGAATGACTGAGGGAGCTGGGGTTGTTCAGCCTGGGGAAAAGAAGACTCAGGGGTGACCTTATCACTCTCTACAACTTCCTGAAGGGTGGTTGTAGTCAGGTGGGGGGGTGGTCTCTTTATCCAGGCAGCAACTGACAGAACAAGAGGTGCTGCGTCAAGGGAAACATAGGTTGGCTATTAGGAAGAAGTTTTTTACAGAAAGAGTGATAAACAGCCTGCCTGGGGAGGTGGTGGAGTCACCATCCCTGGATGTGTTTAAGAAAAGACTGGATGTGGCACTCAGTGCTACGGTTTAGTTGAGGTGTTAGGGCATGGGTTGGACTCAATGATCTTGAAGGTCTCTTTCAACCTAGTCATTCTGTGAATTCTGTGAATTATACTGATGTGGACTATTAATAAAGCTAAATATTACTACAAGACACATTTCTGACAGAAGGTTTTGGGGTTTTTATTAACAAATTTCTATCCTTGTATTTTATTCTGTCATTTAGACATTTATTTTTAGAGCACAAATTCAGACACCAAAACCCCTTTTATAGAAGTACAGATGTGGAATGGTATAACTTACCATATTTAATGCCACCTCACTGCTTTTTTAAAGTCCACAATTAAAAAGTCCTACTACTAAAAAACCAGCAAGAGTTTACTTAAAAAAAAAACAAATTTCACTTTCTATAGGAAAGGACAGTTCTTATAAATTTCTCTAAATCCTAGCATAAAACCAGTAAAATTTCAAAGTCCTTTTCCCCACTCCCCTCAACTGGTATAATTTATTTTAAGCTAATTTCACTATTGCACAACTCCTGTCTGTAATTATTTGTAATTTCATCTTCAGTAAATAAGCTATTTTAGAATTCAAGAATTAAAAATTATCTTTCCATATTAGTACTAATAATTTAAAGAAAGAATGCCATCAAGGTGGAAGATAAGATGTGCCTGGAAAAACCTAGAACCAGCACAATCTGAGAATGAATCCTACAATCTATGACCTAATAGTGGCCTTCCATTACCTGAAGGGAATTCACAAGAAAGATGGAAAGGGACTATTTATAGGAGTATGTAAATGACAGAACTAAGGGGAATGGCTTCAGACTGACAGTGGAAGTTATATTAGGAAAAAATTGCCCAGAGAAGCTGTGGATGCCCCATCCCTGGAAGAGTTGGATGGGGCTTGGAGCATCCTGGGATAGAGGAAGGTGTCCCTGCCCACAGCAGCAGGCTGGAACTAGATGATCTTTAAGCTCCCTTCCAACACACACCATTCTATGGTTCTATTTTTTTTTTTTTATTCTAAATACTATTATTACCATCTCTAAGGGTCACAATATCTAGAAGCCTGCAGCTGACGAGATATTGTCCAAAGAGATAAACTCTTAAACCAAAATGAAGTTATAACTTCAGTGAAAAAGAACAAAAAGTAAAGGAGCAACAAAGACAGGAATTGTGCTGGCAGGTGACAAGAAAAGTGAATTGTTTCTGCCCCGTTTTGCATGGACTAGATTAACAGTAAATACATAGCTATGTGTGATCTCACTCATGTCCAGAGTAACAGTCTACCTGTATTAAGTTTAAGCAGATGTCTTAGGAGGACATGTTATTTCAAGCCCTGAGCTGCAATAGTGCTATTAGGTTTTCCCCACTGTAGATGGTGTAGCAAACTCTCCACCGTGCTTGTTCACAACTCTTCTGCAAAGTTTTATAATTTCTGCAAGACTATAAAGGTGACAGGGTCATAGGTACAAAAAACTGTAGCTTTGCAGTATGCCTCCTAAAATCACTCCTAGTTATTGATAGCAATCCAAACAGTCCCATTCATGCTCAGATCACTTTTTTTGGAGAACTATTAAAGAAAACTTATGATTACCTTTCTTCATTGAAAGCTTCCTTTTTGTTCTCTCTAAGTCCCATTTTAAAAAATTGCTCATCTACTTCTCACTGATTTAGGATACATAAGGAAACATCAGGCAAAAGTAACAGACCTTTTTGTGTGCCTTAATAAGCCTAACAAAAGCTGTGAAGTATCTTGACACAGAAAAAGAAGCTTTCACAACAAAATGTATTTTAGCCTGTATTATTGCAGATGACAGGGAGCAATGATAGCACCTAGAAGAGAGGCAAGTTTCTTACCATTCAAACAGGGATATTATCCAACAATATTCCAGTTAGCAAAAATCATACCTGCATTGGCTTACAGCTTTTGTCGTTATCTCTAGGCATTGTTTGATCTTAATATCAAATTACTTTTACGAAGTTATTGAAGCAACTAGAATTTTCTAGTTTGTGAATACAAAAACCAGGAAAGGAAATGTCATCATAACTCTTATGTTTTCTCATAAACTCTTCCATACAAAAACCACAGGATGCCTTTTATACACATTTCAGTTCTGTTTGGTGCTGTGACACCATTTTTTTTTTATTTAGAGGATTACCAGTGACACAAATCTAGCATTGAGAATCAGGTTCAGTCGTGAAGAGCTCAGACTCTGATCTTGTGGCCACTCTTCAGGAACTTGTTCCTGGGTGAAAACAGAGAATTTATCATTTCATTTTTGTAAGATACCACTTTCAGCAATGTCTTCATCGTGACCAGAGACAGGACCCAAGGGGATGGTCTGAAGTTGCATCAGGGGAGTTTTAGGTTGAATATTAGAAAAAGGTTCTTCCCCCAGAAGCTGGGTGAGCACTGGAACAGGCTCCACAGGAAAGTATTCACAGCACCAAGCCTGAGCTCAAGAAGTGTTTGGACAATTCTCTCAGGCCGTGGTGTGACTCTTGGGAGGGTCCTGTGCAGGCCCAAGAGTGGTTCTCCATGATCCTGGTGGGTCCCTTCCAACTCAGCATAGTTTTTAATTCTATGATTCTTTTAAAACTCTTTAGAAAATTCAGAATGAGCTTGTAAATAGTTTGGAGAATGGCTAAAGAAAATTATCAGTTTTTTCAGACTGTTAAAAAAATTTTTTTGGGTGTTCTAACAAGCATCAACTACCATGCCTAAAAGCAATATAAAGTATACCTCCAGTTAATGGGTTTGGGATCATCTTTTCAGCTTAAAGTCAATTACCATTTACAGACATGAATTCCTAAAATCTCCTAATTTGTCCCTATATTTTGCATTCAGACTTGCTGGTTTCTAGTAAGAGCAGCAAATAATAATAAAAGAGCAGCATCTATAATAAAAGATCATTCACATTCAGAAGTAATGGCTAAATTCAATAACATTTAAAGTGCTGGTACTTAGCTTCAAACAGCTTTGTTTTTCCATGGCATATGAGGAAAATGACTGAAAGCAAAGCAATTATTTCCCAAATTGTTTAAAGAAATCACTGTGATGCTTAATTTTCATATAAGTATTACAAATTGCAGTATCTTCTGAAACCAAGTAGGTTTGGTTGCTAAGGCTGCACTGAAAATAGTAAGCTTTTTCAACTTTCCTCTAAATTTATTTTTATCCAAAAAACACGCACAAAAAAAAGATGATTTGGCAATAAAATAATATCAACTGTGCTCATTTCTATCAGCTTTAAAGTGAAATATATATTATTGTTGGGGTTTTTTTAAAAACGGCTTTAGAGAACACAATTTTTATGAAAAGGATTTGAAACAGATGTTTCACTTTTAAGTAGAATACACTTGCAAATGTCTTTAAAATTAAAAATAACAATATGTCAAATGGAACAAAAATTTAAAAACTGACTCATTGTATTGCCTGTAGTCCTTTCTTCTTTTTGCTATGAATAGGTAAAACACTGCATTTTTGCCAAAACTGCTAATGTCAAAAAAAAAAAAATCCACAAAATGTTTACGTCTTTGTCATGGTTTGACAGGCACCCATGAAATATACAAAAAAACATTCACTCATTCTTCTCTGATATAATTGAGTGGAGGAGGGAGTAAGGAAAATTGAAGGGTTCATGAGTTAAAGATTAGGAGAAAATACTTAAGGCTTACTCAAAAGGTATAAAGAAAAGAAATAATTAACAAAATTAAAAGAGGATAATTAAAACTAAAATAAACATTTAGATCACCTTTTTGCCCTCCAGCCCCTCCCATCTTTCCACCCACAGTGCAAGGAGACAGGGCATGGGAGTTTTTGTCAGTTTTTCACTCAAAATCTTCAGTTCGCTTAGGGAGACAAATTTCTTCTGCTATGCCGTCGGGTTACCCCCATGGGAGACAGTCCTCTGTGAACTTCTCCAATGTGGTTCTAATTTTCAAGAGTAGCACTCCTGCCCGATCTGCTGTAATGTGAGTCCCTCCCATGGGCAAAACAGTCTTCTCAAACAACATGGTGTGGGACATTTTAGTTCAGGGTGTGTAGTCTTTTAAGGATAAGTTGCTCTAGTTTGCAAGCCATGGCTCTCTTTCTCTATTTCTGGAAACAAGGGTGTTCTATCTCTCTCTGTGAATGTCCCACTAGAATACAGCTTTTCAGTGTCCATGTGCTCCAGCGTGAACACCTTTACTCACAGGCATCGAGTGGACCTCTGCATCTGCCCAAGCACTTCATGAGTTACAGGGAAACCATTTGTTGTATTGTAGCCCTCATTGTGCTTGTAGAAGAATCTCAGCTCTGATGTTCAGAGCACCTCCTGGCCCTCCCTCCTTTCATCAACCATAGCGTCACCATGTTGTTTTCCTCTGGTGTCCTCACCTTCCCCTTTTGTCTCAGCTTGAAAAGACAGGTGTCTGCTAAGGAATGCAGGAGCCTCTCTTGAAATGAAAAATGTAACCCCCCCCCCCCAAATTATTAAAATTTTGAAATTAAGGGGCTCTCAGGCAAAGATATGGGAGTAGGAATAACAGTTCTTTATTAGGAAAAAAAATAAAAATAAAAAATAGAATTTAAAAGAAAATGCAGTAATGCAAACCAACAGTGACAGAGTCAGACTACGACCTGACACCCTGTTGGTCAGGGTGTTGGTAGCAGTCTGATTAAATGGTAGCTGCAGTCTTCCTAGAGTGACAGATGTAGCTCTGTGGAAACAACGAACCTGTAGAAAGGATGTAGTTTTCCTCTGAAGGTCCAGTGGTGGTGTGGATGGGCCTGGTCTTCCTCTGGGAGTCTAGTGGGAAAAGACTGCTGTTGCAGTGTGATGTCATAGTTTGCCTCAGATCCCCCGGGTTTCTCCCTGAAGATCCCTTCCCCAGATGTGTCAATCACCTCTCCTTTCCCCACCCTGACCCCTGCCGAGCACTGTCAATCTTGAAACTCCAGAAGGACATCGAGTGATTGGGCAAGATCAAAAAGATGCCTCCTATCCCCTGGGGGGCATTGGGCCATCCAGGTGTCCTTTGTCCCTTGGGACCTGCTGTCCCGTACCTGGCTGGTGGGTTTCCTCTCCATCCTCTCCCCCTCTCCCCCAGGTAAAAGGGCAAGCAGATCACACGGTCAGGAGTCCTGTTGGAGCTGTTGCCAGATTCAGGGGCCATGTAGCCCAGAATAAAATCTCTGGATTAAAACCTTCCATCAGAACTGACTCCTTACTTCACCATTGCCTTAAAGCTTCTCTGGCACAGGAAACCTGGGGAGCAATCCTCTCTGAGAGTAAGCTCCAGCCACACCACAAGAGCTCTGGCATGCCTGGACTTGCCCTCACGTGCTCTGCTGCAACATCTAGCTAGCCAGAAGTGTCTCTGGGGTGAAACATCTCTGTTGCTGCTATTTGGCTTAGCTGCAGCGGCCAGGCAAGCCAAGGCACATTCCTTCAGCAATATTGGTAATATTCTAAAAGGCTGCCTGTGGTGTTCTAAACTGCAGAGTATATCCAGGTAGGAATACTTGGCTCCTCCCCCTGGGCAGAGCATCTCACAATGGGATGATGTAATTTTGTCAGTCATGGTGTGAGACTCAATGGTCCATTAACAGAAGATACCTCCCTGGAGGGAGGATGGGTCATGGAAGAGATAAAGAAAACTGCCCCACCTGGTTTTAACAGGTGGCAATAGAATACACACCTGTGCTGACATCTTGCATTTGCCACCTAAGACACCTTTTCTCTAACTTGGGAGAGAATTGGTGTCTGTGGGTTCTTTTCTTAACAAGTTCTATCAACTGAACAGTTCTTACAGGGTTTAGCAGTGCTGAAAGGTTGATTCTGTCCAGGCTCTGCAATGGGGAATCGCTCATGTTGGCCACGTGGTCCCCACTTGCTGTAGTGCGGTATTTAAACCATTTTGGTTTAAATGGTTTCTCCCAGTCCTCTCCCCGTTGTAACTAAGTGTTGGCTCAGCCCCGGGTTTCCCACCACCCTCCTGATTGGTCCCCTGTTCCCCAAGTTCAAGTTGTCAGTCATATTCCTCCACCCCTGTTACCATTGGTTTTTGCTTAATCATTTTGTTAACCCCTCCTTAAGTCCCTGTCTGTCACCTAATGACTCCACCCTTTACTCCAGAATATTCTCTCCTACACATTGGGTGATTGGACCAAGGGAAGACACCCCGCCCCATTCTATTTTATATTTGCTAGCTGGGACATCCATTGTGGGAGGTGGGCTGAGAGAGGCATCGGGGATGCCTTGGGAGGAGGCATGTGTATGAGGCAGTCCCCACCTGTCAATCAGTGTGCCACTCACCCGCTCCCCACTCCTTCGTTCTAGAAGGTTCTGTTGTCCTCTGTCCCCCATTAGTCCCCTGTCATGAACCACTCCCTTCCCCCTTTCCCGTTGGTCCGTGCCCTGTCAACCCGCCTTAACTCCTCCTCACTCTCCGCCTTTACCCCCCTCGAATATATACCCGGACCCCCCCCCAAGGTCGGGGCTTTTTTGCCTCTGCTGCTCTTCGGGGAGAGTTGTACCCCTGCTCCCTTCTATTCCTTTCCTGAAATAAACTCCTCCGGACTTAGCAAGCAAAGAAGCCCCCCTGCGCGTCATTTACTGGTGAGGCGTCGATACTATCCGGGCTTGGGCGGAAGGTTGGCTGAGGGCCCAAGGGACCTGTCGGGACCTGCCCAAGGACAAGACACCCCCGCAGCTTGGCGCCCGAACGAGGGACCTTGGGCATCCCCCAAGTCCCTTTTGAGCGACTCCAGAATTCTTTGGATGCGTGACCCTGAGGACTTTTGGAATACAAGCGCCGTTCGGTGCCGGCTCCGAGACTAGCTCCCCCTTCGTTTTCTGGAGGGCTGCTTGGCTCGGGCTGCCGACAACCCCTGGCTCTGAGCAACCACCGCGGCTTCGAGGAAGCTTCCAGACGTCCAGGGACCGGCAGCAGCCCACCAGCCCCTCTGAAGACCCTAGCTACATTAGAGTGAGTGACGGTTTTTATTGTTTCGGTTTCTTCAGAGGGAGGGACATTAATAGCCACACTTTAAAAAATCATGGGCAACCGCCTGACCGTGGCTCAGCAGGGGATATATTTCCAAGTTTCTTCTACCCTGGTTGAGGGAAACATTTCTTTTAAAAAAGGGGATTTGAAGGCTTTTGTTAAATTTCTGTGCAAACATTTTCCTGAGGTTAATCAGGAAAACATTAAATCAGTTTCGTTTTGGGGAAATGTGGGGAAAAGGATTTATGAGATGCAGGTCGTGGGGAAATTTAGGGTTGGGAAATATTTTCCTATTTTCGATTTAATTTACAGCGCCGTAAAGGCGAAAAGGGAGTTTGGGGACCCCAGTTCTCCTTCCCCGCTTTCCACCCCCCTCGACCCTAACCCGTTTTCCCCTATGAGTGGGATGGGCGCTGGATCCTGCCAATCGGCACAGGGTCGCCGTCTGCCCCCTGCCACCCCCCTTCCCACTCAGTCCCTTTCCTTGCCCGGGACTGGCCACCCCGGACAGGGCTCATCCCGTCGCCCTGCACCTAAACCCCCTGTTCCCAGTTTAGATCCCAGTTCATTCGTTAACTCTCAAAATGGCGCTCGCCACGTGGCGGGAGATAAAAATCATAGAGACGGGACACGAAATGGCGGCTCCTCCCACTCCCCCCCTCCGGGTGCCCATCAACCGTCGGGTTCTGCCCTTCCGTCGTGTCCCCTCCCACCTATACCGTCGATTACGTCAGCGTCGGGACCCTCCCTTCCCTCCTCCTTGGGCACACCTATGGGCGGGACCTCGGTGGGCGGTGCTAACCACGCCTCCAGCGGCAGTCCCAGCCCACCCTCGTGCCGGCCCCCGACCCCACCCACTGCTTCCGATTCCCACGCTACTGGAACCGGATGTGGCGTAGACCGGAAGAAGGCCATATTGGCTTTCAAACAATCACACCGCCGTGCCCTGCCGGCTGACCGCAAGGCACGCATTCTCATCTCGTCCTCCGATGAGGAGGAGGAGGAGGATGACAACCGCTCCTCTTCCGATACCGGGCCGGGTAGCAGCTGGCGGAGGATCCGTAAGGAGGCTTTGAGGGAGGGGGACTTGGACCTAGTGAAGGACCTTGACAGGTTTGCGGCTCCTGTTGTTGTGAGGAGGGGAAATCAACCGAAGTGGGAGCAAATTCCGTACAAGGAATTGAAGGATTTAAGGAGGGCTGCCAAAGATTATGGACGTAACTCTCCATATTTTAAAAATGTCTTGGACTTGATGTTTAACGGATATGACCTTGTCCCCCACGACCTCAAATACATTGCCTCATCCTTGTTATCTCCCACTGAGTACATGGTCTGGGAGGGACATTGGAAAAAACTGCTGCGGCCTCTTGTGAATAAATACAACCTGCAGCAGCTCCTAGGGGAGGGCAACGATGGTTTAGAAGCCCTCATGGGTGAGGGTGAATTCGATCGCCCTGAGGATCAAGTACTGCTACCTTTTAACTTGTTAGCAGACGTTAAGCAGGCAGGCAAAGCAGCACTGTTAAAAGTGCCGGATGACTCCACACCTCTTCAAAGCTTTGCCTCCATTCGCCAGGAGGAGACTGAATCTTTTATTAAATTTGTTGACCGCATGAGGGAGGCAATTGATAGACAGATTGACAACCCGGACGCGAGAGGGGAACTGTTAATAAAGATGGTGATGTCTAATGCAAATGCAGAAACAAAAAAGATCCTGAGAGCATTGCCCCAGGACCCTGAACCAACTATCACCGACATGGTAAACGCCTGCACTAGAGCCTCCTCCCTCGAAACCACTCTGACCAAGGTTGTTACTAAAGGCATGGGGGAGGCCATGACAACGGTAACTAAGGAAATGGGGGAAACCATGACCACAGTAACAAAAGAAGTAGGGGAAGCTATGATGAACTTACAGAACATCAGGTGCTTTTACTGTGGCCAATTAGGGCACGTGCAAATGAACTGTCCACACTACCTGGGACATTATAACCCTGCTTCCCCCGCAAGATTCCCCCGAGGTCCCCAGCCTTTCTTTCAGGGTCCGAGATACACCTACAACCCGGGAAACGGATGGCAGAGCGCGACACGGCCCCGCGCGACGACAATAAATGGACGGCTGCCTCGCCCAGCGCTCCCCACCATCAGGGAGGACGAATTCCCAACAGGGTCGTCTCTCAGACTCGAGACCTTGACAACGGGATCCGGTTCCTCCGTCGTACCCGCAACCTCAGCAACAACACCAGGTACCTGCTCCACAGCGGTGTCACCCTCCTGCTGACCGACGAGGACCTGGTAAGAGTACCGGCGGGCTTCCTGCCCCCTCCTTATTGTGAACAAACCACCACAGTGCTCATCCTCGCTGACACTCGCCACACACCTGAACACATTACAGTCACACCTGAAGTCGTCACTCTCGAGCCCAGAAATGAGGTAACTGTTTCCATCACTTGCATAGAGCCGCCTTTTACCCTGCAGAAAGGGACTCCTTTTGCACAGATGTACATCTTATCTGAGCAAGACCCCTGCGCTGCGGACAACGATTACAGGGTTTTTCTATCCCAACATGTCACTAAAGAGAGGCCTGTACTGCCCGTCTCCATCTCCTATAAGGGGAAATCGATCAAAGTGCGGCTCATGGCAGATACTGGGGCAGACATCACCATCATCCCCAGATCTATGTGGCCCAGCAACTGGGAATTGGTGTCGCCTTGTGGGACCATTTCAGGCGTTGGGGGGACAGTCAATTCACTACGGAGCAAACACCATGTATGTGTAGAGGGACCTGAGGGTCAAATCGCCACCATTCGGCCCTTTGTTATTTCATCTAATGTAGCCCTGTTAGGCAGGGACGTGTTGTCCCAGTGGGGGGCCCGCCTCGACATCCCTGACCCCAAGTGGGATTTTTAGCATGGGCCACTGTGGAGCGCACTACCCCGCCGCTGCGTTGGAAGACCAATACGCCGGTGTGGGTAGACCAGTGGCCCCTTCCTCAGGAGAAACTTAAAGTGCTCACAGAATTAGTAGAAGAACAGGTCCGCTTGGGGCATTTAGTACCATCCACCAGCCCGTGGAACACCCCTATTTTTGTTATCAAGAAGTCAGGCAAGGACAAGTGGCGCCTCCTGCAGGACTTAAGAAAAGTAAACAATGTCATTGAGGACATGGGACCCCTGCAACCAGGCCTCCCCTCACCCTCCATGCTCCCTAGGGATTGGCCACTGGCAATCATTGACATCAAAGATTGCTTCTTCAACATCCCCTTGCACCCGGGAGATGCCCCCCGATTTGCATTTTCCGTCCCCACCACCAATTTAGCAGAGCCCTTTAAAAGATATCACTGGACCACCCTTCCTCAGGGAATGAAATGCTCCCCTGTGCTCTGCCAGACTTTTGTAGCGCAGGTGTTGTCACCAGTCCGGAAATTGTTTCCTGATGCGGTCATCCTCCACTATATGGACGACATCTTAATTTGTGCCCCAACAAAGACGTACCTGGACGCGACTCTCACCAAAACACTTTCAACCATCAAAGACGCAGGATTCCAGATTGCAGCGGAAAAGATCCAGCTCTCTGCACCTTGGAAATACCTTGGCGTTTTGATTACTGAGCGAACCATCGTGCCCCAACACCTCGCTATTAACGACGATCCCCGGACACTCCGAGACATGCAACAGCTTTGTGGGATCATCACTTGGATTCGCCCGCTCCTGGGACTCACCAACGAAGAACTGTCACCCCTCTTCGACCTTCTCAAGACACCACCAGGAGACCCAGGAAGTCCCAAGAAAAAGAACAGCGAGCTGAGTCTTCCCTGCCCTCTGACACCTGAGGCGAGGAAGGCGCTGCAAACAGTGGCCGACGCTATCAGGACTCGGCAGGCACACCGGGTTGATAGCACGCTTCCGCTGAATCTCTGCGTATTGGGTGAGTGCCCCAGGTTTTATGCCTTGTTATTCCAGTGGGATGATAGGTTGAAGGATCCACTCCTTATCATTGAGTGGGTTTTCCTTCCATATCAGCCCTGAAAAACTGTCACCACCCCACCTGAGCTAATTTCAAAATTAATCATCAAAGGTCGCCAACGGCTATTAACCCTCGCCTCTTGCGACCCAGCGTGCATCTTCCTCCCTTATAATTTGGACCAATTGGATTTTATTTTACAAACTAACGAATACTTACAAATTTCACTAGATAGCTATCCCGGCCAGATTTCTATACATTATCCTAAACATAAGCTTTTTAAGCACACGTTACATTTGGCTCCAAAATCTCTCAAAAGTAAAACACCTATAGCAGATGCTGTCACTGTGTTCACCGATGGTTCGGGAAAATCCCACAAGTCGGTGTTCACCTGGAAGGACCTGGACACTCAGAAGTGGGAGTCTGATGTCCAAATTGTTGATGGCTCCCCCCAGATTGCAGAACTTGCTGCAGTAGTGAGAGCATTTAAAAAATTCCATCAGCCAATTAATTTGGTCACTGATTCCGCCTATGTTGCCGGGATAGCAGGACGGGCAGAGCACGCCTTGTTAAAAGAAGTCTCAAATAAAAAATTGTATAGCTTGCTCTCTGATTTAATTTGGCTGATCTCCCACAGAGAGCAACCTTACCACATTTTGCACGTTAGGTCGCACACAGAGCTCCCAGGGCCCATAGCCGAGGGCAACCGAAGAGCAGACTCTCTCGCCATGGCTGCATTAACAACCCCCTCAGTCCCAGACATTTTCGCACAGGCTCGCTTGAGCCATGCGTTTTTCCACCAGAACGCCCCTGCCCTGGCCAGACAATTTAAAATCTCCAAAGAACAGGCCAGAGCAATCGTTTCCACATGTCCAAATTGTCAATCCCACGCACTGCCATCAATAGCAGTTGGCGTGAACCCAAGGGGACTGCAGGCTACTGAACTTTGGCAAACTGACATTACCCACTACACTCCATTCGGACGACTAAAATACATCCACACCTCAATCGACACCTTTTCAGGGGCTGTGTTTGCCTCCACTCATACAGGGGAAAAAGCCAAAGATGTTATTAAACACCTTCATATGGCCTTTGCAACACTAGGCGTACCCAAAGCAATTAAGACTGATAATGGCCCTGCTTTTACCTCTAAGCACTTTGCACTTTTTATACAGAATTGGGGCATTAAACACAGCACCGGAATCCCACACAACCCCTCAGGGCAATCCCTAGTAGAAAGGGTCCACAAAGAAATCAAAAAATTATTAGACCACCAACACTGTGTTAATCCCTTCTTAACTCCGGCGGAGAAGTTGTGTAAAGTTCTTTTTGTAATGAATTTCTTAAATTGTTCGGATAAGGAGCCGAACCCCCCCATTCTCCGTCATTTTCACAACTCCACCTATGCTCATTTAAAAGAAAGGCCACCAGTGTTAATCAAAGACCCTGATTCAAAAGACATAAAGGGACCATATCCCTTGGTAACCTGGGGGAGAGGGTATGGCTGTGTTTCCACCGAGCAGGGCCCTCGATGGATCCCAGCAAAGTTTGTCAAGCCGTTTGTGGAAGCCTCAACTCCAGCCGCCGCGGACGCCGAAGTGCCCACCGAGACTGCACCCCCTGATGAGAATGCTCAGGACAGAACTGTGGCATGGCGCAGGAGAAAAAAGAAAATCTCTCCTCCCAACCTTGCGGCAAGAGTACTCATTACCAGGAGATACTTACCCACCATGCCGGACACTGCTATTCTCCCATCCCCACCTATCCCATTCCCCTTTCCCCCTAACCTCATTCCTAGAACCCACAAACCCCAACCCTAACCAATATCCCCTTCAAGTATTCGAAAAAAGAAGGGAGGGGGAGAGGGGGAAGTAATATCAAGGGACACGATAGAGGTGTGGAACCAAGAGTTTTTAAGATACTCACCCCGTCCTTTCTATTATAGAAACCAACTTTAGGATGGCTCACAAAGCTCCCAGAACACCCCTGATGCTCCTCATCTGCGCCTCGCTCACATGGGTATCTGCAGCCTGGATCGTACAGCAGCCGAAGGAAAATATCTGGGTCACCCTTGCAAAGTCCATACAACAGGACAGCTTTTGCATGGCCATGGGAAAAGTGGACGACCCACTGTCCACATGCCTGGTGGGAATGCCCCTGTCCCCAAGAGACCATCCATATGCTGGTAAGGAACCCAACCCTGTAGACACCTGGGATGAGTGGACGAGGATCCTCCCGCATGCACCACAGGAACCCCAGGAATTGGACTTACTGGGCTCCTTCCCTGCCACTTACTGTGTCAACTTTTTCTATAAACCAAAACAAGAACATTGGCACATGATTGGACAATCCCAAGAAAAAATGGGAAAAATAGAAAGAAAAGATGTGTCCCCTTATTCCAAAAAATATACCAACTGGTGCAACTATACCAGCCACAAGGCATCTGAATCCACGTTTACTCCCAGGTTGCTCCCCAGAGGTGTGTTCCTTATCTGTGGGGATAGGGTGTGGGCAGGGATCCCATCTAAGATCCAAGGGGGTCCCTGCAGCCTTGGCCAGCTCACTACACTCACCCCGAACAAAACACAGATTCTGGATTGGAAAAAAGACAAACAATTAACGAGACAAAAACGTGCGTACACTCAATTCGACCCTAAATGCAATGACCAAATTTATGATTGGAGTGAGGGCAAAAGGATCGCAGCATCCATCTTTCTGCCATGGTACGCTGCTGCGAAAGCCCTCGGGGAGCTTTCCCATCTGGGGTGTTGGTTGAGTAAGCAGGCCAAAGCTACTTCAGCCGCCCTGTCCGACCTTTTGGCGGATGAAGAAACCACCAGGCACGCAACCCTCCAAAACCGGGCTGCTATTGACTATCTTCTACTCGCCCATGGCCACGGGTGTGAAGACTTTGAAGGACTCTGCTGCTTCAACCTTACCTCCAGAAGCACCTCCATCCACGAAAATATCAAAAGGATCCAGGACCAAGTATCCACCTTACTTACAGAGACAAAGATTTATGACCCTATGGACCGGGCGCTGGCGCAATGGGGTATTCCTGGGTGGGCCACTTCCATCATCAAAAGTCTAATCTGGGTGGTTGTCATTCTTATGATAGTCTCCATAGCCATCATGTGTCTTAAAAAGACCATAAATAAGGCATTCAAAAATGTCTTTTTAATTAATAGAAAGGGGGGAGATGTGGGAGGTGGGCTGAGAGAGGCATCGGGGATGCCTTGGGAGGAGGCATGTGTATGAGGCAGTCCCCACCTGTCAATCAGTGTGCCACTCACCCGCTCCCCACTCCTTCGTTCTAGAAGGTTCTGTTGTCCTCTGTCCCCCATTAGTCCCCTGTCATGAACCACTCCCTTCCCCCTTTCCCGTTGGTCCGTGCCCTGTCAACCCGCCTTAACTCCTCCTCACTCTCCGCCTTTACCCCCCTCGAATATATACCCGGACCCCCCCCAAGGTCGGGGCTTTTTTGCCTCTGCTGCCCTTCGGGGAGAGTTGTACCCCTCCTCCCTTCTACTCCTTTCCTGAAATAAACTCCTCCGGACTTAGCAAGCAAAGAAGCCCCCCTGCGCGTCATTTACTGGTGAGGCGTCGATACTATCCGGGCTTGGGCGGAAGGTTGGCTGAGGGCCCAAGGGACCTGTCGGGACCTGCCCAAGGACAAGACACCCCCGCAATCCATTATGTTAGCCCTACCCTTCTTGCCTTTCCTCATTGGTTCATTCAATGTAACCGCCCTTCACTCCACCCCCTACATAAAATGCTGTCTTCTGTGCACTGGGTCTTTTGTTCAGTTGGCCTCCCTGGAGGAATAAATTCTCTGGACTGCACTCCGGCTTAAGATCTCATTTTCTTCGCCTTGCCTTTCCTTCGCCGTCGCCTGACTCCTGCAAGGTGCTGCTTGGAGCCTAGGGTTTTATCGCCCGAAGCTAGCCCAGGCAGTGCCCCCTCTGCCATTTGGGCTGCGTGTCAGCTCCCACCTGGCACAAGCCTCCTCCCAGACTGGGAGTAGAGCCTTTTGCGGACGCCGCACGGCACCCACTGGCACAGCACAGGTGGCGCCCGCTGCCACAGCACCTCTCTTCACGCAGGGTGCTGAAAAGGAGAAGCCGCTGCCAACGCCCCTGTCCTTCTGTCCTCAGCACAGCAGGCTAAAAGTAGCGAGGCAGGCAAAGTCCACTGCTGGCTGTGCCAAGATGGCAATGGCCACGTGCCCACTTGCAGTGCCAGCCCCGCCTGCATGCCTCCCCATCCCTTGGAAGGAGGACTGTGGGCAATTTTTCTTCCTTTCTTAAATATATTTTCACAGAGGAGTGACCAACTTGTCTAATTCGTTGAACTTCAGAGCCGTCAGGGATTGGCTCTTCCAGACACAGAAGCGTTGAGCAACTTCTCTCAGAAGCTGTCTCTGTCACTTCGGCTGCCCCCACCAAAAAGTGAGGCTGTGTTAAACCAACATTGTCTTTTTGCAAATAGTTCTCTATCTCTGCTTTTCATTCATCCAAAATGAAGCCTATGAATTGAGATTGAATTACAATAAGAAGCAAGATGACAGCACTCAGTATTTCCCAAATAATTTTATTCTGCTTAAAGCATTTGTGCTGTCAGCCGCAGCAAAATTTATTGCCACGGAAATCTTGGAAAAGTCAAATGTGCTTTTCTAAAATTCAACATCTCTTGCAGATATAAACGAGGCCCTATCTGTGAAAGCCTCTCTTTCTATTAGTTAAAGTGGAAATGAAATGCCACTTCCCATCCCCTTTTTAGGCAAGAAAAAGGGAAAAAAAAAGGAGGAAAGAAGGAAAAAGCCCCCTCACAAAGACAAGTTCTTATATAAGCAGTCACAAATAATGCTTGTTACCCTAGAAACTGCCACTTCCCATGGGATTCAGTTTGCTGCCAGGCTCCACAGCATTCTAACAGAAATTTACTAGGTTTTGGTCTTGAGAAATAATTCATGTTTACACAACACAGACACATGTACACTCCAGAGGGTTAACACCCAAGCAAGGAAGGCATTTATGTTTCTGAGTAATGCTTTGTGTACTTTCTACTTTTACTACTTAGTTCTGAAACCCTGTCGGAGAGTTGATTGCATAATTTTTCAAACACTGAATTTGAAATTAAGTTAGCTTTGTGATGTAGAGAAAAATAGCTAATTTAACTAATAACTAATTGGGACCACTGAGGCAAGGGGAAAACAAGAATTCAAAATAAACAATGTGGATAATATGCACAGGGTCATTGCAGAGCACAGGTATATGAGTGTGCCACTTGTTCCAGAAGAATTTCTCTATTTTGTATCATTCTAGCAAGATAAAGCAACTCATAGATGGTGGTGCACTGTGACTGCTAACACAAAGTGAAGAGTGGGAACATAATGGAAGGGAGAGTGAATTAAAATCTTAAATTCATGAGACATACTAAGCCAAAATAAATAGCAAAACTGTCAATTTTCAGATTTTTGGCAGCATAGAACACCACCACTTTTGTGTTCTAACATTTCTTTTTGTTTTTTTAGGAAGATGTATGTTAACAAAAATCATCTTTTTGCATCATTACAGTCAACATATCAGATGTTGGCTTTAATCTGTAGTTATTTGTCAACGTTTTTGTGGGTCTTAGGTCTTCAAAGAGACAAGAGCAGTTGTGGGTTGCAGTAAAGTTGTTCATTGCATGAATGCATCAGTCTCGAAGGCAAGGAGTTCAGAGTATTAAAGTCTGTGCTAAAAACTTTCTGGCATAAAGTCCTGAGCAGAAGCAACAGCAGAAGCAGCTCCCGCCTTTCTTCTTCGTTCTTCTTTCTTCTTTTTTTTTTTGCACCTCAGTACAGGGGGATTTTTATTCATAAATCATCCAATCAGCTAAAGGCACGATTCTAAAACATTCTTTCTACACCAACCTGATCTTAATTCTAATTTGCGAAAGTTGTCTCAATTCTTACCCAAAATTTATGTACATGATTTTATCTATTTACGCAAATATAGTATCTGCTTTCTTACCTAAAATCTACGTATGTAAACGTGAGTAGTTTTACCTATTCTATCTAGAAACACAAACAATGTTCTACTATGTTTTTGTTATGACTGGAGCTAAGTTAAACTAGGCTCTAGGGCTTTTACTAGCTAACACAGTCTCTTAAGGCACTTAAGATGTAAAGATGTAGTTCTACTTACTTAAAACTAAGACTTACACTTCTATTTCATATCTGTGTGGCTTAATGTATTTCAGCTTCGCTAGAGGCTCTAATTCAAACTCTGCATTCTTTTCTCTCTCTGAGGGACTCAGAGAGCCTTCCAGTTCATGCATTCCAACATTTGTTCAGTCCAAAGTTAGATTAGCACAGAATAGCCTAGGAAACTATTTCATAAAAGAGATGTTCATTAAAATACAGCTGCTTCTCATCAATAGGGAAATGTGAGCCTGGAAGTAATTATTACGCGAGAATTGGTCAGAACTTTGTCTTTAACTATGCTTGTGACAGTAGTTTGTACATAATAGGAACATGAAGTTCTTGAACATGGGTGATAGAGGAGCCTGCTTCTACCCTTTTAATATTGCAGACTGCACTACCATGTAGCAAACAAGCACAGTAAATCAAAAACCAGATCATTTGTAGCCCTGTTCAGTCTATGACTGCAGCTTGGGACTTGAAAAAGATTGGAAGCTTTTAATGCAGGCCAGTCTTTGTTCAGGGAAGTCTAAACTCTCTGCGCTGCTGTCTAGGGAAGCTCTGGCAACCGGATTTTAGATTTTTTTCTTATAAAAAGCAAATTAATATTTTAAATAAAAACAGAGTTTTCAATTGGAAATTAAAATAATTTCAAAATGTCTGTTGTAATATGCCTAGTGACAGTGAAGCGAAATAAGAAGGCATAAGGGCATAATGGCTGGAGGTGCAGTTCAGTTGAACATGCAGCTCCAACCAAAAATTACGGATCTTACATGGATATACTGAATGCTATATTAAGATCAGGCTAAACACTATAATATGACACTCCCAGTATTACAGAACACTGTAACAAGACACTCTGAGTCTTAACTCTTTCAGCTTTAGGCAAGAATGGAAGGGGCAGAAGGAAGGGGCGGAAGGAAGGAAGTGGCGGAAGGAAGGAAGTGGCGCAAGGAAGTGGCGGAAGGAAGGAAGTGGCGGAAGGAAGGAAGTGGCGGAAGGAAGGAAGTGGCGGAAGGAAGGAAGTGGCGGAAGTGGCGGAAGTGGCGAAAGTGGCGGAAGTGGCGGAAGTGGCGGAAGTGGCGGAAGTGGCGGATGTGGCGGATGTGGCGGAAGGAAGGAAGGAAGGAAGGAAGGAAGGAAGGAAGGAAGGAAGGAAGGAAGGAAGGAAGGAAGGAAGGAAGGAAGGAAGGAAGGAAGGAAGGAAAAGAATATCGAAATTCAATCTCCAGTAACAGAGTTTCACCAATCCAAGGTTCAGGCCAATAGGAAATACATTTCAACCCACAAACACCTCTTAAAAGGCAATCAAGAACATTACAAACCACTATAAATTATGGACCAATTTTCAACAGGGGTGAGTGTTTGAATAAAGATGTTTTCATCCACTGTGTGTAATAATAATTATTAACTGCTCTCTCAAGAATATTTCCTGCATCTTCATCTGTTACCAGAGTTCAAGGCAGTAACTGCTGAAGCCTTAGGATGCTGCAAATAATACGAGCTGTCAAGTCTGACATAAGACAAAAGATATAGTGTAATTAGTTTAATTTGTCATGTTCCATCATAATCTCCAAAGAAGATTATACCTGACATTAATAATATGATAGCAATTCATGAGAAAAATTAATTTTTAAGTTAAAAAAATTTTATATTTAAAAAACAGACATCCATAAAGGTAACAAGCCTCAGATTGTGAGAAACACCAAACTAAAGTTCCTCTACGCTACTGATTACTTAAAGGTAACAAGTCTATTTTTAGTTTTAAGAAATATTTATGAAAAAATGGGGCTTCCTTTTATAATCCACTGCACAAAGGAAGAATGTTTCTGTTCTGCATTTTGTCCTGAGAGTACCCACCAAAACCCAACCGGCTTCCAAAACTTTCTTCCCTTTCCAAGGTCCACTTCTGCCTCCCGTGCACTGGCCATCTCTCCTCCAACCCTGTGGTAACTTTCATGTTTTAATAATCTCAGCTGCACATCCTCATCAAAGGCTTTCTGAACACTCACTAGACAGTTTTACCTGTACCCTTTCTGACTCACTCAGGGAACACATACCAAGTTTAGTCTACTGGGATTTCCCTTCAGAGGGAAGCCATGCTATTCCAACCCCTCACACTTCTCATGTGTGCTCAGGTTCCTCGAGTGATGCCATAGCCTAGGCAGCTTATTTGCTCCTCATTTCCATGGGGTTCAACACTTGTATCTGCTTCCTTTAAATCAAGCTCGTTCCTCTAGACCCTTGCTCCCTCTGTTAGCAAGGAGATGCTGGATGACTTTGTCAAGAGAGTCAGAAGATGGAGCACAGCACAGACATATCCTACAAGGGTGGGGGCTGCAGACAGGTATTTTTGCATTGATGTGCTTTACCAGCTGTTGCTCCATCTGCAAGCCAACCAAGCCTGGCATCACCTCAGTTTTAATGGGCAGCCTGATGTACCCCTGCTCCAAGAACAGTAATTCCTGCGTGGTTGGAACACATTTTTTCAGAAGGGACTTTGCTCCTGTCTGAAAATATGACAACTCCCTTAATAATCAGGTTTTGACACCAATTGATTAATTCAATGTTTAAGGGAAAAAAAATCAATCCAATATCCTTGGGCTGAGAATTCATGCAGTTTTTCTGGTACAAATAATTTATTGTGTGCACAAGACTTTCCCCAACATTTTCAGCAATAAAAATTTCCAAATTTGTCAGTCTCATCACTCAAGCACCTCTGACATTTTGTCCTCCAGTCATCTCCTCACTTGTTCCCTAATTGACTTCCTGCTTTTGATGCATTTAGAGAACTTTTCACTACCATCTTTCATTTCCATAAAGAGTGAATTTTCCAACCATCTTATAGTCCTGTTTCCAACTAAGCAGTCCATCATACACTGTCTGCCTTGTCCTGTGCATTTAAGCAGGCTTTTGAATTATTAACATCAGCCTTTCTTAACAACAACCCTGTAATAGCTACCCAAAATCTTCTCATGAGTCAGATATGGTTTAATGAAATGCTTTGCTTGGAGGTTTCTTGCTTTTTGGACTGCCTCATTTCTAAATAATTAAAACATGTTTAGGATTTCTGTGGATAAATTCTGTGTGTTACCTGACTTCCTCATTCCTATAACAATTATAAATCTAACTATAATGTAAATGTTACTCCAGAGGTATACCAGTAACTCATCCATAGGTAAGTGTTCAGCTGGAACAAAGTGCAGAAAAGTTTCTTCTAATTGGCCAAGAAAAATTCTTTGAGAAAGCAGCCGTCTGTTAAATAAATAAAAAAACTCCCTACATTTAACACACATTCTAATAAAGATCTTTTTATTCAGCTATAGTGTGTAATTAGGGTTCATATTAACTAATGCTGATCAAAGAATTTAAAAAAGGCAGCCTTTTCCAACTTCAGAATTAGGTTTGCATTTTGATAGTGGGCATTTAATCCTTCAGCCAGTTTATAGCATCCTGATGATGTCATCTTATCTGGATGATTAAAAACAGCTTTAGTCTTCCAATCAGAGAAAATATTGTCTAAAAGGGAGCCTTAATCAGAATGATTACTTGTGTGTAGAAATTGCCACAGCAAGCAACATTACTAACCCTCCCCCTGCAAGAAATTTAAACTTCTGCCAGTTTATCAGTCAGGATTACTACCTTTTCACATCACATGAGAATTAAATGAACTTCTGGATGAAACGCATGAGAAAACCTTTCATGTGTGAGTAGAATACTGCCTATTACATATTGTTAGGAGTTTGCTTTTCTAAGTTCTCTTTAAAGGATGCCTTGGATGATTCCAATTACTGAATGAAGCCATGGTCATGTCTCCTCCGATTGACACATATACTTTTGCCCTTTTTTTTTCTGGCAATATTTATATGAATTAGTATTATGCATTAGATGCTGTAATAAGGTTTATGCCTTCTTCCTTCGGCTCAATATCAAATAAATACAAATAATAGTGCTCCCAAAATTATTTCTTGTGATATAAGCAAGTATCAACTAATAATATTTTTCAAACAGACAAAACAAGATTCTTTCCCTGGAAAATTGGCCACCTGAGGCAATCTTTTAATTCCAAAAAGGTCTTACCTTCTGGCTGAAGTTCTAAAGTAATCAACAAGAACTCCACAGGAGATACGAAAGCAGGCAGCTGATTGGAGGTTTTACAGCAAAAAAAGTGTCACAGCTTTGTATTTCTGAAGTCCAGATCCTCTAATGTTAAAACCAGTGGCAATCTTCCCATTAACTGGAAGCCTAAATCATGTAAGTAGGGAAAATGCCAACATTTATATGCATTTAAAAATATACCTCTTTTTGAGGCCAGACAGAAAAGTTACCAATTACTGCAGTAGGAATTTCAATACTGATTAAAATCTTGGATGACTCTGCAGTTAATTATCGAAAGCATGTATTATATGACAAGAATATGTAAGAGTAAAAAAAGATTCCCCCCCCCCCATTTCTTAGAACCTAAATCTAAGAAGACAGAAGAAGTTATTTCAAATGCATTACCGGCCTATTTAAAATGGAAGGCAGATAAAAACATTCAAATATTCAAAGACAGCTGCGCCTCAAATCCAGTGTTCAATTCTAGGCCTCCCACAAGAAGAAAGTACATTGAGGTGTTGGAGTGACTCCAGAGAAGTGAATGGAGTTGATGGGGCTTGGCCTCGAGAAAAGGAGGCTTAGGGAGAATCTTGTTGCTCTCTGCAATGACCACAGAGAGGAGGGTGTGGCAAGGGGAAGGTCAGGCTGTTCTCCTAAAATACAAGCAACAGGACAACAGGAAATAGTCTCAAGTTGCACCAGGGGAGGTTCAGTTTGGATATTAGGGGAAATTTCTTCCTGTTAAGGGTTGTCAAGCACTGGAACAGGCTGCCCAGGGCTATGGTGGCATTAACCATCCCTGGAGCTATTTAAAGACCTGCAGATGTGGCACTCAGGGACATGGGTTAGTGTGGACTTGGCAGTGGGTTAATGGCTGGACTCAATGATCCTAGACCTAAATGACTCTGTTTCTAGAACTGGGTATTCCAGCCTTCTAAAAGCCTCTCTGAAATGTTAAAACTAATATCTGTGAAGCACTTAATAATCTCTGAAACACAGCTGTGTTTTAAAATTGGACTCATTGGAGCAAAATTGGATTCAGATTGGAGCAGTCTTTAGAGATCATTGTATCCCACCTCTGCTCGTGGGAGTGGTGAATGATTCTATTTTTCCCTAAGTCTGCAGTTCTACTTCAAAGTTATTAAACTGATAGGATGGCCAATATTTACATGAAGGTTTATCTACCATTTTTACTGAGACCCCCATCAGTACTTCTTGCTTCAATATTTTTTCCAACTATCTCTTTCACAAGAATAATTCTGAAAAAAAATCAGCTAAATACTGAAAGTCTCATAAAAATAAAAATAGTTAAATACTGTAGAAAGCATTGCTATAGATGGACAAGTAAAAATCTTGCATAGTCAGTCACTTGGAGCTGTAGCTATTCTGTATATCCTCCTATTTTTCTTCATAAAAATTGGAAGATGTTCACCACGATTAACATTAAAAACTTAAAATCACTGAGATAAGGCAAAAAAAATTAATTTGCATTTAATACATTCTTTTTTTCTGCTCTCATCCACTTAATTTAAAAAGTTGGTGTTCCACCACTCGATATTCCAGTGCACAATGACATTCTCTCTCCCCTTCTGCTTTTATCCATTTGCAGACTATAGTTCACACCATGAAGCTCTAGCCTGCAACATTCCTGACCTGAAATAGACTTCTAAAGGCATTCCAGTAGCTCATGCTTTTTTTGAACATTTTTTGACTTCCTGAAAAATCAGCTAATGTAAAACACTACAGCAAATTGTGGCTTGCTCCATTTTTTCATAGGGTTTCAGCTGTCAGTGCTGTTCTCAATGTTCTTGCATATTTTAGCACTTCTGCCTCATCACAGAAAGAACAGCCCATGAGGAGCTTCAGCAGGGGAAGAGTCTTGCAGAATGCAGCAATAATCCTACCAGACATCATACTTGGTATTTACCATAATATACAACAAAGCTTGAAAGCTTCTTAATTGTTTTAAACTGAAATTAATAATAAAGGAACTTAACAGACAAAAGTTTTGCTCTTTCAGAGAGCTTCCCAGACTACAAAATTGCACCATCTACTTATTCACACTGTGTAGGGCTGTTCAGTATCATAAAACACCACAGAACTTGAATTCAGGCCATGCTCAATTGGAATAAAGATTATTTATTCTTTCAGAACTCTCATCGGAATTTCATCTAAGCTTATGAGTATGAAAGTGTTACACACACAGCCTCAAGCTCTTGCTTCCTACCATCACTGCAGCCCAGACTGATCACAGCATTCTGCTGAGACATCTCATCAGCCTCCTTAGCCAGGCAGAAACACATTTCATTGCTACCTAGAGAGATTTGAGGCCAGCACACCATCTTCTTCCACATCTTGCTTTTTCTGACACTGGAACTACACTCCTGCTGTTCTTGTACCGTGCTCCTCTGAGGTTTCCAATTAATTTCTCCAGCCCTTCCCTGATACATTATGGTGAATTCTTTCTGTCCTTCCACTCGCTACAGAAATTAAAGCACTGTGCAAGGCTCTCCTTCTCCTCTTAAAGAGAAACTCCCCCTCTTTTTACTCCAGGACGATTTCTTGATAAGTGATACTAAGCATAAGCAAGGTGAAAACAACTTGTCTTCTAACAATGGATGCAATGTGTTTAGTTAATTTCCTTACTTTCTCTTTTGTTTTCAACAAGACAACTGATTCTAGGTTTTTCCCCCAAAAGTGATAGTCTTCTTTCCCCAGTTCTTCTAATGCAGCCTCTGTAGGTTTACATCAATGTCATTCTCTACCGCCAAACTCCCTAAGATTAAGTTAAGAATGGTGTGAGACACACTGGGTATTGAAATATTAGGGTAATGATGCCTTGCTCCTTTCAAATATTTGGGCAATGTTCCCTTGCTCCACACTCCTTTTCAATGTGGAAAGGAAGCCTTCCACATCCTGCAGACCTGCAGAATGAAGGTAGTTTGATCTTCCCTGAGTACTTTTGTGATGGAAGAGAAAAAAAATTACCCTGGCAAAATCAATGGAAAAAGTCACATAATCCATCAGAAGGTTTACGAAGACTTGGAAAGTTGGCATTACCTTCTGGCTAAAACAAGGTACTGTGACACACAGGAAAAAAAAATCAGTAGGTCAAACATTATTGTGCTCTTCTAAGGATCTGTGTATCTGGCACATGTTTGTGCCACTCTTACAGTGTTCAGTGTCATCACCCATTATGGAAACTGATGTCCCAACGAAGAAATTACAGCAAAACATTCATGCAAAAAGTCATCCTCAGATTCATCAATAAACCCGCACTTGCCAGCTCCAACAACGTGCAAAGGGATGTGCATTTTACTGTTGGTTGCCAAGCTTGACATTGTCTTTAAAGCTATTAGCATTGTATTAAATCCACATTTTTCAGTTTTAATCTACATTTTTCCTACAACAGCTTAACAACTTATTATACTTCTCTTCTCTACTGTAGCTCCACTATAAAAGTAGTCTTATTCAAAGCATTTTTTCTAGTTTTTGCTGACTATATTCTCACAAAGGATGATCTCTTCCGATTCAGTCCATTCAGCATGTAATGCTTTAAAGGTGAAAATAACTAGCTTCAACCACACCACACTACAGAACTTTTAAAAACTGATTATGTTGGAAAATTTGTTTCTGATTCCTTGGTACCATTAAAACTTAGAAAAAACATAAGTTATCTATTAACAATTCCTTGCTTAGTCTGTATTAAAGGTAGTGTAAATAGTATTTCCCATGTTATGAGGGCTGCAAGTGCGTTTGAGTTAAGTGAACACCATGACCATGTCTGAGCACACTGACAAACAAATCACCAAAGATAAAATACCAACATGTTTGTTATGTCTGAACTCAGCTATGTCTGAACTCATCGACCAATCTCTTAGTGTAGCCATACAATTATAGCACTGGACAGTGCTATAACAGAAAGGTAAAGGGGTGGCCCTTTTCGCAAAACAAAGGAACAGAGCAAAGCATCTATTTCACAGAAATCTAGGACCCTGATTTTCAAGTTGTTTTCAGATGTTCCCTGGTCTACAGCTGTATTTTTAAATGTCCTCTTTTTCTCCTACACAGCAAATGAATTCACAACAACAGCTGTTTATAATACCCTTTTTATTTTTCAGCCAGAAACACAAATTAATTTGATATTTCAATAAACAGTAGAGTTTATTCCTTAAATAAACCCACTATCTCTTTGGCATCTGACCATACTCTGTTTTTCAAACTAAAGACAAACAGGAAGACTTTACTTTCAAGATCAATGTTCAATACATTAAATTTACACCAGTGCAGTTAACTTTGAAAAGTACACATTGGGGTTTTTTTTTGTGTTTTCTAATAAACCTAAAAAAGATTACCAAACTACAAAATGCTCACTAGTGGGCTACCTTCCTTTTAACTGTGAAGCGACAGCATAAGAACTCTTCATTTCCCAGAGCACATGCACTAACTAGTACTTTCTAGTAATTCTGAGCGATAAAAAACAGAAAAAAAAAACTTGACTCTATCAGAAACAACTGATCAAATAATTTATGCTTCAAAGCAATATGAAATTATTTTTAACTTCTGCAGAGGTCATCAGGCAAAATCAAGTAATGCACTGCTTCAGTACAAGACTGCACCTAAAAAAAATACAGGATGAAAACTATTTTTCATTTTTAAACTAAAGTAAAATTAAAACTAATTAAACAAAATGTTTCAAACACATCTAGGAATACTGCTGTCACAACTGCATTTGATGTCATATTTAGATAAAATTACCCAGTGCATTATTCCACTGCAAAATTCAAGATCTCTTTAACGCTGACAAGAAATATTTCACTTGCACACTTGTCAAGAAAAAAATCTGCCCTCCAGAGCTCGTGTTCAGTGCTTCAAGTCAACAAAATTTCCAAAGCTATGCTGAAGTTGATACCTTCTGCTACTACAGATAAAATGAAAATCACAAATTAAAATCAAAAACATTACCAACATACCAGTACAGACATTCCATTTTCTGTCTCTAGACAATGTAAAAAACAAAATCTAACAAAAAACAAACAACCCAAAAATCCCAAAAACAAACAAAAAACCCACTTTACTTCCTGAAAGATTTGCGTTAAATAACTTAAAAGATTTATTCTGAATATGTTTTACAGAATAAAAAGGACAAAGCAATTACTTCCATGCAGAAACTAAAAAAATAATTTAATAGGATTCAAGTAGCAAATGTTTATTTTATGAATAAATCTCACCCACATCACCAGTAAAAGCGCAGTCTCAAAATGTATGAATTGGATTGTTTAAATAGCAAGTGATTCATCCAGTCAAACTCATTTTCCTGTCCATGCTGTAAGAAAAACACATACATTTTACTACAGAAACAAAAAGTAAACCCAAAAAACCTCCTTGGGTACTTATCCAAGAGCAGTTTCTGATATCAAACCAAAATTAGCAACAACCAAGCAGACATCACAAATTTTTCAGTGCTGAATTACTGTAAACACTAGATGTAGCAGTACAGGAAAAAAATATTTTTTTTGTTAAAATGTGTCCAAAGAAATATCCCCTAGTTGCAGTCAAATTTGCATCAGAAGCTGCTGGATCAGGAAAGATTTCGCTCTCCAAGTATTTGTAGAACATTGCATTTCCAAGACCGTATTCAAATAAATTACTTCCTGGTAACACTGAGCTGATAAAACCACCCACAATGTGGACAGTCATGTGCACAGTACAACAGTGGATTTCTGCAGCAATAGACAAAAGATCAGAAACCATTTCTAAATTTAAGATGATAGCTCATGTGCTATTCCTTGCCAACATACGATCCCCTCTAAGAGTAAGGTGTTGGAGCTGGTATTGTAGCACCTCTGCATCAGCAGGTTCCTTAATGCTCATTTTGTCTAAATTGAGGTAGTCTAGGGATTTTGAATGAGCCCTTTTACCTTTCAGAAGGCAGAGAGGCAGGGGACCATGAAGTGCTTTGTAAGATTCATATGGTAAAGCTTTACTGTACCTATCCCCTGAGCTGGGCATCCGTCTCCTCCTCCTTCCATTTACTGCTGGGATCTCATAGGGCTGGTAGTACCTACTTCTAGTTTTGTACAAACACGAGGAACGTGAAAGTCCTGAATCAAGATGTTTGGAGCCCAAGCTAGGACCAGATTCTCCTTTATTCTCTTCACTTCCAATATACTTATGGGCCAATTTTAGTAGCTCCTTTCCAGTTGTGAAGCCAACCAGGTAGTTAGAATCCATGTGAAGGATCTGATATCCTGCAACTGTCTGCCTCAATGGTGAGCAGGGGGTGCTGGAACAGCGTGGCTTTTCTGCTTCCGTCCTGGCTGCAGAACTCACCTCTGCAAGAGGCACAGAGAGGGTGGAGAGCGCACTTCTGGTCTCTCCAGTCACATCAACTTCCATTTTAAACACAAAGCTTTGCTCCTAAAAATAAAACAGAGCTTGATCAGAAAATGCAACACAAGGTGCTGAGAGAGGACAACGGAAAAGGAATTTTTTATCATCCAGAAGTCATAAACAGTACTTCCCTATTCAGCTGGTCTTAGCTCTGCATGGTGTCACATTAACAGACCTATCACCACAACTGTCTTTCAAAATTATCTTGGGTGGGTTTTTTTAATAAAAGATACCATAAACATACCAATAATTCTAAATAGCTAAAAACATACTTGAATACTATCATACACAAAAATGAAGCATCTTTCTGGATCATTTTTTCAGCCTTTTGGTGCATTTGATTCTTTGTAGTCCCGCACCTCTTGGAGCATCTACATCCATTAGCAGATCCACAGCACCTTCCTCCATCTTTACTTTGTAATTTGTCTACTGACAATATTATTAAACAAAGCTCTCAAAAAACATGCCTAAAAAGTACGAGCTCATTCAGATATGACCATGGACCAGACCTGATCTGAGTGTACTGCAATGCTTCCATCTTCCAGATGTGCACACAGCTTGCTTTAAATTAATGGAATGGCATCCTAGCTGTTTCATACCTGTCTGATTAGGTCATCAGCAATCTTCACATACTCCCCAAGAAAATTCACCTATCATCTTATTCACAATCAATCAAACACACACTCTTTTATTCTAATAGGCTTCTAATGTATTTCTAACAAAGTAGACTGTGTTTAATGAATACAGCATTAGATTCTTATAAGCATCTTAAGAATAAGCAATATTTATTTGGTTTTATCCTATTTCTCTTGGAAACAGATTATTTTACCCTTCCCTCACAACTATTCCAAATGCATAATTTGCTGCCTTTACAAACAAAAGTGCTCACTGCAAGCTATTATCACCTCTTACATGGAAAGATATGGTCACCATCAAAGCAAGTATACACCAGCAGGTGCTGGAACACTGGAAAGCCTCCTTTTCATTTCTACTTTCAGCATCATCTGAACCATTTCAGTGATACAGCTACTTCACAAAACAGATCACATTTGTGATCTGCTTTCTTCATTTCCTGCAAATCCATGCTTTCTTCATCATCAGACCCACCTTTGCTCTAAAGGTCAGCTAGTGTAGTCAATATACTTGACAAAAAAAAATCAGCATAACTATGTCACGTTTGAAGGCAACAAAGGAAGGAAAGTTAGCATCCAAGTGTTAAGCTGAAAGAATACTAAAATTCACTATATGTGATCATAAACTACATTCAAAAGCTCAATAATATTTCACAAATAAGTTTAACTTAAAACACGCTTCCAGAAGTTTACAAACTTTTGAAGCTACTACTTGCTGCCATTATCAGGCTTAGAACGTCACAGGCCAACGACACAACAAACAAGGAAATACTTTACTCCATCTTCTGCAATTAGACACCCCCCAAAATTCCACTAAGACAACTCTCCACTGATTTGTTTTAAATAAGAGAGGGAGCTGTGTGCAATTATCACTTGGCAAAAGAAAATACTAGCCTTATGCAAAATATAAGATTACCTTATTCCTGTGAAGGGACAGGGAAGGAGTAGTTCAAATAATGTTCTGTCAGAGAGCGGAAATCTGTTTCAAGACATATTGGGGGCTTGGAATACGTGGTAGGGGGTGGGTGAGGCCTTGCTCTGGTGAGGTGGTACCTTGCCCCAGCCCCACAGAGTCTGTCACTCATGGCACAATGGAGGGAGCTCCCCAGAGTTGCCTCACCCAGCCCCCTAAATGGCTGAGCAACCAAAAGACCCAGCTGGGAGGAAGGCTTTTTAAGAAACTGACCATAATGCAAGTATGTTGCTCTTTAACTCTACCTTCATCTTGGACCTTTACATCACTGGAACCCTGGATGTGGTAGCTATGTATGTTTTTCTACATCTTTCCTGTCTTTCTCCATTTCTCCTTCTAACTTTCTTTTCACAGAAGATATTGTCAAATGGGTTTAAAGGTTTTCTATGTTCAGTGGGCTATGTCTGTGCTGTGGTGTTTCATGTTGTATTAAATCAATTGACAAAGTTCCTCATCATCTATAATTCACTAGTAAACTTTGTGATTTTTTTACCTCTTGAAGGTATCTGGTTGGTATTTCTACTTTGCACCTACACAGACCAAAACAATCTTGTTTTAACCCTGGATTTAAGTGACTGGGGTCTGATGTTCCTACCTCTCCTTCCCTCCTTAGTCCCCAGTCAATCTGCTGCTCCCTATGCTAATCAATTAGGAGTAAACAAAATACCCACAGTTCTGCCAAAGAGGATTTTATTTGCCATTAACAGACTTATATTACGGAGAGACTATTTTTATGTTCCTTTAGTCTTAAACGGTCTCTTTTCATTCTCAGTTGTGGTATACTTAGGATTCTTCATTACCAGTTTTGTGAACCATAACTTTTGCAGATATACTTCATCCAGTGAGCTTTTAAGCATTCTGGGGTTGGACTAATGGTCTGGGATTGGACTAAATTATCTCCAGAAATCCCTTCCAACCCTAACAATTCTGTGAATCAATCAAACAGGTAAAACAGTTAAAGAATTAAAATACTGAAGCAAACCAGACACCAAAATTTTTCACTGCAGAAAGTCCACACAACTAAATAATGCTTCCCATGACATTTAAATGAATTCAATATATATTTATGCAGTCAATTACCAGTTGTAGAATAGCAAAAGCAGTTGTTTCCTACTTTAACGCCATATCAAGCAGTGAAACAGTAAATTTCATGAGGCTTCAGCTGCTGAGACAATGATATTAATGACAATTTCTAAAGCTGAAATTATGTACCACCAGGAACCACAATTACTGGAGGCACAGCACATAGAAATTCTGCATTACAATTTTCAGCTACTCTGTGATTTTAGGCAAGAAACCTAAGTATCTGTTCTTGCTCTTAATTCCCAAGTTTTACCCTGCAGTTTGGAAATCTCTCCTGGAACCTTTCAGAAAGACTCCATTTGTTCTGTTATAAGAAACTGAAATGATGCTAGAAAATGTATAAATAAAATGGACTTACAGCAAGATTGGAAATTAATCATATTACCTAGTCACATATAGACAGCAAAACCAACAAAACAAACAAATAAAACCAAGCCCAGAACAAACAAATCACTTATCACAGCAGTATGTGCCCTAAAGAAGAGGAAGGAGGAAGATATCTTCATGCACTTCTGGGATTCAAAATCTGAAAGTAACACAAAGGCTGCTCTTCTCAGAGCACAACTTTTAAAATTAATTTATTTTGTTTGAAACATGGGCATGTGCTCTGGTAACCAAGAGCAATCAACTTGGAAAAGTAACCATGCAGAAGGGAAGGAGTCAGCACAATAATTACCCTGGGTAATTACTGCACAATAATTACCCTCACTGTAAACCAGTACCAAGGAAAATGAGAGCAGAAAGTCTTCAAGACAGCAAGGTCCAGCCTAAATACTAAAGGTTCTGAAACTACAGAACTCCCATTCTGTGCTGCAGTGTGAAGAACAGTTATCAAAACCAAGAAACCTGTCAAACATTTGAAAGCAACAGCAGCATGAGAAGCTGGTGTCACAAACATCAAAAACTAAAGGGACTGAGCTAGAGACTGCTAGCCAGTGACAGGAATGACTGGCCAGCTCCATAAGCAAAGGACCAAAACTCAGCATGGATGTGTTCAGCTCTTCTTTCCCAAGATTTTTAATGCCAGTTACTCAAGCTGCCATATGGCTTCAAAATTATTTGTATCCTTATCTGGGAAAACAGCCAGAAAAGACATAAAGACATTATTTAGAAAATGCCTATGAAAAAAAAATAGAAAATAATTTGAGATTCACAGTGAATGTCTGTACCATCGCCTATAAACAGATATTTAAAACTTTTTGACAGTATCTTTAGGACATTTCTACGGTTATAAAGCATTTGATAACTTCTGTTATGTTCACTGCTGTTTACAAGTAAAAGCTCATCAGTAATAACACTGGAAAAAACAGTACTTCAGTTTAAAAAGATTCTTTCTTCAGATCACTGCTGGCTTGTCTTCTTGCCTCTCAAACAGAATGACAACAGAGTGATGCCAATTCAAGACAATTTATAATTAAAGATTATTTTTGAATCTAAGCAAGGAGACTATGAACAAGATGGAATATACTTTGCTGCTGGTCTGCATATTAAAAACACATAGAAAGTAACTGAAAGTAGCAGTTACCAAGAGAATTAATTTGACCAATACCTACCAGAGTGGCCATCAGAATAGAATTCAATGAGATTTTACAAGATTTTATCAATTCTCTGTATATTTAAAGTAAGCTGTCATATAAAGTAACCAGATGTAATCCAGATAAGTACTGAGAAAATTGTCTAAAACACAGAGCAGAGAAATAATGAAGATAAATACTAGACAAACTATTAACAATCACTGTATGACCTCAAAGAATACATTAATATTTTTGGGATAGTTCTTTCAGTGTAAAACCATCAAAATTTCCACATTTTGCAAATATAAATATTTTCTGGTTATTGAATCTTCCACAAAGTTATCAGATACCATTCATATCCTTTTCATAACACGGGACAAATGAAAAACAGACATGCATGACACACTAGGGCCTGATATCACAATATATGCACTGTAAATAATTTATTGTTGAAATGACTTCTTGCCATATGCTTCACTGAACTCAAAATCTTGTGGTTTTTTTCTCTGATAAAGTGTTAATTCTTCTGTTACATGCATTACTTACTGTCTTTCTGAGGAAAGAAATGTGACTTACCAAATACAAACTTTAATTACTCAGTATTTGAAAAGAAAGAAAGATGAAGAGCATTTTTCCTTGATAAGTCCTGTGCTTTTGTAGAAAGTCCACATTATTTGGAACTACTGTAAGTTACTCTTTCTGGGAGTTGCTGCTATCAGGGCGACCCCCAGATGTGTTAGAAAATCTTTTTCCCAGCCCTGCTGTCGAAGAAGGAGTCAGAAGTCTTCGGCTGTCGTTCTCAAGGTTGTTTTTTAATTGTTATATAAAACATTTTCTGTCTGGCCTGCCACGATCTGTTCAGCAGGTCAGCCAAAGGCACACTCCCCTCCCACGAGGCTGGTGCTATCTTTTATACTAAAAATGACATGTACTATATTTACAGTTCTGCTCCAATACCTATCACCTATGTTAGACAGTCAGCTTCTATTCTGAACCAATCTAAAAGTGCCAACATCACCCAAATCATGGAGGCTAGGAAGAAGAAGGAAGAAAGACAAGGCATGCCCTGATTCCTCCGTCTTGGAGCCCATGTACAAAGTCCCAAACCCCCATGTACAAAATCCCAAAATTTTTCCCTTCACCCTGTGATCACTACTATTGTGCTATCTAAACTTCTGTGACTTGTAATTCTTCATACAGAGTTGGTAATGTGCCTTTGGCTGCATGCCAGGGTCTCAGAGCCCCCTGCCAGCAGCTCGGGCCATCCAGGGCACCCAGAGGGGCGTCCTGAGTTCTGACAACTCTTAACAAAAAAAACCTGGTTCTCTGTAATTTGGTACTTCTATTGTTACTTATCTCCTCAGCTAGAATCTGAAGTGATTTTACAATATGCCTTTTTTTTTTTCCTTTTAGATAAGCATTAGGTTTCTGTACTTTCAGTAAATGTTTTCTTCTTCAGAACTGATTCTTCCTCCTAGATGCCAAGCCTGTATGTAGGCCATACTTTTAGTTAAGAATTACTAAGATATGTCACGTTGATAAAATGATAGTAATTGCAATAAGAAAAAGGATGCCACCATGATATTTTATGAAAAATCCCTTAGCCAGGATTTTGTCTCCTGAGAAGCTGAGAAGCCTCAGAAAAGAAATGTAAACAATAATTATCTGCTGCTTTGGAATGTGGTAGGTGATTGTCTGATTGGTTCCATGTGAATTGTTTTAATTTAATGACCAAACACCATCAGCTGTGTCGGACTCTATAAGTCTGTCACAGGTTTTTATTATTCATGCTTTCCTAGCCTTCTGTCTCTATCCTTTTTCTATAGTTTAGTATAGTTTTAGTACATAATTTTCTTTTAATATAATATCATAAAATAATAAATCAGCCTTCTGAAACACAGAGTCAGACTCTCATCTCTTCCCCTGTCCTGGGGATCTCCAAACAGCACAAATGGAGATGGCAGTGGTGATACCAACTGTAAAAGAGTCAAACATACTGAACAGAGATATCAAGCCAGTTTTGACACTTTCCCTTCTCTGTGCTGCCATTACTTGATATATACAGTGCACTTAGAAGACAAAAATGTTTATCTGTTAGACATCAGGAGTAAGTGAAAAAGCCCAGCATATGTGAAGCCAGGACACCTTTAATTATTTCAATTGTATCCTTGTGAAGAGTGAAAGATAAGGTCTACATCATTCCCCTTGCATTCTGAAGGGAAAAAAAAATGTTTGCTGTTCCTTACAAGAAATTCCATACTTCTCTAAGCTAAAGAGAATGAGGGCAATATGAAATTGTTGCACCACATAGGACAACATTCAGATGAAGTAACAACTCAGTGTAGCACAGATTTACTTCCTCAAAATTACAAGCAAGAAAATGAAATTATGCATAAGACATACACTGTAATCCTACAGACCTTAAGAAAACATGAACTGATATTACTGAATTAATAAAGCCAGCACAGTAACTTCAGAATGTAATGTAAAACAACAGCCTACAAAACAACTAGTAAAGTGTGTGCGTGTGTGTGTGTACTGGGGGGAATGTTGTTCTTGTCAACAGGTCAAAAATTTAGCCATTTAGCTATGCAGCGTAACAGGCAATAAATACCACATGGCTCACAAAAAACTAGGATTTACTAAGTGTTCCTTATGAAAAGATGATTACATCAATTTCTACTAATATGCCCCTACTCCAAATAGCAGGAACCAGTTTTTAAGATTCTTGTTACTAACAGTTTTAAACAGAAAACTATTATGATCCAGAAAACTACCTTTTAAAATTGAGGACCATCATAAGTGCACTATTGAGAAACTACAGCTAGCAACACAACTGAGTACCTCAGACTGGATCAGCATGACAGAGCATACAATTTACAGAGAAAAGAGACACACAGAATGTAAGGAGTCTGACCAGACTAATGAATTTTGTATGAGCAGACTTAGCAAGCAGGAGAAGTGAAATAAAACGGTGGGAAAGAAGGCCATTTAACATCACTCTGCCAAGCAATACTAGACAGAAGTCTTTAACAGACAATAACTTCTCTAAAATATTTAGAGCCTTCCACATGGACAATGAGACTCCCTTGTTGGACTGAATCACAGACAAACACTTCCCCTTCACTTGGTCAGTAAAATGATGCTCCTGGCCAGCATAAAGGTGGCTGTTTACCATGCTAACTCATGAAAAAAAGAAACAGTGAGATACATGCCAAGTAGCTGATGCATATTGTAACATAAATAATCTTTATTCATGATTGGATTAGGAAGTAAAATAATGTTTCCCTTATAATTTCATTTTTACTTCTCTGTATTTTTGATCTTCCATCTTTTCAACTAAAATCTAAGTTTAATTTTCAAAGTTCTTATTTTCAGGTCAGCCCACTTGGGAAGACACCAAACAACCTGAGTTGTCAACAAAAAACTAAACTGCCTTTTAAAAATAAGAGACAGAAACAAACAAATAAAAGGAGAGCGCTTAAGGTATTCCGGTTTTCACCAAATAAATCCTGATTTCTTTTCTTTAAAAATCAAAGGGACTATGGGTCTCCAATGTTTTTGTGCTAGAAAAAAAAATTCAGGTTGGGTAGTATTCTAGACTCACAAGTTAGTGCAGGTCAGGTGACATTATTTTGAAACATCAGCCTAAACCATACCATATTCAGCCTTTGACTGGGAACAGCTATTCAAGGAAGGAAACTTTAAAAATAGACCTACTCATAAATATTATGAAAAATATATTCAATCAATGAAATTTAGTTTTTTAGGTTTTTTAACAGAAGCACTTTAAGCCACTTGTTCTTTGTCTTACCTTGCTACAATTTGCACCAGATATTTAGATATTTGGTGGAAAGGTTTTGATGCCTTGAGAGGCCGCCTAGAAAAAGAGGCTAGACAGTGTTGAAGGAATAAAGTAGGTATTTATTAACAGGCCTTCAAAGGATACACCTTGAGCAGTACAAGAGCCCGGCTGTGGCTACACTCATGATGACAACTGGTCACGAGGTTTCACACTTTTATTTTTGTTCAATTTACCTATTGGGGTTAATTGTCCAATTACAGCTTCAGGTAATGAAGTACCTCCTCCTAGTTTGCTCTCCTCAATTCACTGTTGTTAATACTTTTTGGGCCTGAAGCTGCAACGGTGTCCTTGGTTCTCAGGCTGGAAAAGGATTGTTTTGTCTAACTAAACTGTGAAGAGAACTTGCTAATTTAAATGAAGTTCCGAGTTATACACTAATGCAGTCCAGAATCTGGAAAATATGAAACTTAAAACTTAAGGTATCAGTTTCACACTCACTTATACCATCCACATTGATAAAGGTCACTTTCTCAAGCTTACTAGAGCAATGTACATAAAGGCTTTAAAGTTTTGTTGTTTGCCTGCTTCTCAAATGCTCCTTCCCTTACTTAAATGCTGCTTTAAAACAAGTGTAATGCAAGTATAGAGTAACAATTAATAAAAGCCCAACAGTACATACAGTCACAGTAAATTTCTACTAAACTTACAACTAGTGTGAACAGAAATCTTCTTCCCAGAACACTCAGTTCTCACTCATCTGACTTTGCAATACCATACCGCATTCGCATATGATTGTGATTACACACTGCTGGTGGCCAAGCCAGCCGCATAAGGCTGATCAAAAAAGAGAATGTACAGAAAGCTACATTATAATGTCAGCGGTCTTATCAAGAGCTTAATTTCAGTGATCCTATTGCCAGTGCCTCATTTCCCGCCGCTTCAAAGCTACTGTGAGAACCACGCTCTATCCTCATTATCCTAACAAATGCTCTTTCTCAAGGGGGAAGAGAGACAACTGAAGCAAGCACATCCTGTTAGTCAGAATATAGTTCAAAATATACCAACAGCAGGAGGGTGGTGAGAGGAGCAGCTTTCTGACATTGATTCATTTCTGCATGCAGCTATGCAAGCACATGAATGACATCCTGGCCCATTCTAAAGAATACAGTAACAAAGATTTGTCCATAAGAAGCATTTGCTAGTGTTCATATTTTCTTATTTTCTTTGTAATAAAGAATATATTTAGGCTAGGCAAAATATATCTAAACCAGCATTTAAGTAATATATACAGAGAATTAAGATCTAAGATTGTTTTCCTACATTCTGCATAGCACTCAAAACAGCACAGCAGCTGTTCAAAGACATTTTTCCAGTAAATGTGCAGAGAAAGAACTGGAAAAACATGCCTGCTAATGAACCAAAGCAGTTTAGCAAGTTTAATACTCTGAAATAACACTTTATTACACCTTTGAGCGCACAAAGGCAGTCCCTGAGCTTCACAGGCCATACAGTAAATATTAAGACAAAACTCTGAGCCTGTCTACTCTTCACGAAGCAAAATTTATTACAAAGCAATACAAAAGTTACCCACAGAAGGCTGTGCACTAGTGCACGTTGTCATGGTCAGATTCAATAGTAAGGTCATATTCAAGTCTATCACTTGTCTGAGTATGGGGCTGCCAGCGCGCTTTAAACTGCAACTGAGGAGACGGCTATGCATACTAAATGCATACATACACTAATACGAGATATAGCTGCAAACAAGCAAGTTCTGGGCTTTTCCACCACTTACACCGCCACCCATCGGGTGGCACGGAGAGCACACAGGGGCAGCCTCACCGCAGGCTGCAGGCCCCGCATGGCAACTCCTCGGCTTCCCTGTACACATGGTAATCACCACCAAGCGTCCTGCTCTCCTAGGGCTGCCGGGCAGCTCCTGCCTCGCTCCCCCTTACCGGCTCAGCCCCGCGCAGTCGGGGCCGCGGGGCGGGTTCCGGGGCCCGCAAGAGCGCAGGGCCGCAGCCCGGGCACGGCCCCGCGGCTCCCAGCCCGCGAGCCCCGCTGCCGCCGGCAGCGCGCGGAGGAGCCGGCGCCCTCCGCAGGCGCGGTCCGCACCGCGCGACTCCTTAGGCCTCCCCGCCGGCGGCACCACTGCCCATCCAGAAGGCTCCCGCCCTACGGCCCCTCCCTGGGACCAGCTCCGGGAAGCGAGGGCAGGGCCAGAGGCCGCGGGGCCTGGGCTCAGCTGCTCGCTCTTACCTGCGGCCCAGCGCGGCGGGGCCCGAGCAGCAGCAGCAGCTGGCGGGGGCGGCGTGTGGGGCGCTCCGGTTCGCCGGGCCCGCCCGGCGCCGGGCTGAGGGCGGAGCGCAGCGGCGGCTGCGTGCTGTGCATCCTGGCCGCTCCGAGCTCCCCCTACCTCCCCGCCGTGAGCTTGTGTCTTTCAGCTCTCCTCAGCGTGGTTTAGTCAGCGTTAGGCCCCCCCATACCATTTTCCATCGTATACAGCTGTAAGAGTGGATCAAGCAACCATCTCTTGGTGACTTTCTCATCAGGAGAATACCGCCCACTTGTGTAGTATTTCCAACCAGACTACAAAGTTTGAACGCCGACTAGACAACAAACCTTTAGTAATGCGTTTTGCTGTCAACCAATTAGATCATTTCCCTATTGCATTTTGCTGCTCGAACAAAGATGCTATTACTGCAGCAAATCTTGCAAACAATTGCTTAACTTGGCTTTTGTAAGTAAAATAAAAAGAGAAGGGGAAGAAAAAGTTTGATGTCATAGTCCTGTTTTTCCCCTTTAATAATAGTTACGAGCTCTACCACGCAGCTCTTGAACCCTGAGAGGTGGACTTAAGCTAGGTTTTGTTCCTGAAACTGAGTCTTTAAAGACTTATTCTTAAACACACAGTTGAAGTTTATTATTCTGATTGGGAAGGCATGGATGACCCCTGTACCGAGGCTGTGTTCTGTTCTCCCTCTAGTCCCAACAGTCCTGCCAAGAAAGTTGCAGGTGCTTTGGTCTTGAATTGTGCTGAAGGGTGTTGGCATTCCATATGCATCCAGACTAACTGTGAACCCAAATTTTTCTGGAATTTGTGTTCCTCGGAATTTTCAGCTAGAACAAACAACCCCATATAAAATAAACCCCAATGTTTTTATAAGGAATTTTAATTACAGGCTCTGCAAGTCCCTAAGAGTCATAGGGTTTGCAGGATCACAAAAGTGCTCTAAAAACTAAATTAGTAAATTTAGCACAGAACATGGGGAATGAATCTGGTCAAGCAGCAGTCTAAAAAAAAGGAACCTGGAGTGTAGTTCAGGGGCATTATGATGCTCCTTGTTGCTCACAGTAAACAAACTGCTTTGGTTCATGTTGATACCTTCAATACTAGCCTGAGCGGGAAATCCCATCTTCCTATGTTGTACCGAGATATAAATGAGGCTGTAAGATCTTGTGAGTTAGTATATCACAACTTTCTTCCAACAAACTCCTGCTCTCCTCCCAACAACTTCCTGCTCTCACTGTCAACTGAGTTTTCAGTCAGACTCTGAAATGGAGTTCCAAGGAGGAGAGCACAGGCAGCAGTTGGATATTTTAGTATTTAATTAGCTGTAAAGTTTATTAACATTTATCACACTGACAAAATTACCATGGTGCAAAACTTTTAAATTCCTAGGCCCCAGAAGAAAGGCAGATTCTGAAGACTTGTCTCAAATCTAGTATTCAAATTCCAAACCAAATATTTGAAAATGAATCTACAGATTCCTAAATCCCCATAATTTTCAAAATTTTGCATTTACAATGCAATCATCCTGTTAAGATTTTCTTAAGATAAACTACTATATTTCATTGCTTTTGTGCAATGTTTATCAAGGCATCCAAGGTTTTACATGAAAAATAAAGATAATTTAGAAAACTTGGGCTTTGTTTTCCCATATAAGAGCTGATTAACACTTGTAATCCTACTGCAACACAGAGAGAAAGAGATCATTACAAGCCATTTTCTCTGCATCATCCTGGCGAGAACATGAAATACCAACATCTTAGACTGTCTGTGCTCATCTGTAGCTTCCCACATCAATGACTGTCAATTAGAATGACAAGACAAGACAATTTGTAAGTAAACACAATATTAAAGGTAAAATACATGGAAAACAGCTCAATTTCTATTATCCTCTTCAAGCTCTTCCTGATTTATTATCCCTACAGTCCTTTTATCAAAAGCCTTAGTTTTCTTGCTGTTCCTGTATTCCATGTTTGTACATTGGAAACTGCTATGGTGTTTTGAGCATTTGTGAAGTTATTAAACTCAACTGCTGAAAGCTGAGCAATTTATAGAATATTTACTCATTGTGTTTCTTTGGCTTTCTGTACATAGATTTAATCATTAAGCCAAATAAGACAAACATGTTTACGAAATACTCACTTTCCTTTTGCTTTTGAAGAATTGTAGCCATTATTTTGAAAAGTGTAAAATAATTTATATTTTTTAAAAATTATAAAATATTTATATTTTTCAAAATAATGTAGCAATTATTTTGAAAAAAATATAACATAAACCCACAATTTTTGCTGGAAATCCAGAACCACATTTAGGATAAAAAACAGGGCACTAATTTGAGAGGAGGCAGGGAAGAGAAAAGCAGCTCTGAGGAGAGTATGGCTGATGTGGCAGAAGAATGTTATATTAGGGGGGCGTGGAGGGAGGTGGGTGGGTGGCGTGAAAGGAGTATGTTTATATTAAAAGACAAAGAAAGAAATACTACATACTGCCATATAATTTGGAACCTTTGCCATCCAAATTCAAAAGTTTAGTAATTTCTTAAAGGATTATTTGGGTAAGTTAAAAAACTTAGCAGACAAGTGAATATAGTGAAAATCAACTTAAAACCTAAACAAAATTTTTAAAGCATATAATTTATTAAAATACCATCTTAATTTTTATATAACAGTTAAAAATAAGTTTAATAAGTGTGAAAAGCATCCCTTGATTTACTTATTGGCTCAAATTGACTTTTTTGCCTAATTAAGCTGATTTCAGCTGGACTAACAGCTGTTTAAGCAAGATGAATTTTGTCTGATGGACACAAACACAGGAAAGAATATGAAAAAGTGGTGGGTTTAGAGCCTTGTGCATTTTGTAGATCTTCAATTAGTACCAGCTCTGATTCAGAGCATCTTCAAGCTATAAACAGACCTGTTCAATGTGAAAGAACACTCTGTCCTACACCTTGAGATCTAAAAGTTATTGGGAAAGGGAAATTAAATTTTGGACCAGTCTTTAGCAAAATTTGCACTTAGTGTGCACATGTATAGGGAGAGGCAACAGAAAATAATTGCCAAGGTTGCTGTAGGCTGTTAATTGAACATAAGTAAGTTTATCAGAATCAAACTGTGCATTGTTAAGGAGCAAGAGAAGTGATGAAGACATGTCTATGAGTGGACCTGGTTGCTCACAGAGTTGGAACAGTTCCATCCTTCAAGGCTCTCAAGTGCAAGCGGGATTAAGTGACATTGTTTGGTCCCACAGATGACCCTGATTTGAGCAAGACACTGGACCACAGTCTTCCTGAAGTCATTTCCATCCTGAGTTACTGTGTGTTCCTATGACCCTTGTTTAACATTATTGCTTTTGTATTGAATGCATAGCCTATGTTGAGTTTAAAATGTATGGCAATCAATAACAGAATAGAATAGAATAGAATAGAATAGAATAGAATAGAATAGAATAGAATAGAATAGAATAGAATTAGAATAGAACAGAACAGTTGGAAGGGACCTACAGTGATCATCTGGTTTAACTGCCTGATCACTTCAGGGCTGACCAAATTTAAAGCCCATTATGAAGGACTGTGGAATCCTCTGGCTCCTTCCCCTCAGGGAAATCCCCAGAGCCTTGCCTTGCAAGACTGTGTCATAGAGTTTTCCCCACCTAGGCTGTTAGAGAGGACTTAACCCATGATTTTCTGCAGCACTACTGCCAATCTACATCAGATTGCCTCCCCCATTGGCCACCTAACCCTGCCCACCCCAATTATTCATCCTTCATCCCCCCTGCAGGCTGCTGCCCTTGGCCCTGCCCTTAGCTCGCCCTGTACCCTCAGGTCATTGGTCACTGACCCCATTTTTAAGTTGTGCAAATGCATAATTTTTGTCTTTTTTCTCTGGTCCCTTTGGTGTGGTGGATACAATAAACCCTCGCTGGAATATGTCAAAGACATAATACAAAGACATAATAATACAAAGACCCTTCCTTATATATAAGTTTTACATACAATAATTTAAGTCTAGATATATTCCCAGCTGTCACCCAAAAGAAAAATGAAAAAGCTATCAAGAGTCTGAAAACAAATAAGACAGGAAGTCTGAATGGACTTATACTCAGATTTTAAAAGGTTCACAAATTTTTAGTACTTATATTAGTATACAACAAATAATAATCTTATTAAATAAAGGAGAAGTTATTCCTTCTTCTGGAGAGATGAAATAGGAGATCTGGTAAGACAGGTGCACTCAGACCAAACAAGCTTTGTTGGAAGCAAAGATACTGCCATTATATTAGAAGTATTCTGGATCTGTTGCAAAATGCATGTCACCCAATTACCTTGTTTTCTCTTGTCAGTGACTTATCTCTTTGACTGAACAGGATGGAGATCTGTAAATTCTAATTTTCAGAACTCTGGATTAGAAGTCTATTTCTATATATTATATTTGTACATTGTGTGGCACAGTGACAACTTTTCAATCAAGTATGTTTTTGCTTTTTTTAAAGCAAGTTCACTTTAGAACTGGTTTTGTATCAATGCAGAATTTAAGCTTCCTGTGAGGTCTTTTCTACACTAGCTTCTACCTTTTATGATGTGGATGTTCTCTGTATTTAGTGCATTCTCCTCCTCCTAGGCCCACGTTTGATGCCATTCACACACTCACACATTCTCTTTTTTATAGATAAAATATTTGGCCTATTTTTTAATTCAGCATATGTTTTTCACAGTAATACACTCTGGACTGCTTTGGTGTCACACCAGTTTATATATTTCAGAGCACAAGATGGTTGTTTTTAAGGCTAAGTGAGGGAATAAAAAAAATAGCATTTAAAAATACTGCATGAAATTTGTTCTCACAAAAGCAAGCAAAATGAAACCATTATTTAGAAAGAAAAATAAAAGAAATATGAACTACTACTAGAAAGTATACTTCTTTTACTGCTTCTTGCAGAATTGACTTTCTGGAAAAGTTTTTGCTAGTTTTTCTTCAGCAAGTTACATATAGGACTGTCAAAAATACAGTTGGTGTAAATTGATTAGGAAAAAATGCAGGAAAAATAAAGGAACATTATGCTTCTCTCATGTTAGATGACAGAAAGTAGTCTTAAATCCCTACATTCTGTCACTTGTCTATTGCACTGAAATGGCTTTTAAAAATCTTTATTACATGTCTTCTGACATTATCCTTTGAAATGTTTTTGATGCTATTGTTCCACGTATGATCATTATTTTTGAAATAATATACATATTATATGACAATATGTATAATTATTTCTTGTATGCATACCTCCCTAGGCTTGTTTGTATGGATTTCTACAAAACTGAACTTTGGAAGCACATCTGCTTTCCCTTAACAGCCTCTGCATGCTTGGATAATTACATAACTGAAATTTATTGATTATAATAAAGAAACATAAAACAGGATTTAAATTAATTTTAGGAGTTTTCACACACATTTTTGTGGTTTGGTCTGTTTTTTAATGATGCTTCATTTTTGAAGAAATGCTAAGCTAAATAATTAAACTACATTGCAGGGTGATAATATTTTGGGAGTCACAGTCATATTTTGACCACTGATTTTCTGTAAACATATTTTTTGGCCTCTGCCAAATCTGGTTGGAATAGGATGTATAGTTCAAAAAAGTTTAAAACAGAATTAAAAATAGGTTCAAACCTGTACAGTCCACTTTGTGTCCTACTGTCAGTCTCAACAGCAAGTAGAAGAGCACTCACAGTGGTCCTGTATTTGATGATGTCATTCTGGAACATGACAAAGCACAAAGAATGTGTGACTGCTACTTATCTTTTTGAGGAGAGATTTCACTATAAAATGATACCATCATTTCTTTTATACCACATCCTTACCACCCAGAGTAATTTTGGCTTATTCGTAAAGTATTGGCATATATGTAGATTGTTTTCCACTGAGATGACTTTGTCAGCTACTCACTATACTTCACAGTGCTTTTAAAAAAATACAATAGAGAGAAATTGACAGTGACCTTGATTTTATTTAGAAGCACATAAAAAAAGTAATGTCACAGCTTTGGTTGACTGGAATGATACATATACTTAAATTGGTAGGTTTTCCTTTTAAATGGTAAACAAGGGTACATTCAGTTGTATGCAAGACCAAACATTGTAAATAACACAATTACACTACGGAAAATGAAATGCTTGAAGTATATAGCTGTGAAACCCTTAATATTTTTGGTATTGAATCAGCATTGTTAGAAATCATCTGCTGAAGCCATTTTATATATGGTAAACACTGAAAAAAGACCCTGTGAAAAAGTGAATGTAAATAGTAACTACTGAATGTAACTAGTGCAACTTGCACTGGCTCTGGAGACAAGTAAGAGCCCTACCTAAACATTTTACTCATAAGCTGTCTTCTGCAGCTTAAACATGAAAGGAATTACCTAACTTTTAGTTATGAAGTCCATTCTTACTACTCAGCCACTTGAACTTAAAGAAGTGGTCTATATTTTCATACATTTGGGGTACTCATAAGCCAGTAATTTTTATGCCTCAGAAAAAAATTACAAAAATTGCTTAGATTGGATAATTATTCTAAATAACACCATAACTCCACATTCCACCAATTTAGAAATGCTTCTTACATCTCATAAAATGTTTAATGTTTTTTTCCTTTTTTTATTTTGTGGTTTTGTTTTTTCCTTTTTTTTTTTTTTTTTTTTTTTTTTTTTTTGTTGTTGTTTGGTTTGGTTTTTGTTTGGGTTTTTTTTTTGGTTAGTTTGTGTGGGATTGTTGGTGTTTTTTTGGTGGTTTTTTTGTTTGGTTTGGTTTTTTGGTGGTTTTTTTTTTTTTTGAGAGTTGCTGTCAACCAGTAGATTGGAAGGAGGGAGGTATGAAAATTCCCAGGTCATGACAAATCCTGAGTATTTTGCAACAGTATGCACTGAGTTCTGGTAGTCCACAGTCTCTCTCTGTGCTGAAAGGATGACAATAAAGCATAGGTGGAATATTTACAATTTTTAGAATAAGCCTAGTAGCAGACCAGCTGTAACCATTTCTCATTCTACAAAAACTGCTTTTTAGTATCACCTTTTTATAGAAACCCATGGCAAGGAAAATAAAACTGTCTTTTTTAGTAAGCAAAAGAAGGTTTTGATAAAAACATATAAAAGACAGTTTTATGTGCTGGATGATATACAGGTAATCTGTATACAAGCATGTGTACTAAACAATAGATGAGAAGGTAGATTTGAATGTTACAGGTCTGATGTAAACACAGGGAAAAAAAATAGTCAAAAGTGCTGATACATGAACTCACTCCATCATGCCTAATTATTGCAGCATATATAATATAATATAATATAATTAAAATGCAGAAAATATCTGCTTATCTCCAAACCAGAGAAAAGAGATCTCTTTGGAAATGTAGTTAAATTAAAAAAAAGTCAAGATGCATGTTCTGTTTCAGCACACAGAAGAAATTCACAGGGAGATTATAAACTCCTGAAAATAGAAGTTTATGATGACAACAGACAATGCTTTTCATTCCATTTCATTACAGACAACAACAGAGCCACTGTAATACGTATCATATTGTTTTTGTACATGTTTACAGTAGATATTTGAAGACACAGAAAAGGTTCATGTGCAGCTTTTCCATTAAAAGCTGTGACATTCATCAAACTATGTTTTAGAAAATGAGAAAAGACACTTGACGTAGATACTGTGCACACTAGTTAACCATGTATAAAGATGTTTAAGTGCACTATGAATTGCAGATGCAGACATGAATGGCTTTTGACAGCTCCGTAACTTGCTTGAATGCACACTAAAGATCTGTTTAAGAAGATGTTTCCAGTTTTGTCCGATCACTTCTTTTCAGAAGGAGTTTCACCAGAAAGTTCTGCATCTAGAGAGGCCTCTTCAAGAGATGGTTTAATATTAGATATATTAACAGGACATCCATGAGTAGCTGTACAGATAGAGAGAAAATATGTATTAGGTTTTACACTAAACATCCATGCTAAAAAGCACAAAGGCAAGAAAAATGCACGTTATCTAGCACAGAAACAAATAAGCTACACTATCTAATGAAATCAGGAAATCCAAGTGAAATTTGGTCTCTAAACAGCACAACCATCCAAGGACAGTGTAGCGGGCCAACAGTTCAGACTAGTAATTATAGACCAGTCAGCCTGACCTCAGTACCTGGCAAAATAATGGAACAGTTTATATAAAGTGCCATCTCACAGAATTTACAGGATGGCCAGGGTATCAGACCCAGTCAGCATGGGTTTAGGAGGGGTAGGTCATGTTTAACCAACCTGGTCACCTTCTATGACCAGGTAACCCGCCTAGTGGATGCAGGGAAGGCTGCAGATGTTGTTTATTCGGATTCAGCAAGGCCTTTGACACTGTCTCCCACAGCATACTCCTAGATAAGCTGGCAGCCCGTGGTTTGGACAGGAGCACTCTGTGCTGGGTTAGGAACTGGCTACATGGCCGAGCCCAGAGAGTGGTGGTGAGTGGTGCTGCATCCAGCTGGCGGCCAGTCACCAGTGGTGTCCCTCAGGGGTCTGTGCTGGGGCCAGTTCTGTTTAATATTTTTATTGATGACATGGATGAGGGTTTAGAGTCTTTCATTAGTAAATTTGCAGATGACACTAAGCTGGGAGTGTGTGTCGATCTGTTAGAGGGACAGAGGGCTTTGCAGAGGGACCTGGAATGGTTGGATGGATGGGCAGAATCTAATGGGATGAAGTTCAATAAGTCCAAGTGCCGAGTCCTGCATTTTGGCCACAATAACCCCCTGCAACGTTATAGGCTGGGGACGGTGTGGCTGGACAGTGCTCAGGTGGAAAGGGACCTGGGGGTGCTGGTTGACAGTCGGCTGAACATGAGCCAGCAGTGTGCCCTGGTGGCCAAGAAGGCCAATGGCATCCTGGCCAGTATCAGGAATAGTGTGGCCAGCAGGAGCAGGGAGGTCATTCTTCCCCTGTACTGGGCACTGGTGAGGCCACACCTTGAGTGCTGTGTCCAGCTCTGGGCCCCTCAGTTTAGGAGGGACATTGAGATGCTTGAGCGTGTCCAAAGGAGAGCAACGAGGCTCGTGAGGGGCTTGGAACACAAGTCGTATGAAGAGAGGGAGCTGGGGTTGTTTAGCCTGGAGAAAAGGAGACTCAGAGGTGACCTTATCACTCTCTTCAACTTCCTGAAGGGTGGCTGTGGTGAGCTGGGGGTCGGTCTCTTTCTCTGGGCAACAACAGACCGAACAAGAGGACACAGTCTCAAGCTGTGCCAAGGGAGATGCCAAGGCTAAAATTAAGGAGGAAGTTTTTAACACAAAGAGTGGTCAAATACTGGAATCATCTGCCCAGGGAGGTGGTGGAGTCACCATCCCTGGATGTGTTTAAAAAAAGACTGGATGTGGCACTTGGTACCATGATCTAGCTGAGGTGCTAGAACATGGGTTGGACTCGATGATCTTAAAGGTCTCTTTCAAACTAGAAATTCTGTAATTCTGTGAACATACTAATGATTGAACACATCATCATGTTATTGGCAGCTTTAGTCCAAACAGAGTCACTGAGCTCTACATTAGGTGCTCAGAAAACATCTTAGAAATTTAGCCATTTAAAGAAATAAATTTACTCTGTCTTACTTGGAGATAGCTGTCATACTTGAAAACAAAAGCTAATGAACTTCAGGCCATAGAAAATGAAACAATTCAGAGGATAAGAGAAAGTAACTATTAACACAGTTTTACTGTTAAAGTTATTTGTGCAATGCCATTGAGTTCTCACTGACCCACAAAATAATTCTACTGATGCTGGGAATGTTAAGAAAAAGCTGCCCTATGAAATAATGTAATATGTAAGGAAGAATTATAGTGCTGGAAATAATCAAGTTAGTCATTCTGCCTTTGACAGAATTTACTTACATAAGGTTAGTTTCTCCACCACTAGCCTTTCAGGCAAAGTTTCAAGTGGAGTTGGTTGAATTTTTGCAGGGGTAAATGTATTTAAAGAAATTTTTCTTCCTGAAAGGGGCATCATGTAAGTTGGAGAAGCTGAAATGATGGGGAGAAAAAAAATCATTAATAATTATTCTGACCTAAACCAGATGTCAAAAACTGTAGCCACAGGACTGTGTATCCATCCAGCAAAATAGATACCACATTTATACAACCAGCTGCTCAGCTACCAATTTTTGACTCTAGTGTCAAACCCTTCCAATATGAAAGACAAGTCTTAAAATCTCTTTTTTACAACAGAAAGCAACACAGTACATTCACGCTGTTAAGGCAGAATTTCAGTAACAGGTGCCTTGCCAGAAGAGTGCTATTTCTCATAGGTTATGAAGATTGTACCTGAATAGGCTTTAAGTCCAATATGTCTATAAAAAGTGCACACAATGCATTAATCTCTAGATAACCTCCAAATAGTACAGGAAAGCAGGAGAACTAAACATCTATGACTTTAATTTTATCAGATCTATTTTCCAATCACTCCTTGGTAGAAAGGTGACAACCATATGGTAGGAGTATGACACATTTTGTTTTTCAATATTTCTTCATCTTGTATACTCTCAATTCTGAACTGCTTTTGAAGACACACAAACTTCCTAACCAGTATAAAAAGACATTTTAAGTAGCTGAGAATTTTCATATACTTACAAACCTCTCTGAACTCTTTTTCAGTAATATCAATTTTCTTAAATTGCTTACTCCCTCTCAAACATAGGAGTATTTGAGAAGGAGTATCAAATAAGCTGCTGATTAAAATCTAAACTGTATAAAATAATGGGGGGAAAAATGAAAAAATCCTGGAGCAGAAAAAAGGGATAAGTCCAATTTCAGTTTACCAATGCTGTTGTATCAGTACTTTGATCAGGAAACAGTGTAAGTTTCCTGATCAAAGCATTATGTCTTTAGACTCTTCCTTAGGAAGAATTATTTTCAATCACCTAACACATCCTATTATGTGGTAAATCTGACCTAACTTAAACAATTTCCAAAGACACAGCACTAGAATCACAATGGGAAATAATTTCTCCAGACACATGCACATGGATAGAATTCAGCTGTATTTCCTTTCAAGATCACCCAAACACGCAGCACAAACTGCTAAAAAGCTAAGTAATTGCAAAATACTCTACAAGTGAAACCCCAAGTAATACTGAAAGAAACAGGAAATAATGAAGTTTTAAGTGTAAATGCAACACTATTCTGCTGAGGTTAGTGAGAGTACAACATTAAAGTATAAAGCTGGGAATACTTCATGCTCCCTGAAAAGCATTACCTGTAATTCAGCTGAGTGTGGACAGTACAGAGAAGTCAATGTAATAATAAAGGAAATAAACTAACTATGATTTCATTAAATCTGTAATTTACTACCTAAGCCAACAGAGATGCTACTTCAATGAATTATATGTCCATACCCACAGAAGGATAGTGCAAAATGTAAAATTATGGTTTATGTACATTTTCATTTTCTTCAACAGCAGTATCCTTTTTTTTTTTTAACAAGTTTACTTGTGAGCTGCAAACACTGCAAAGATTAACTAGACAACAGTTAAGAATTTAAAATTAACGTAATTACAAACTATAACCAGTACATGTCTCCTGTAGATTTTCCCTTGATGGAGCAGCAACAGAAGCAAGAAATTCATCCACCTGCTTCAGAGACAAGGAATTGTGTAGAGTTTCCAAAGGGCAAATAGAAGGCACCATCGAATACAGTTCAAAACCTAAAAGAAAAAAATAATAAAAAAAGAGATTTCCAAACATAAGACAGGATTTAACGTACTGCATTAATGCATGATAAAATTGCTTAGTTTACATGAGCATGTGCAGGCATAAGTTTCTTGAAATCATGGAAATTAAGGATTACAGGAGTTGAAACAAGATGAGCCAGTTTCCAGCTAAAGATACAATAGATGGGATACAAGTCCCATGTACACATGAAGTACCCGTGTACACATAAATTATTCCAACACAAGACCTGTGCCCTACTCCCAAATCAGTTCATGTAAGATAATCTCCCTTTAAGGCAAACTTATCAGATCACTAAAAAAGGAAAAAAGGTCAGGAAAAGGTAGTATTTCTCCTACTCATTCTGATACCTGGCACAAGACTAAATAGGTAACTCATTCATGCAAGAAAGTAGGATAGCTATTTTGTTAGCAGACAAGAGCTAAAAATGATGTATCTTCCAAGAAATACATTTGCAGAATTCATGTTTTTTCATCTTCAGTATTCTGTGAAAACAAGCTGTTGCCTTTAATATCAAAGGAAAACCACTGTTAGCATTTTTATACTTGAGGTTACAGGCTTTTACTTTCTGAGACAGATATACACCTCCCTTTATGCATTTAAAAACAGTACTGAAAGACTGCAAGTTTCATATATTGGAACAGGTATGTAAAGCAACCCAAAAATCTAAAAATTTACTGGACTTCGCTTTTCTATGTTAGTATTGATATACACTAACCATGCATATCCATATTACTAACAGATTAAGAAGCATTTAAACATCTTGGCTAAAAAAAAATTGCAGTTCTCTAAAGTGATTCAAGTCTGGTAACTCAATAAACAGCGTTTCATCCAGTTGCATTTCAGAAGAGGAAAACATGTCCATTAGTGTTTTCAAGATACAGCTGTAACATTACAACTTTGCAATTCAACACTGTAAATTTCTTCTAAGACATTTAAATGAAGAAGCAATAGTGAATGAAATAATGTTTAGAATTTCAGTTCAAGGTACATTTATTAGAGACAGCATTATGACTGGGAACTGTTCTTTCCCATAAAATAATAAGCAACAATGTTCCTGTGATATCCAGTGTTGTCCATTCACTCCCCATCAGTACTTTGCATAAAGAAGAAATTCAGCAAGATTTCAACCCCTAAATGTCTATACTTATATTTAGACCCATCTTGGCCATATTCAAATTTTGGGATCCATTGCTACAAATATTCAACCAACTGAGATAGACTTATGTCAGCTTCACTTAAATTATAAACAAAATGTTGCATTTCATGAAAACGCGGGGTTTGTGTACAAAAGAAACACCATCATACTATTAATTTCTATTCTCCTATAAAGTCAGTAGCTAGCCTTCAGTGTAAGCATTAAGATGTTTACCATACATATTAATATCCTAAATAACTATATGCATGCATGTAAAGCGCAAACCCTTTCGTTGCTTTACAGTAAAATGTAAGATTTCTCTTTTCCCTGACAGAAAAGTTCCTATCACTTGAATGAGAATTTTTTTTTTTTAACTTTGCAGTTAATGAAGTGGGACAATGTCAGGTTAACTTTTTAGTAACTATTATTGCTATAGTGCATGTTATAGAGAACCAGAGAAGAATTCCAAAATGCACTAATGCCCTTGAAAAGAAAAAAGAGAAGAAATAAAATTTTCTTGTTTTAGGAATTTCCCTTCCAATTTTTTTTTTTTGTTGAATTTTGATAATTCTGCTGTCAGCTAGTCATATCCCAGCATGTCATTGTAGTGTCTTTATTTCTAAGGGATATGGCATAAAACATAATCGGGAAATCTATGTGTACTGATTTTTTGAATGTTTTCTGATAAATATTTTATGATGGTATAAGAAATAAATTTTAAATTTTATGATGAAGAAGCCACACAGTATCCCTTTAAGAAGGCAACTCCCTGTACACTAACAGCCTTTGATTTTTGCCTGTATTTATTCTTAAAGCATCACAAGGCAAGCCAATGAAAGGGTTAACGCAGCATCTCAAAAAGCCACCCTGCTGTTTTAAGATTCAAAAACTGTAGAGACATACCACTGGAGCCTAGAAATTCCACAGAGGAAATGGACCAGCACCTAAAGAGGTGTGGGTGTTGTGCAGAGGCCCAGAAAAGAAGGTATGGCACTTTCAGAAGATACTTGTTTCACCATGTTCCTTGAACTAAAGATGGGGTGGGGGTGGCGGGGGGGTAGTCTGAAATGAGTTAAGAGGGTGTGATAACAACATAAAAGTAAGAAACAAACAGAGTGAAAGGGACAAGGATAATTAAAATGATAGTCCAGAGGACAGACGAAACAACATCAACAGGGTGTTATGTTAGTAGAGAACCCCTGAAAACCTGCAATATACTTAGGGTTCATAGGAGCTCATACTGCATGCATCTTGTCAAAGATGTGTGGCAAAACTGCCACATTAAATGAATCAGAACAATAAGTGTGATCGATAAAAGCTATTTAGATCCTTTTTTTAAAAGAATGAAATCACAAAAAGTGACTAAATGGAACAAAGAGGAATTCTATTACTAGCCACAGATTCTCAAATGCAGTTCTTACTTTCTGACCTTGTATGTTTTGGGAATATTGTTTGGTTTGAGTCGTAACATAAAAAATGGACTCCTGACTTTTCTATTTGAGATGAAACATTAGATTTGGCATTTTAGATCAAACACAGTCTTAAAAATAAATTTAGCCTTACTACAGTTTTCCTTCATAAAGCACTGCAGTGCAAAAAAGCCACTATCGATTTTAAATGAATGTAACAAAATACAACTCTGCTCCTAAGCAAGGCTAAACAAAAACTCAAGTCTTCTTTTTTTTAAAAAACTTTCTTTCTAAGCAAATGTATTTTGAATCTAACATGAAAATACTGATGATTTCCACTGCAATTTCAATATCACTATCACTGACCTCAGCCAGCAGTCATGCACATTTTAAAACTACAGTGAAGAGATCTGGAAAAGCTACATTCAGGTCCAGTTGGTCCTGGGTATATCTGGGGCCTATTCAATCATGTAGAAAGGGAGGCGCAAAATATTTTGCTGAGGAAGAAAAAGACATACCTCTGTCCTGTGTGTTAAACGAGAAATTTTGAAAACTGAAGACAGTTAACTTTCACTCTTGAAGCTCAAGAGGTCAATGCTGCTCAAGAAGTCACAGCTCTCTTGCTGTGATTTTTAGTGCAATATTTAAATAATTTGCACATCTGATGAACAGAGAAGTATGATAAGGTAAAATAAATTTTTGTCCCATAAAAATATAGCAATTTAGCAGGAATAGAACCAAAGCTTCTGCTTCAGTTTTTGTAATTTAGCATCATTTCAAGAAGATAGTCATAAACTCCAGCTGTCAATTCAGTGATTTATTTTAGAATGGGCAGGCTCAGAGAATCAGCTCAGCAGGAGAAAGACAAAGAAGAAACAGCAGCTATCAAGAAGTCTATATCTAGACAAGATCAGATTTCACTGTCTGTATCTTGTACCATACACATCTGATCACACAAGAACTTCTGGAGAATAATTTATTAGAGAGATCATGATTAACAGTAGTACTTAATTTTTTTTGCAGATTTTTCTAAGTAATTAATTTTGATGTTGTATTTATACTAATGAATGGTAAAGAAAGTATTTAGGGTATCTAATGATTACAAATATATTTGGAATTGTGCTTGAAGTTAGGAATGACAGACGGCTGGATGATACTGTACACCCCATATTTGAAATAAAAATAAAAGGGATGAAGCAAGAAACCTTTTGTTTTTGATTTTGTTTTTAAAAGAAAAGCAAAACGTACCATTGGTTGGGTGTCGAGCAAATGAGATAGAAAACCTTTTAACAGCAGAACCGCGTGTGGTGTCTGAGAAAGAGAAAAACAGGTACCTGAAATTTGTAACAGCTACCAAAAGTGGGAGATTTTAAAATAGAAAAGGAAGAAGAAAGGAAAAAAGAAAAGATGAGAAGGTATTAGAAGTGAGTGGCATGCAGAAGAGACCAAGGAAAAGGGCTAAAATCTAAGCAGACGTTAAAAAGAAGAAAATGTGGATTGTTGGTAACTACAAGATGTGTAATGACGTGTATGAAAACAAGCAGAATGAGCTGGTGATTCTGGCATACAAGGTTATTCAGGTTAGAGTTGAATACTGAGAAGTGAAGTGGGGGGGGAGGGGCAAAACAGCATGAATACTGTTTCACCTCAGAGTTATGAAGGTGTGCTTTGGTATCTTTAGATTCTGAAATCTAGTGAGTGAGTTTCTTCTCTATGCCAGATTATCCAAAACTGAGAATCTCCTGCTCCTTTGTAATCGGAACCCCACAAAAAAAAGGTCAGGAATCCTAAAATTTTCACCATCAGTATTTAACTTATTACTTTATAATTTCATTCCTTATATATGCTCTAAATAATTTAATTTTGAGATCAATTAGCAGTAATAAAAACCAGAGTTTTATTAAAGAATTTAAAAACAAAACTTTCAGTTTACTTAAAAAATGCACTTGCTGGAATCTCCTGGCGCACATTACAAGTCTGTGATCTGATGTTCAATTCAAGACAAACAAGAATTAACTATGCTATTAAGTTAAACATAAGCAAGCTATGGGCAATAAAGAAGCAATAGAAACTCATAAAATTAATACTAAGGCCAAAGATTCTAGGATTCCATTAAAATCTTTAGAAGTTCAATGTGGCACATGGGTCGTGCGTGCATGTGCTAGAGTGTGCACATACCATCTATGAAGCCAGAAGAAGTCAGCTTTTTACGATGCGTACGAGCATAATCCTGTAGGTTAGGTGCACTTGAAGAACCCCCGAGCACTGAGGTGCTAAACAGGCCCGCACAGTGAGACCCTGATGGGAGTTAGAGAAAATACATACAACAACCAGGTGTTCGTCCATTCACATTGGGGATGCATGCAGCATGCAAGCACATGGCTCTTACCACACAAAAGGCAGCTTTTGGCAGTGCCTTGGACAGGTTCACAATATGCTTGTAATGTCAGAGTGGGACTTGTAGGCTGAAACTATCATAATTTATTGTGCTTCTACTCATGAAACAGCACACTCTGTTATATGTGCAAAGAGAGGACTGGCTTTAACAAAGTGAGTTCTTGTCCTGTTTTCACTTTTGGTAAAAAAAAGTTACCAGTTAGCATCAATGTAAACATAAACAAAACAACAAAACAAAATGAAGATGAAGATGATAATGATTGATGATGATGATGCGAAAGTTGTGTCTTTGAATACCTGTATTCCTGAAACAAATATAAACTGGAAAAATGCTACTCATTGCTTTCATCCAAATCAACCTTTGAGATGACAGGCTGCTATGAAGTACTCATGCAGTTCCACAGACTTAGTATGTGGAAATAATTCTAACCCCAACAAAATCTTAAAACAAATTGGAAATACTCTATTCTTTACTAACAATGTTACAAACTGAAAAAAACTGAAAGTTTCATCAAGTTTAACTTGACTTCCTTTCCTGAGAAGACTTTTGCACAGCTCCATGCAAGTGACAGTACTTTGTTACAAATCATGCATTCCTGCCACTAGAATGGGAATTAAAACAAATCACTGACAGCCACAGATAAAAATATAAAAATAACTTTTGTAATCATCAACCATTAATGAAACTTACATACCACAATGAACAAAATGGGGGAAAAAGTTGCAAGTTTTTTCCTTTACACTACTAGTTGAAAGGAGAAATGATTTTTCATTCAGAACTTATCTTTTACATTTTAGACAAGTAATGGCAGATTTTCTTTTGAAAACCAGCAATACTTCCTTTCATTACTTGTAACAGTCCAGTGAGGGGAAACATTACTAGCACATGTGACCAATTAGCCAAAATAAATTGGTGCCTGGTCTGTGGCAAAAGCCTTTCACAACAAATATAAACCTTAATCTACAAGGAAATACACCAACTTCCACAAGCCATATTGTGTCACACAAAAGAATATTCCTTTAACTTTAGCAAGCACATAATAAAATCCAGGACTTCAGTAAACAAGAGGACCTGATTGTATGCATTTTGCTATGGGAAAAATATAATGGGAAGAAAAGCATCACAGAAAGATTAGACATACAAAAACCACGTATCTTTGTCAATAAAGGAAAAGCTACTTCTAAGTTTATGCATCTAGGTGATGCAGTTATATATATTTATTATTTCCCATGAAAAGACACACAGAAAAAAAGCAATATTGATTTACAGCAGTGCATAATTTCATTTTTTTGCATGTGAATCATCTGTATGCCTGTTTTAATAAATCAATAGAAAAGCACCACTTGAATTAAGAAAATTTTAAAGAAGCCTTTGAATTATAGCATGATTCATACTAATGCTGAAAAGAAGAAATTAATTTTAGGAGAGGAGTATGTGCAAAACCCTTGATTCTATCAAGAAACTTTATGTTTGTTCCCATGCCCCTCCCCTCAGAAAAGCATCTTCACTTTCATGAATTGCCCACAATAGAAAACAGAAATTTTAAAGAAAAGTGTTTTAACTGTTTCCAGAGCAGGTCGTTTTAATCCATAATATTCTTGCAAAATCCAAAAGCTCAATCAGAAACTACATTATCTTAAATATCTGCTTTATGTTAAAAACAATCCTGTATACCTATTGTGAGCAGTACATAATCAGTAGTATGAAGGATCTCAAACAATTTGCTCTTTTCAGTTATAACTTATTTTAAAATTTTGTTGCAAAAAAATTTGTCCAGTCCATAGGCAGACACTCAGCCTATGTTATTAATAACAAGTACTATTGGGTCCTGTTAACAAAAAAGCTATTCTAAGAATATACAAATATAGAGAACAGCAGGCAGATGAAAAGCTGATAACATCAAACAAAATTCAACTGTAGGCACATACCTAAACCACTCTGCTTTTGTTCCAGAATAGTTCTTGGTGTTCGTAAGTTACTATTGCTTTCTGATAGGACCTGGATGTAAGAAACAGAAAAATAAGGGAAAGTAGAACAGCAGCATGAAACATCCATTTAACTTGATACAGCAGCCTGTTTCAGACAGACAGGTGTTAATAAGCTGTATGATAAGTGTTAGTAAAAATATGTAAAGGAAACATGAGAGATCATGCAATATCCCCTTCTGAAGGGAGTCCATTTCACATATGAGTTCCTTGCAATGAAGTGGTGCAAAGCAAGAATGAGAAAGGACACAGACCAAGGCTGATATGAGAACAAACATTTCAGACATTTTATTTCATTTTACCAAATGCACTTTCCTAAACTGCGCCTGTATTGAAAAAAGGAGGGGAGGGAAGGAAAGACAGACAAGCTATTGAGGACACCATACGATCACTGACCATGCACAGGCTCAATCAGTATAATCTTCAGATGCTCACAGCCTTTGCTGATATAAACTTTTCCAGTGTATATAATTTTAGAATTTTCTACAATAAATTGTGAAGATTTTCAAACTAAAAGGATATGGTTACAGAACACCATCCATTGTCCTACATGTTAACAATATCTTGACATTCTGAATAGCTTTAGATTTTCACTGGTACATCCAAAACATTTACTGTTTCCTTTTTTCCTTGCTTTTCCCTCACCCCCCATTACAAGGAGCAATGTTCAAAATATTGTATGAGTCAATGGATGATGTACTGTGTTGGGAGTTTCAGATACCTCCGGATATAGATGGCAAGAATTATTAGTGCTAGAGTTTTTTCCCTGCAATAGTTAATACCAGGCCACTGAAAATATGATATATGCAAAACAAGTTTTGAATAGCAACATGAAGTACCAAATAAATTATTTTAAACTGAATCGGTTGCAATTATTTATTTTTTTTTTAATTTACCTACCACCAAATTAAGCAATGCTGGTTTTAAAGTCTTAAAGGACAACTAAACCAAAGCATAATTCTCTTTCATTAGGAAGTACACCAAGTCTTTTTTACTGTGGTAACATTTGCAATTCCTATAAAGAAACCAAATGTTTATGAAAGCGTGTAACACATTCAGTGGAAAAACATGCACTTGGTCTTTTTCCCCCAAACATTCTTGGCACATAATTTTAAAAAGTGGAAGGTATTGCTTGAAACATAATCCGTAACCAGGGATTAGATGTCCTTAAAGACAGTTGTTGCTTGGAATGCATAAAATGTTTAATGAAGTAAAGTTTAAAAACCTGTTGCCATGAGCCAAAAATACTGGATGTGAAAGCCAGTGATTTAGGGGAGACAGGGGAAGAAGTGATTTGTTCCCCTGATCTGCGTCTTCGACGCCCAGTACCCACACCACTGGTGTAATGCAGCCAGGTACCAATACACTCTGGGCTAGACACACTCAGGGGGCTCTCTTCCTGGAAGTGAGAAAGGGGGCAAAAAACAGCAAAGCATGCAAAGTTAGATACAACAGAGCCAAATGAACAGAAAAGAAAAAAACCCAATCTGCTTGCACCCTTTTACATACTACCTTTAAAACTATTAAACAGCGAAGAGAGAAGAGTAATAATCCTATTTTAGAAAGCTATCAGTTTCACTTTTATCTCTTCATCCGATTATACCTTTTACTACAACACTTCAATGAAATTTCTAGTGGACTAGTATTGGATATGAGAGAAAATATTTGTTATGAATAATTGATTCATAATTTTAAGAATTTTGCACATGTTGGAAACAGAACTTCTGTCACCCTTGACATACTGTTTAATAGTTTTTCCCCTCCTAAGTACATTAAACTTTCCTATTTATTACTTAATAGTTTCCATCTCTAGTCTATAAGCTTATCTGAATGCTTATTTTGCTTATTTTTAAATTTTAGAATTTCCTTTGAGGCTTTACAGCTGACTCATTGATAGTAGCACCAAACTGACTGGTAGTAGTTTTCCAAACTTAAAAATGTCCTAGAAGTTATCTGATGCTGGACACCTTATCAGGACTTCAAGGGAGTGTCAGGCTAAGCACCCTCCCATATCTACATCATTACATATCATTAGCAATAACATTCTTTGTAATACAGTTTGCTTCCCAATGCCAATGAGCTTTACATTCTGGTTTTACCACTATAACTCAGCTTTTTTTTCTTTTCATGACTCAGTCACAGTTGCATTCCTTCTGTAAATATTGCTGACTATAACCCAGATTAAAGTTTACATATAATCTCACACCTGACAGTGTCCTTTCAAATTAATGGACATAGGTGAAAACATAATTACCTTACAGGAGGAAAAAAAAAAAACAAAAAAGGGGTGGAGGGGGCAGGGGAAAAGAAAAAAAAAAAAAGGAAAAAAAAAAGAAAAAAGTTCAAGGCAGTTGCAGTTTAAGTTGCAGTGACTTTTTAAAAATGTTCCAAAATACTGTTTAGTTTAAATATTCCAAATACTAGTTTTGCAGATTTCAGTAGGCCAGATGGAACTTCCTATTTTACTTATAACACAAATATGTTTTACAGTGCTTGTTTTCTCTAAATTGGCTATTTCCTTCCAGGAAATAAGCACGCTCTGAATGCTGAAACACATCCCATTTTAACATTTATTATCTGCACAGTCAAAATTTGGCAATTTGTGCTTCTGATATCTTGTGAAAGTTAACTTCCATATAGTTTATGAAAATGGTTGAAAGTCTGAAGTAATAGACTTTTAAGCTGTGCATAAGTGAACTCATAGCTAGGAGGGGAGTTTGCATGATCATCGCAAAAACAGCTTTTAAAAATCAAAAATATTGATGTTGTGAGCAGTTGTTTATGAAAAAACTTGCAAATAGAAAATGTAAGACATTAACATTTATTATGTCTGTTAATTTATGGAAGTCATGTGAAGTCATACAGATATCCTTATAGAAGGGAACCATGCATCTTTTTCTCTCCATACTGCCAATAACCAAGTGATTTCCAAATCTGTAATGCTTTTACTGCATACAGACAACTCATTCCCAACACAAACATGAAAGAAAAAGCTTTTGGTGTGAATCTTCATTTCTGATGGTTTTAAGCAACTGAAAATGAGGCAATAAGACGCTGTTAGTCTGCTTCTAGCATTAATATCACAGAAGTGCTTCTATGCACTATCTGAATTTCCATTCAACCATCCCAATGGTTTCAGTGATACAGCTGTGCATCCCCCCCACCTCTGTGACATTAAGCCATATCTGTGAAGCACACCTAGATGTCATGGCTTTCAAGACAGCAAACTAGATTGTTCAAGATGTTACCTACAGAATTCATGAAACAAACACCAGCCACTTAAAAAGAAAGCTTTCAGTTTATCTTTCTTACCTTCAAAAGCTTGACAAGTGGAGTCACTTTCACTCCACGTGAAAGCAAATACAGCAGAAGATGTCTCACGTCCTGCACCTCCCCATCCACCCTAATCCCTCTGTTCCCTTTAAGCACAATCACCCTGAAAGTTTGCTCAATTCCCAGTAGTAGCTCTCTTGTAAGGATGAATACAAAAGCAATGTATGTTAGTTTGTAGATGTAGGTTTAGACTGAAAGAGTCTTCATTTTCAAATATCAACTTTTCTAAAATAGCTTAAAAAAAAAGCAAGGAAGTCTTATCACAGAATAGTAATAATTAAAAAAAATATCCCTTCAGAGAAATTATTGCCATGGAGGATTTCCCACTGAGTAAGGGCAAACCTTCTGTAAGATCTATCATGCTGGTTCTTTATAATCAAAAGCAGAATTACATGTGGTTTTGTTTTCTTAAAAGCACGCAAAAGTTAATGTCTTTGACAGAAATTATCTGGAACACAAACACTTACTTCAACAGAACCAATCTTCCTGGATCTTGGAAGGGGTGACTTTCTGTGTATGTGAATTGGGTCTGATACCATTGGCTTGAACATCACTACTGATCGATCCGTTTCATCTCGTTTAGGAGCATGTACCTCCTCATCACTATCATTTCTATGAGAGGTTTTCTTTGAGCCTTCATTCTACAGAAAATACATAATTCATTCTCAATTTCTCTGCACACCTTCAAACATGTAGACAGAAGTGGCTCTTAAATAAATATTCCGCATAAAGATAAAACAAGCTAATTTTAAAAATACAAGATGTAAATCACATATTACTGAAAAAACTGTTCTAGACTTTAATAATCTACATAATAATCTGTTTCTTCTTCTTCTATTTAGAAGAATTCCAAGTTTTGCTCTCATTCCTTCCTCAAAAAGCAGTCGTAACTTCACCATATATTCTGGAAAATATCAATCCTTCCTCAACAATATGTATTCATAAACATGCCAAATTACTTTCTTAAATAGGTCTTCCAGTTCCCAGAATATTATTCATGTGACACTCTGATGTTGATATCACTTCAATTTTTTATTTATAGAAAAAATTGTGGCAAAACTTTAGAACATCCAAATTATCTGTGTCCTTCACCTCAGTGCCCATTCAAAACAGAAAATATTGGGACTACTTATCTTTTACTGCATGGTTTTCTACCTAAAGAAAAACCCATACTTGTATTTTTTACATAAGAATTTTAAAGTGTTTATTTTAAGTATGTTCATATCCAAAAAACCTAAGTTTTGCTTTACAGAAAGGCATAACTATTACCTCTCTGGAGGCAGGTCTGTATCCATATCCGGATGGCAAATTTTTATCTTCCTCACAGCCTTTAGCTCCTGGACTGAAATGCAGCTCTACATGAAAACGTTCTTCCGAAGAAAGTTCCTGAAGTAAAATAATAGGTTTATACTTTAATAAGTAGCTCAGCACTACTAATTTCTGAAGATATTTATTCATTTTTAAATACCTTGTTTGGATCCTCATAGAGCATGATAACAATCTGTGTCATGTAATTGAGTTCATTGACCACATTTAAGTAATCCATAGCTCGTTTCCATTGTTCATCTTTTGATTCCTTATGGAGGAAAAAAAAATCAACAAGTAAAACTCAGCTATTTTCTTTAAAAAGACAGATGATTTCACTTTTCCCCCATTTACACAGATTTTCATAGTGGAAGTGCAAAGCTCATCACAGTTAAGGAAAATGAAAAAAAACTAATTATGAACCTCCATGAATGACTTAAAATTGCTTATCAAATGACTGAAAAGTGAAGAGCAAACTTTTAATATGTTATTTCAGTGTGTCTTTCATGTTTTTTCACCAATGATGATATGTAGACAGAGGCACTGTTTTCAATTCTCCTGATGAGAACTGCTAATATTGCAAAAAATTCATTTCAGCTAGTATATTGTGAAAAATGTTTTTAGATATCGCACTAACAGAGATATCAGCCAAACAGAGTAAACAAACTTTCTAGTATATAGAGGAGGTACAAGCATCGCATCCCAAACTACTTAAATGAAGAGTCACCTTTTTCATGCTGTAGCAAAGCATTTAGTAATCCACCTTAAAGAAAAATTAAGAGTTTATCAGACTTAAACTTGGAGTGTACCTGTTGTAGCATGCCACAGAGATTTATAAATGCTTTTGCCATCACTGAGTTTAGTCATCTATTACCAGAAGCAAGTATGTCAACCCTGAATCATAACTTGAGAATAAAAGCTGGAAGAATTATTGATGACAACAGAAGAAAAAAAAGAAGTATCTGGCCTTTCCACATCTATTTGTGATTCTAACACATACAGCCAACGGAACACAGCATTACTTTGATGGAAATTAGCATGCTAATTAATGTGCGATTTATAATGTGTTTCTGCATAAGTAATAGAAAATAAAATGTTTGAAAAAATGTGATAAATTTCAAAGACACTTAACGTTTCAGTTGATACAGTCAGAGGAAGAGTCTGGATCCTCTCAAAATATCAGGGTTTTAACAGAGAAACTTACATCACATAAGGCACCGTAACGAAGGGTGGATAACAGGGAGTGGACGTGACTCTCACTGGTGAAATACAGTCGGGTACGAACATGGCGTTCTGGGGACATAACACCCCTGGAGTAGCTTAAAAAAAAGAAAAATGTTATTAGACCATGATAAGATGTGTCCTTATTTTTAAAATAGCTGTTAATAAATAAATAAATTATACTTTCTAATTTCTATGAGCTAAGAAGATACTTCAAATTTGAAACCTACAGAATAGTTCTAATTTTTATGGTAATTAATGTAACCATGTAAAAAAGTAACTGGCTTACAGAGGGTGAAGCTTATTTACAGTATCATCATCTTGAGTTCTCTGAAGGTCAGAACGAATTTTTCTGACTAGAGGAGTACAGTAGCCTTTGGCAATCTCCAATTTCTCAGCTTTAGAAATACCATATTCCTGTGTAAAAACAAACTGACTTTTAAAATTCAGTTAAAGATTAATATGCCTTCTTGTTCACAGCTTTTATATTAAAGCAAATTAGTCATCTGTTAGTTTGCTCTGGCTACAAACAATTTTTTAAACATTTTTACTACCTATGATTAGTGATGTAGCTTCAATTAACAAGCAGTTTGCCTTTTTGCTGTTTGACTTGATACAGACAAAAAGTTTTTCCTTTATTAGTTAAACCAAAGAAGTGGATTTACCTTCTCGTATGATAAAGCTCTTTTTCGTAACCATAACATCTACGGAGACATTCTGCCTTCTTGTCACCATCTCCATCTCCTATCCTGCCCCCAAAATGTTGTGTTTTTTCGTTTCTTTTTTTTTCCTTTCTTTTAACAGTCACTAAAGAGATGTATTGGTATGTCTACCTTAGTTTGGAGTAAGCCACACCAGAGACTTCAATTTATGACAAATAACAACACAAATGGTATTTATGTACAACTGGGAAATTACTGGTGATATTAAATGTTGTAATATCATCAATATTTAAAAGTATGTTCTTCCAGGAGCTTCATACTCTGTGCTGCACATGGTATGAAAGTTAGAATGGATCTTCTTTTTACCCTAGAGAGCAACACAAGCACTCTTCCTTTGCATTATGTAGGCTATCAAGTTTTATTTGTTCTTCTTCCTTCAGTATGTGTCCTCGTTTTTACCTGCTCTTCTCTAACTTTCTGATCAAAATTTCAGATTAACAGACCCACACACAACAATGCATTCTAAGCATCAGAACTATTTTTGTCTTTTATGTCAAGGAGTTTGAGAGATGGGGAGAGGAAGAACTCCCTTCACATGTTGCATACAAGATGGGTAAACACCTCTTCTGTAACTGCAGGGACACTTGGGGAAAGCTTTAGTCTCTTCTGTCCTGTTATCACAAATCAACTTCATGACCTGCCACCTCCAAGATTTTAGACCAAAACAAAGTTTAACAGCCTACAGAGCACGATTAGTTTAACTTGTAAGTTTAACTTGTCCACTTCTGGCCTGAAATTCTATGAAATTTAATGTCTACATTCACATCATGGAGTCTTACCATTTTGAAAGCAGAAAGGTCTTTTTAAATTAAAATTGTTTAAAATTAGTTAAATTTCATAGATTAGGATTAACATTGTCATTTGGAAAGAGCCAATTCAAAAATTATATTTCCGTAATACAGAGAAACTAAATTAAAAGCAATTTAAGAAAACCTAGTTATTCACAAAGGCAACTGTTAAAGCTATGATGGATGGTGAAGATGAACCATTTTATTTTAATACACTGCTGCAAGGAAGGAGGCATGTTCACACCCTAAGTATCTAGAAAAATTCACCCTGAATTAATTAATTATGAATTAAATTTTTCTGAAAAAATCCCAGTCAGCTTGCTACTGAAAAATATTAAAGGCTTCTATTATTGCAATATGTGGGAGCTCCAAAAGAAAATGCAAAGTAGACATTTTCACAAAAATTTTAAAAAGCATTTATTGTACACTTTCTTGTATTTAATAACTGAAAATGCTTACCTGAGGAATCACAATGTCAGCTAAAGCCTTTGAAAGCCTATATAATTCCATTGTGTTTTCTAATTTTAAGGATCCATTGTGTTGTACATCATATTTTATACAGTCATAAATATCAGGAATTTTGCTAATATCATATCTTCCATTTTTTGTTTTGAAGTCTTTTTCCAGCTTGGCCCACCTGCGCAACATCAGTTCTAGAGTTTCACTGTGGTACAGCTGAATATCTGTATAGACATGTATCTCTTATAAGTAATTAAGGCCATTCAAGTAACAAAAGGACATTTTAATTACATAGTAGTAACAACTGATTTATAGAGGGATCAAAGTAAGTTATTATTAAGAAGGGAAGACAGCAGGACATGAAATTAATTTTAGTGCTGAAAGCACCACAATTACATAGCTCTACTATGACAGTAAAACACATTGCTGCAGAAATGCACCACTCGCCCTTAAATATAAATGTACCTAGATAAATTAGCTTTAGTACCATCAATTTTTCCTATTACTTTTGTGGAATGCTGAGTTTCAAATAACTAAGACAAGAATTTCTGCAAACATTGGAATTTCTGAACACCGAAGAGCCCTTACCTGAAATATAACCACATGTTCCTCATGCTTTTTACTTCAAAACTATGCATGTGAAATCAGACAGTGAACATACTTAATCACTGGTTGACTACTGTTCTGCTAAAAGTTAGTTTAGTGAAGAAGTTACATTACAATTCTCTTTCATGTATGTTAACTAGAGAAACTAAATACAAGTACAAAAACTTTTCAGTACCTGCAGACTTTGGGTCTTCCATTCTTTGCCTGATCTGAGAAGTCAAACTCTGTATCAAGTAATAGACCTTGTCACAAGTCTTTACAGGATTTTTAATAACCTGCATTGATTTTATCAGTGAGATGCTTCCAGATGGAGTGAGCTGCAATTTGAGATAAACACAAAATTAACTGAACAGACTAGATTTGAAAGACCTGGTGAGGTAAGATGGAACATGTCAAAGATACCAAGTACTGGAGAAAAAGAACTCAAGCAGATTGCTATGACCATTTTTAATAATTTATCAACTATCTATCACCTCTGAGGCATTAAGAAAATACACCAAAACGTAGTACCATTTACTAGAGATTGAAAGGTAATAAGAAATTCACAGAGCAATTAATTCTATACAGTAAATGTGAGTAACTACAAGAATTCATAAAACCATTTCATTATTCCAAGACAGGAAAATTGGGAAGATGTTTAAAACTTCGTATATACTTAGCAAGCTTCCATATCTTCCTTTCAAGTAACTTCTGTATTCAAAAGCTTACAAAAGTAAATTCTGTTAGAAATGTTGTCATTAAGCTACATGCCTCACAAAATATTTTTTGCTCTATAGGAACCAGATTTGCAATAGTAACTGGTACCTTAAAAAAAGTTTGCCTGTTCCTATCATAGGTTTTTGTTTCTACAGGACTGCAGGACATAAACACAAAAAGAAAGCCTTTAAATGCACATATAGCAACATATTAGATGTTCTCCAGAACTGAATAAATTATAGAAATGGTAAAAGCTACAAACTATCACTATCAAGGTGAGTGTCACTAAAATAATATAGTCAATGCATATGTGAGGCTTAGCCTCATTTTTTTCAGAAAAGTCTGAAGAATTCATAGTGACCAATGATATGGAACAGTAATTTATACACAGAACACACACTTATTTACACTTTCCTCAGTTTACTGAAATGGCTGGAGTAATTTGGATGTGGAAAACTTCTGCTCTCTACCTAACACTAAGCAGTTCCTATCTCCCTGTTATGATGTAAATAAATTGATTACTTATACATAATAGGAAGGAAGGCACAGGAATAAACCCCATACAATTTTCCCAAATCACAAGTAAATTAAAAAACCTACACAAATAAAGGATCACCCCAAAGTTTTTATTGCTTTATAATCCCTAAAGTTAGTAACTCAGTGACCAAAGAGCACTCTATTAGGTCTAGCCAGTTTCAAACCTTATTATATCTATATAACAAACATCAATAAATCCTTGCATTTTCCAGTTACTGTTGAATCCACTGCTAGGAGTGGTTTGCATGATACATTATATATTTAAATGAATCCACACAGGGTACATACATGCAGGGTGTATTATTCTTAATTAATTTCCTCTCAATACTTTTTCAAAAATAGTAGTTTAAGCTTAAACCTCATTTGAGGACTTGTATTTAGTTGTTATACAAGACAGAATATAGAGACGAGCAATTGAAAGATAAAGAAGTTTCTTAACTATAATGAACAATACATTTAAAACCACAAACAATGACACGGTCTGTACTAAGTCAAACTATATTACTATGTACTAATTTAGCATGTTAATGAGATATTTCATTTAATTCAAAGTATTCTACTGGTTTTCATTATCTTAGTATTCTAAGTAAAAAAAAAGACCTTGCAGCAGATTAATGATTGAAACAAGCGCAGTAGGTAGGAAAGCATTTTGTTACACCACACACTGTCAAAGTAAAGATTACAAAAAATGCAAACAATATAATGTCATTTCTTAAATAATTAAAATATTTTAATGGAACAGTGTAAAAAGTTTACAAACAAGATCCCTGCCCACTCCTACTTCAAAGTTTGTAGCTATTCTGATTACCGTAATTGCAGGATGAAGTTATCTCAGCCCCAATGGGTACAGCCACCTTTGCACTTCAAACTATTTGCAAGCACGCAAATAATTTTGCAAAACAGATACATAAAATCACTGCTCAGTATTTTGCACAGGAATTTTCATAGTTATTTATTTTATTTAATGGGAAACTAATCATATGCTAACCTTATCATAGTCATCAGCAGTAAATTCTCTGTCTCTCTGGAGAATTTCATGGAGCCTTGCTTTAACACGATGTTGACAGCTGCTTAAAGAATCACTGTCACTGTCCAACAGACCATTCATATTAGCACTTTTTACCATCTGGACAAGAATAGGAGTCAGCTCTCCCTCTAAGGCCAGTAGTCCCTGAAGCAAACAATACCATTATTCAGGCAAATAGATGAAGATGAAAAAATAAATATCTTAAAAAAATGCCCAAAACACTAACTTAAATTCAAGATGGTATCACTTGGCTATAGGCACAATAACTGTATTTACAGAGAAATGGGTCCCTATACACTGCTAGTCTGCAGGATTGATACAGATGGTGCAATAGTGGCGGTGACATGCCACAGAGAATTTTCCCCAACACCAGCTGTTCGGGTCTTGGATTGCAGGGAGTGCAGGTGCCCTCTCCCTGAGGCTGGAAGAAGCAGCTGCCTGACTTGTGGGTAACATGCTTTGCTCAAGGACTTGTGTTACCAGAGAGGAGCTATGGGAAGGGTTTGCAAACCAAACAGCATCTGGCAGGATAAACAGCAGATAGGTAGGGTCTTACAGAGACTCTACAGAGGCAAAACCCCAAGCCATGTGAGTCACAGGACAGTCAAAGGCCTTGAACAAGAGGTGAATGGAGAATGAAGAAGTCTGGAAATTTTTGTGACTTTTCTGGCAATGGAAGGGCTTTGGAATAAAGAAGGAAATTGTGCGGTGTCTCTTCAAGCCTGCTGACCAAGGGAAAGCAGGTGAGATGGCTGAAATATTTCTGTACAAACACATGCAGCATAGAAACAAATAGGAGAAACAGGAAGTCTGAAGACTTATAGAGCTTTAAGTTAATTCACATTAGAGAGATATTGTAGAATTGTTTACATGAATGAACTTTTGCTGTAACTAGATATAGGACCTTTTGGAAGCCAGGTAGACATCACAGTATCATGGTAAGCCTCTATCACAGATCCCCCAATTTAAAAGGGGAAATGGATGAAACCTTCTTAACACAAGTGGAGAAAGCCACCTATCTGCAGGCCTTGTTTCCATGAGTACTCCTGGCCCTGGATACCTCTATGGCAATATTGCAGGGGACAAGGAACCAAGATTTCTGGAAAATGCGTAGGACAATTCTTTCACAGGGGTCACTGATGAACTATTGAGCACAGGCATTGCCCTGGGCCTGTTACTCACAAGTGTCAGCAAAGTAAAGGCAGACGGCAGTCTTGGTAATTGAAATCTGATGAAGTAACAGATCCATGGAGAAGCAAAGAAGACAACCACTTGCATTAGAGCCCAGGATTTCAAGTGAGCAGACAGTTCACTTGTCAAAGCAGCTTGTTCACAGAATCTTATGGAGAAGAGGACAAAAGTGCCTCAGACAGGGCTGTTTAATTAAAAACTGTCTTCATCTGCTCAAAAAACTTCAAATGTTTGGCACATTATTTGGATACTTTTTCACACTAAAGTACTCTTTGAAAATACCTTTTTCTAATAAACTGTAAATCTCTCCCAGACTTCAAAAGAAAACACAAACCTGAGAATATCAGAATTTTAGAAATGAAAATACCATTTCACATTGTACCTTTGCAAAAGCTGCTGCAGTCATCTGAACTCGTCCCTCATCAGAAGCATAGATTTTGAGATCATGTCGGTAAGTGCTATGTAATCTAAGTAATCCACATCCAGGAAATCCAGCATAATCTCCTACCAAATAAACATTTTTCTCAAACTCTCATCTTGCACTTGATTATTTTCAAAAGTGATTTATGACACTCAGTTGATTTTCTTGGAAAATTATTATGATAATTTTCTTTTTACCTTGTCCACCTGGATACATACACCTGAAAGCTCTTCCAAGCTCCTCTGCTTGAACCCTGCCTGCAGGGGTCAGCTCTCCTCCCCATTTTAGAACCAGAAGCAGGGATGGCTCATTTCTTCTATTATCTAATTTTACACAGGGAAAAAAGCTTAGTACTTAAGTATATTGTTAATTTTTTTTTTCCAAATGAACAAAAAGTATTTGGTCTATAAGAAGCTTCATCAAAGGACCTCTTCAACATTATGAATCTTTAATAGTATTCTAACATTAGGGACATATTGACCTCGTGAACTAAATGGGCACTTTAAACAGAGAAAACTTAAGTAATAAAACTATAAAGAGAATAAACGTGAAAAATATTTACCATGGATCTGAAGCAAAAAGTAAATCAAGACAGAAAAATTAAAACAAATTGGATGCTAAACACCCTACAATTTGTGAACATTTTAAAGATAGTAACTGTTGAGTGAGATTTTCTTATACTGGTACAAAACACCACTTTGGTGAATCACTGAAGTTTCTTTTCATGTTACTCTTCTGTTGCACAAGAGCAGGATTAGAAGACACATTTACTACCGAGTTTTAGGTGTACAATTCAGCAGATGAAAATACTGTGAATATCTGCTAACTATACATTCTTTCAAAACAGAATATTCCCTCTTTTTAATATCAAGACATGTTATACCAGTAGTCCATGATTACGTATATACACATAATATTAAGTGGTTAGGTACAAAAGTAGTACAATACCTTCCTCTTCACTGGAAGTCTTAGGGCAGCCATGAGGAAGATATGTTAACTGAACTTTGCGATTGATGCCTGAAAAATGCCCATACCTTAAGCAGGAACAGGGAAAAATGAGAGGGGAAGAGGGAGAGAAACATTTTAAATATCTTCCTCCAAAACTGCTAAAATCCTGTAAAAGGATATAATAAATCTCTGTTTTTCAATTATTTGTGCATTTGACCAACATTTATTGAAGCAGTCCTTAGAATAAACATTAACTCAACAAGCACAGAATTAGCAGAAATAACAACTATGCTATAATGAAACATCTTAAAATACAATCTAATTCTACCTTTTACAACACTGAACATAAAACTGGAACCTTCCTCCCGGCCCCCAACAACAAGCAGTACTGGACATGGCACAAGTAATTTATCTATTCAGATCCAAAACTACAGCGGCTATCAGTATCCAGAAACGGGTCTCACAGTGTAGATGGCTACTGGCTGTATAGCCCATGAAGTTCTCAAGCAAAACTCAGTATTTAAAACAATTATTATAAATTTCAATAATAATTGTCTGTTGCCTGATATTTTTTAAATTAAAAATTCCTATTACCATTTCACAGTCTTAAGATACCAGATCTTTAATAAACCTTGAAGCCATTTTTTTCTGCTGTTTTCTTTGTTTTGTTGGGTTTTAAAGGTTTTTGGTTTTGTTTTTTTTTTTTATTGTTCCTAAGTATTTCAGGCTTAGTATACAAAGACTTATTTATCTTCAATCCTCAAAGTTTGCTGAAAGTAGACAAGTAAGCATGGTGATAATTCTTACTGGCTTTATCAGATGTCATTATGTCACACTGCAAGAAGCAGACCCTGCTTACAAGTATTTTCATTTTAAAAACATGCAAGAAGACAAAATTTGACATCAACAAAAACAACCTTTTCTTTTTGAATGTACACTGAGACAGTAGATACAACAATAAGTTAAATGAAAAAGTCAAGAAGAAAAAAAACAGAGTGATGGCCCATTTCAAACATGGCATCCCTTCTATTCACAAACATTGTGCTTGAATTCTTATATTATTATGTATTTGATAACGTTGCAATCCACACAGTAACTGGTGGAACAAGTCAAAACAGCAGATATAACTTCATTGCTATGAAGCCTGAAAATTAGACACTTACATTTCTAACACAGTCTTTAGCTGTTCAAGTTTTGCTTTACTTTCTTCAATTTCAGAATCATTGTTTTGCCCAAGTTCTACAAGGAGCTGCCTTGCTATATCAAGTACTTCCTAAAGAAGGAAACAGAGGATTTAATTAAATAAATGGATTTCTACTTACAAAATATTACAGTAAAACAAATAAAGAAACTTGCCTGCAACTGTTTTGGTTTTTTCAGTTTCAGTTTTCCAGATTTATATCCATCACATTTTTCAAAGAGATCAAAAAATCTTTAAGATAAAGAAAATTAATTTAAAAATTCAATTAATAAATTAAATTACTACTACTTGAACAGGAGGCACTTAAAGTGATCTAAAATTAGTATAGACCTTTACAGTATTTGAAAGTCAGGTTAAAACCTGCAGTACAGAGGTCAAACCAAGTTTTATTCAAATCCCATCTCCCCAGGAAGTTTTCAATACATTAGGGAAATAAGAGTACTGAAAATGACTTAGTCAGTCTCCTACTGACTTTCTAAGTATTAAAAAAAAGAGATGATATTCTATATATTTGAAAGATATATTATTTGAATATGCAACTATACCAATTCTTAATCTTCAAGAATGATTCTGAACAGAAGTAGGGACCAAAACCAGCAAGTGAGCAGTCCTACTCTTCTTCAGCATGCTCTGAATGCAAGAATCTAGTGCCAAAATAAATAATTCCTTTTTACTGAAACCTAGTTCCAGGTCAATTATGTAAGTTGTCTTATGAATGCCAACATAAAGATGGTACCTTCCAGAAATTCAGAGTCATTAAACTTTTACAAAAATAACTAGAAAAAGTAATATGACATTGCATACAATAATAGTTATGATAAAAAGCAGAAGGCAGAAGCCATGGTCTAATGGAGAACTGGAAATATTCTCTGCTGCATTATTTTTAATAAAGGCATTTATAGACAGAAATGCATTTTGCACAAAAATCAAACAGGACAGTTCACAAGGCGCAGTATGTGTTGAAGGAAATCTGCACAAGTAAGTTGACAGTCCTGCTAGAAAGAGAGGTGCATACCTGCAATTATTTGCAGTATCTAAAACTGTTAGATTTAGAGGAAAACAAAATTGCCATTGTGCAATTCCTGGTTAATTCACTGCTTGCTTAGCCCCAAAATCCTATACTCTAAAATATGGGAAATAACTTTTACCAGGATTCTATTTACCTCTGATGTTTTACTTCCATTTTCATTTTTTGCTTTGGTGTTCGATCCCCATGGCGTATTACAGCTATAACACATCTAAGCTCCATCCTGAAATTTCAAGGGTTGTATTTCACAAGTCTGTACACAAAGGTCTTTTATTTTAATATTAAACCAACTACAATCCAGACAATTGACAAAGTTGTAGTCATCCGACATAACTACAGAAGTGATGAAGTATATAGTAAGAATATAAGGTTAACTGAAAATAGTGTAAGGTATAAAATAGAAATACTGATTTTAAGACTTAAGTAACTATAGAATATCTACTTTAAGTAGTTTTTAAAACAATGATTTTGAGGATCATTAAATGAGAGAGCATGTGTATTAGAAGCACATATTAAGTTGGTGCTGGAACAATGATTAGCAGTGGAAGTTATGCATAAAAGACGCTGAACTACAAAATCTGCTGTTCTATACTCAGCTCAACTAAGGGTGAGAAGCTCTGCCTGCTGATATAGCAATAGTGATTCCTTCCTTGTTTTCAGCACACAAACAAGCATTTACAGACCAATGTGAGCATGCCTTGCTAAGAGAAAAAAATTCACACAGAAGTTACATTGGGAGTTTGCACAATTTAGGCATAGCTACTGTTTTCTTACATTGTTCCAGAGGTGGTTGGCACAATAGGAATGTCTTCAGCTTCCAAAGGAATTGACCATGGTATTTGAAATTGGGGAGCAAGTTCTCTCATTATGATATTTCTAAAATTGGAGTTAAAAATAAAAAAAACCAAATAAGTAAGTTTAAAGCACAGCTTATACAACACATGCAAACTCAAAACAGATTATATATATGCATTTTTATTAATGTAGCTTTGGAGTACTAGCAGCCATGAATATATAGATACATATTTTTCTTTTAATTGCACAATAAAGACCACTTAATAATTTAGAGCTATTACAACTGCTACAGGACCATTAGACTACTGGCCCTGTATTTGTAACGAACTTCAGCTTTTCAACTCCAGTTCCTAAAAGAGTTCCTTGGATAGGAATTATTCTTGTTCATTTATACATGCAGACAATTGGCTTTGCTGCCTGACTAAAAGTGCCTAATAATCACCAAGTCCTTTTAATCAAAGAGTTAACTGTTGTCTTTTACTAGTAGTTTCTCAAAAGTTTCTGTGATATAACTGGAAAAATAGGTACAGTCTCTCACTGTAACTATAAAAGGACAATGCAGTCTCTGCCTCAAGAAGGACAGTACATATAATGTCCTGTTTCACAAATATTTCATCAAAATACACTGAACTTCAGACTAATAGCTATGTAACAAGTAGTAACATAGACAGGAAAAAAAGGTCCACACCTTAAAGTAGAATAAGCCAAAATATAATTGCTAAAAATCTTGAAAAAACTTGCAAAATCCTTCACATAATAAGATTCCAGACCATTAGATCATGCAAAATTCATGCTGCATCTCATCAGTGCAATCTTACTGTAAAGCAGTCACAATGTGCTTAGCCTACTTAACATTTCCTTGGCATAGAGTTCTATACCCAATTCTGTATGATCCCTCATTATACTTTTCTTTGCCTCCAGTGGCAGAGACAAGATGGTATGATAGAAGACGCTATGATTTTATTTCAGTTTGGTTTTACAAGTATGAAATCCACAAATATACAAGTAAACACCAGCTTCAGATCAAGGACAATGTACAGCAGTTTGGACATCAAACAGCAGCAGACACAACCATCCAGCAGCACTTCACTACTTGAAAAGATCTCAGCTACCTTTAAAAACTTAATCTTGATTTCAAAATATTTATTCAGTTAGCTATAAGCACTTTTAAAAACACAGATGTTTGGGATAACTTTAGGAATAAGGAATTCAGTTAGTATTTTTTTATTGACTTAGGGTTCTCTTTAAGGATTTTTCAATTGTTTAAGTTAATGACTTTTAATGTGATATTTTATTTTTAATCAATAATTCATAACTAATAGTAATAAGAAATAATATTAATAGTAACAAGAACTTATTCATAGTAATAAGTAAATAATAGTAATAGGAAATTTGGCAGTACATGAACTACAATAATATTCAAGGGAGTTAATAAGCAAATCTGAAATAAATCAGAAAACTCTTACCCCAGTATCTTAGCACAATCATCATAGTATTTCATGGAGTTTTTCACAAAACTGAAGCCATTCACATCACAGACATAGGACTGTCCATTAGCACGTAGCAAATCAAAGCCACAAACTGTTTGCTGTTTTAAAGAATAAAAGTTCAAGTGATTTAGGATTGCTTATTCTAAACAAATTTTGTATTTTAACTAGCTATTCATCTGAAAACACAACCAAAACATGTCACACTTTACACTTACTACCTTGTGTGAGTTCCATGTTAGGTTCACCCATATCATGCAAACATCTTTCTGTTTTTAACTTTTTATCCCCAACTTGATTTTATGCTTCCTGTATATTCCTAGCAGTATTAGTATTGAAGGTCAAGTTCACAAGAGCACAAACTTCAAGACTCACAGCAACCATGGGCCTAAAAGTCCCCCTTTCTGACAGTGGTTTCACACTACATACGGTTTTTAAGGATGGCAGGCAAGAAATCACAAAAAATTGAAAAACCATTTTTGTTAAAATTTTACAAGTTAGTTTTGACATTAACATACTATTGATGTTCATTAGTAGAGGATACTAGAAGCTATTTCAACATTACTTTTTAAGATCTCAAAGCCCACTTCTCTGATAGAGGCCCATACCCTACAGAATGCCATCACAGTCACATACAGGTAAAGGAGATAGAAAGCCTTCTTATAAAACAGGTGAAAGGAGGGTAAGAGAATGGATGACGTTTTGAACAAAAGAATCCTTGTAACTATACACCAATCTTAAAATTATACAAAAATCAAAGCTATCAAATGAATATAAATTTATTCAAGTAAGTAAGTACCAAATTAACAATGAATCTGTATCCGATGAAAACACTAGGTAACAGAAGTTTCAAAAACTTTATTGAAAGTGTGTTTTGCTAACTTAGAAACTATTATCAAAAAGTGTGAAAATACTATACACAAAATAGATACACTGTGGGCTAGCAAAGCACAACAGGAACATGTAAATTCAGGAAACTAATGCAACACAAGCAACTTATCCAGAACTTTTCAATACAATAAAGGAAAAATCAACCTTGGTTAAAAAAAGATGTCATATGGAAGTTTAACCTTCCAGCTTCTAGGAGTTCTGCACTAATTACCACTACTGGCTCATGCTCTAAAACACTATGGATATTTCATGTAACAAACAATTAATTAACACTAAATGTTTGATCAGATAGGAAAGCAATCATCTTACCTTAAAGGCAAGGCATACTTTCCAAGCAATTAACTTCTCTCTTGCATTCAGGATGACTGGATATCTCACTTCTTTTCCTTCGCTGTCTCGTTCTACTTTGCCATCCAGAGCTGGAGACTTCCGGGCCTCAGCATGAGCATAGTCTGGACCTACTGTGTATACCTGTATTGAAAAACAGGAGCTCTTGATCCAGTCTATTTAAATGATGTTGCATAAATTTGCAAAATGTATGCATATAACTCAAACATGACAACAACATCAAAAGATACTAGCGGTTTCCGTCATTGAAAAGGTCACACTAAAGTATCTTCCTCGGTGGCATTCTCTGCCTTCAGAGAACACACATCATTTACTGACAGCCTGGGATAAAACAAGAAAAGGAGTAATTATAAAAACTCAATTATTAAAAATTAATTTATCAGTTATGATAGCACAGAGATGTAAATGTTTTCTTCTCCAAAACATCTGCAGAACCTGGAGAACAGGTTAATTTGAGAATTATTTCAGTTTACTTACAGAAATCTGGCTGCAGGATTAAGCAGAATTTAATTTAAACTTAATTTAAAAAGTATGTTTACATTTTAGACAGGACTAAACAAAGCAAGGATCTGCCCAGCTTTAAGATGACAATCTTAAGACGACAATCTTAAAGCTGGGCAGATTCTTGCTTTGTTTAGTTCTGTCTAAAATGTAAACATACTTTTAAAATTAAGAATATAACTCCAGGCAGGTGCTTGAGAGAAAAACTGTGTTATCTCTCTACTGCAGTTTTCATGTTCACTGAAGGGTTTGGGGCATATGCTAGAAGAGATCTGTCAGCAGCTCTCAAAAATAGGCTACAGATTCTTTAACTAAAAAACAAACTCCAAGCATTGATTAAAAAAGTATTCAGCTAAAGCAGATAAGTGCCATACTGCCAATTCAGGAGAGAGGGTAAGTTTAGCGAAACTGCCTAATGTAACGTCGATAGTCTTGTTAAAAAATCCATTATTATTTGGAGTATTAAAAGCCCACTGCTGCTTGATGACTACACTGCAACTAGGCAAAATAGTCCCTAATCCTCAAGCCATTTAGATCTCTTCTTGTTGCAAGAATCTTTGTGGAAAGTTTGTAAAGCTCTTAGACAAACATCTGTAAACACATATTAACCTATTGCAAAGTGTTGCACAGAATAACCTTCAGAGGAGTACACCAGGGCATTTTTCTGAGAACATGGAAAGAGTATTCCCCTCATGCACCAAGTGATACCAAGAAGCTGACTGCAGTTATAGACCTTACACTCTTCTACACCTGCAATTTTTAATCTAAATATGGTGATCTCTTATGTATATTGTAAAACATTGGTTTCACATGTTTCGAAGTGGGCTTAAGATAGCCAAAATAAACACAAAGGAAAAGAAGTAATCTTCACACAAGGCTGTTTTAACACGTACTTTGTTATTGCTCTGTTTTAGCATTCTCTTGTAGTACCTAATACCTCTGTTAAGAATCTAAATGAAAGAGTGAAAATTATTACAGATAAGGTCCACAAAAGTTATTTTCTTTGACTCCATTAAATTTTAGCAAGTAACTTTTGCTTATTAATTCGCATACTGAGATCTACTTCAGTTAAGATTTCTTTGCAACCTTTAACCTTCAGATAAAATATCTAGGCAGCATCTGTTGGCATGGGAAAGAAGATGCTGTTCTGACACTAATACGATACAAAAGAGGAAGACAATATATTGGGTAGCAAGCCTCCAGCACCCGATTCTAACAATGCAAGCACAGCTGCTCTACATTACAAGTACTATGGTTTAGCTAGAATCAGAATTGCGCATTTTTTACTTAAGAACTGTAGTAAAACTCAATTAAAATTAATCTTTGACAAAGATTTAAAACTGACAAGCTCTTTGAGCACTTGATTGTTCTAAATATAAATAAGAATGCACAGTTGTCATACCTTCACATCAGTTCCATCTGTAGGCATGAATTCCTCATAAATATAGGAGCCTGTTTTCCTCACACTGCTTTCAGGAGAATAAACACTGCTTCTGCTGCCAATCTGAAAGATGTATTTTTCCATTAAAAAACTTAAAAGAGTACTGCTTGAGAAACTTTGAAACCACCTAAAATAACACACTTGTACTAAGAAAACACTTCATGTACCAAATGAAGCAAACTTTTGACCATTACCAAAAGATTTTTCTAAGATTTTAGAAGTACATTCCTGGTGTGTGCTAAGAATCTGCAGTAGCTAACCATCTACTGCAAGAAACATAGACCTTCATTCAATCTGTATGTTCTGAAATTTCTCTGATCTGCCACTATTCCTAAGCAAGCAGGACATGACAGAATTACTATGCAATCCTGTTAGACACCTAAAGCTTTTCAATAGCTTTAGTATCATAACCTCACCTTTCGAAAGAGCCTCTGGCTTCCACCCCCAGCAGACGTTGGATAATAAATGTAAACATTGTGGTCCTCAGCACTAACCGGCTTTTCTACAAAGGGCTTCTGGAAAATTTCTCCATTCACTTCCACATGATCTTCTCCTTCAATCAAGTTGCATTCTGAGGAACAGTGCAAAGAACAGAGCTGTAACGGTATACTAATGGCGTGCAATTAGTAAGAGATCTACATTAATTTGCAGTTTGAAAAAATAATATTCTATTATATCTTTGTTTCTCTGATTTTCACTGACTGCACAATGACTGATGATCACATGCAGAATATTTTTGCTGTATCAGGTCTATATTATGTTATTTAAATACTGTGTTCTGGAATTACTGATGATTCCCTCAGTGTCAGATAGGAAATCGTCTCCTGCAGATGCATAAGGTGCATAAGATGATATATTTTAAGTGTTTTGAAGACAGAGAAGTGCTCGTTGTCTTTTTTTGCCAGTGCCTTTCTCTGAAATATCAGGGAGCTGGCAGGTGAACTGTACACACAGTGTGGTGTCAGATGCTACAGCCATCTTCCATAGGGTTAGAACCATCTCATACTGTGTGATAAATGCACCCTGAACATAAAATTAGGTCCTTTGGTACTGGTATCAGCAGTCAGGAATCTGGTATTCAATGCTGGTTAACTGCAAGCAGCAGCTTTAATTTCACTTTTGAAGAAAAAATGTGTCCTTTTTTCCGTAGATCACACAGACATTTTAATACAAAATTCTCTTGACCTGTCATTGCAATCCCTTACTGTTGCTTAAAGTCTTCATTTTAGTGGAAAAAGTTCAGGTTTTTATGTAGGTACACAAAAAATTATTTCCAATTTATATTCATAGTACAGCATTTGCAGATAGATCTAGAACAGATTTCAAATATATGGCTGATTATACTCAGAAGGGGAAGAATTCAATAGCCTGACTTGTTTCTGTCAATATTACTTTCCAAAGGAAAATTACTAATAATTGTGGTTAATATAATATCCTGAATGCTGCTCTTTAGAAGCTCCCTTTAGTAAAGAGACCTTTATATTCTAGTTATTCTATGATGTCTGTAGGATGTATGGTGTCTAGAATCATACTTCTCAGTTGCATACTTGTACTGCCTTTGGCAGGGATGGAGTTAATTTTCTTGACAGCAGCTGGTATGGTGCTATGTTTTGAAGTTGTGACAAAAAAGTCTTGATGTTTTTGTTAATGCTGAACAGTGCTTACGCAGCCTCAACCTCTTTTTTTTTCCACATACTTCACCACACAGCCAGTAAAGGTCAATCCACAACAACACTTTAAACAGTGGCGTAGAAATCAAACTGCAAAAATGAATTGTCTGTGAAATTTAGCTTTCCACTATGTCCATACTGTTCTCCAGTGGAAACAGTGAGATGCTAATGGTTGCTATTTTTTCTCTGTTCTTTTTACCTTGGGGATTGTTTGGATCCCGGTTCAGAACTGCATAGCGAGGAAGTAAAATTCCTTCAGCTTTAAGAATACCATAGACTTCTCTTCTAGAAGAAAAGAATATGAAGAAATGAGCCAGCAAATCCTGCAAATATTTGCATTTTGCAATCTATGAGTAAAGGAGGAGAAAAATAAACACAATTTTTTTTCAAATCACACAGGGTAAGGTTACATATAAAATACTCTATTTACTAATACAATGCTTTAAAGGTCACTGACACAGCGGTACCTTTGCAGTGATCTCTTCAACATCAATAAAAATGCACTTTGCAATGCCAGTCCTTTCCTATTTGTCAGTGCAACAGACATTTGCACAAAACAATTGTCTTGTTAAAGGAGATTTTCAACTGTTCAACTTTATACAGAACAGTAAGTGAAGGCATCTGAAATAGCAAGTCTGCTCACTGTTCAGAAGGTTTCAGTGTTCATATATTTTGCTGTTGTTTTATTAATGTTTGCTATGCATGACCTCAGCTCCAAAAGAAAAATTGCTTTCATTAACCACATACCTTTGAGTACCAACAACATCTGTTAAGTATGATCTTTACAGAAAAAAAAATACTGTAAATCACATGAATTCTACAATTATCTGAGCTTGTACAGCTGCTATACATACCTATCCTGTATGTATTTTAAGAGTTTAAACTTTTTTTATTTGCTAAGCTTTAGAAAGATGTATCAGCAAATTTCTAACTTGGTAAATCTTCAGATACATTAATGTTAAAAACAGCAAAAGAAAAAAACCACACCTGAAGACCCATTCCAGAAAATTATGCATACATTAAAAAAGTGTAACATTCACTGTAACTTTATTTAAACTACTGTACAATTAGGGAATCAAGGGAAGGTTGAATTAGAAGAGATGTTAAAAATCATCTAATTCCAAACCCTCCACCATGGGCAGGGACAAAACATTGGAACTGTCGCTATGCAATAACAACAAATTTTTATAGTCTCTGACAAAAATGGCTTACTTTAAAAAGGTGATAAATGTTATTTACCTGTCTTGTATGTGATACTGCATATTCAAGTCATTGATTATGAATGGATTCCTGAGTTTTGCATAAGCTACTGCTTTGTCCAGTGGAAACCCTAAAATGTTTATTAAGAAAAACAAATTAAAATTACAAGACACATTACCAGTAAATAGTTTGAACCTTTGCATTACATCACTATTTCCACTGGTTTCAAACGTATTTACCAGTGGGACAGCTATTCTTATATTGTGTCAGACAAGACTTTCTCAAGCAATGGAAACAATATCACTTAGAAGTCAGTTGTATTATAGTAAAGAAGACAAAAGAATCACTTCCTAGGAAAATCCAATAAAACTGCAAGACAAAAAACGTAAAAGGACTTTCAAAGAGCTTAAATAATTTAGATGTCACAAGTATTTATGGTATTATTACAAGATTTACCTTTAGAGTGAAAAGAAATGAGACAGTCACATAAAGGCCAATTTTCTACTGGCTCGTTCAAAATAACATCCTCTTCAAAAATCACCACAGTTATATACTTAAACATGGAGAGGCGTTCAAGAATTTCTTTCATTGGTTTGGACTTTGATTTCTTAGCCATTGAACAAATCCCAACTGCAATTTGTCTTTCTGGTGGCTGGAAAGGAGGCAGGGGGAAGGGAAAAGTAATTTTTATGTGTTCTCAAAACACAACAGGGTTTTAGCAGCACAATACTAGAGCAGGTATTTTCTCTTAAAATTCACATGCTACCATTAATTTAGTTTTTAATCAGGTAAATTGCTAGCAGATAACAAAATGCAGCGTAACAGCATATCACACTGCATCCTCACAAAAAACGCCTCAAGAGCGAAACCGTTTAACAGCTCTATATTACTTTTTTTGAATATTGTTACCAGGAACAAACAGCTATGATCAAAGGCTAAGTCAAAAGTGTCAGATCAGAACAAAATCATACTTATGGCTTACTCTGAAATTAACTGGCAATTGATTTTTCAACTATGTCATTTTTTATGTCTAATTAACAGTCACAAGGCCTCTCATACACTAATATTACAAGTGAATTATGAAAAGGAAAATTAGAAAACAAGTAACTACTTTTCTAGATTTCTGAACCATTTAGTGCATAAACAGTTTGCCTTTTTCTGCATACTCTATATTTACTTTCACGTTAAACTTTCAGTAACTTTTTTCTGTCAGTGATATTTCTAAAGACAATGGCCAACCTACTCTGCTCTATAAAGGAAACAAACAAAAACCCACAGATCAATCCTTTAATTCAACTTACTGCTTTTTGAAAACCTAGCCAGCTACCTTCCCTTGCCAAAACAGGGGAATTGAGCTACCTGAGCTACCCGAGTGCTAATTTTGCACTGCTACTCTGCATTTCCAAGTTACTTTTAATCACGAGAAGTGCTTTAGCAATGCTGTCTTGCATTTAAACTTTTTAGACAAATTCACAATTAGTGAAAATTTAATCTATTCCATAAAATGCAATGTTGCAAAAAGAACAAACAACAAAGAGTTTAAAAAATGACACTTTGACTCATGCATAATATCATTAAGAGTTTGTCTTAAGCAAGCTAAAAATCAGTGAGCACAGTGCTCAAAATACAATTCAGAACACTTTACAGATATAATAAACTAAAGTATAATTACTGATGAACTTAGTATGCACTTTCAATACACCAAGAGAAGGAAAGAAAAAAAATCAAAAGTTAACTCTGAAGCAGTTGACAGCACACAAAAGAAAAAATCCCAATAATTTTTTTGCTTCCAACTATCCAAATAAATAAAACAGAGGCTTACGCCATCATCAAGTTCATTCCCAGAATCCAAATCAAGTCTCCAAATCATGCACATCAACCTCGGTTGCCCTGAAACTCTCTAAAATTGAGCACACCTACTTCACAGTTCAAGGTATACTTAATTCTCCAGTGTTCCTTCTTTTCCAAACATTACTGACACATTATGATCTGAATAGGAACAATTTCTCACTTTAGAACACCATTTCAGTACTAGACTTATGTGAGCTAATGCCATTTTGGAAAAATAATTAAATACTGAAAAATATTTTGAAAAAATATTTTTTATAACCCATTTTTGAAAAAAATTTGGAAATCAAAAATAATGCTTGAGAACAAAGAATAGTAAACAAGTGTCCCTACAGTACTTACAGAGTCATACTCTTCCTCCTCTTCTTCCCCATGGTCATAAAAGTGTTCATAATCTGTAGATCTGGCTGAATCCAATAATCCTTCTCCATCTTCTCCACCCACAAAGAATCTGGGAGGATCATTCTCCGTCGCATTAACAGACATGGTTACAAGACCTATAGAAATCTATGTAAAAATTGCAGGCACTCTGGCAGCTGAGATCCTGGGCATGTTTCCTACTTACACGGGAACACCAAAGTGCCCTGCTCTTTGATGTTGCTTGTGGACTGTTGCCACTGCGATTGTGTTGTTTACCAGGCACTGTTTAACTCGTTATCATCTGCTCATTACTGATCAGAATTGCTGCTCCAAGAAACCCACAGTGCACTGCTGCTTCCCTGAGATGGTATAATTTTTAACCTACAAGGAATAGACAAGGAAAAAAAAAAAAAAAGAGAAAAAAGAAGACACACTTGATAAAGGGAGATAAAATAAACTCTTTTTACTTAGAAAAAGTGTTTGGACAATATGTACCTCTGAGCAAAGCACCAGAAATAAAACAGCATGCACCACACACAGTCTACACTTTTAGATGTATGTTTAGAGCATGGAGAACAGTTTCAAAATTGCTATCAAACTACTGTTGCATAAATTTTAAAACCAGAAAATATAACTCACAGAAGTAAAAGCTAGCAAATACATTTTTTTCCTTACTTCAGAGGGCTTAAATGGAGAGCATATATTTTACATGAAATATACAACAAAAATATTCTCCAATATTTACAATTTTTAACTCACTATCCATGGCATTGGCTGTTTTTTCCACAGAAATTTTGTGATCAAATGACAATGGCAAACAGACTACTGTTTGTGCTAGTGAAAAACATAAAGCCACCCTTAGGACTATTAAAAAAACCCTAGTCTTAAAACTCAAATGAATCTTTTCTATGAAAACAGAATGTGACAGCTTGCATCAAAGTGTTGCCTTATTTTCACTGAGAAAAATTGAAAATTACAGAGATGAACACTAGCACTGCCTTCTGACAAAAGGACTTCTAACCACTAATGTAGCAGTGAAGTGAACAGATCTTGTACCCTTTTAACCTGTCATGTGAAAATAAAATATTGGCAAAATAACTTGTATACAGAAACAGACCCACAGACTAGGCATGTGTTATTTTAACTAGGTAACTGATGCTGTGAGATGTATATGGCTTTATAAGATTATTTATAATGCATCACTACTACTTACAATATTAACAAGCAGTTACTTTACAAGCAGTTTAGAAGCTCATCTGATTCAACCAGTTAGGTTGTTCACTTGTACGGCATTACGCAAGTGCCATTCAACAGTGATGCCTCAGCAAAACTGAATTTGTTTTCAAATATCAGTGAAAATTACTTTGGCTGTCCTATGAACTAAGTGAAGCAATAGTAAATTCCCACTAGTGGTTAACCATGAAGGGGAATGGCAAGCAAAGCAAAAGTTGCTCAGAAAGAATCTGTCCTAATTCAGAGGCTAGGTGTGGGTGAACAATGCTGTCTTGGTTTTGGAGACAGGTTTCAGGGGAAAATGCCCTGGAATGAGCATTTCCTCCAAAGAGAAAAAGCTCTTCAACAACTCCCTTTTCTTCTGCCAATGAGAAATTGATACCAGCAATCTACCCAGAAATCTACCCTCCACACACCCAGACACCCACCAACAGCAGAACAAAAAAAGCTCAGAAAAATGCCCAGGGAAAAAAATACAGAGGCTGATCGCATGCCCAGGAATAAAATGGCTGTTGGTCCCTTTAGCCTCTGGGAAGGGGAAGAGGAGATCACATAGCAGCCCAGAGCAGAGCACATGGAAAAGCTGTTGAATTTCTGGCATGAGTCTCCTCTTTGCAGCAGGCAAAGTTGGTGGATTTTAATGTCCTTTCTCATTTTCGTTCAGCTCCTCTGAGCTCTTGGGTTCAGGGTGGTCCTGCGGGCTCCCCAGACAGGCCAAAAGGAAAAACAAGGCAAGCAAAAAACAGTTCAAGGGAACAAAAAACCAAAAAGCTGCTCAGAGGATTCCCGGCACAGCCTCCAGGCTACGGGAAGGGAAGTTCCAGGAAGTTCCGGGAAGGTCCCAGGAAGGGAAGGTTCCGGGAAGAGAAGGGAAGGTTCTGGAAAGGGAAGGGAAGGTTCCGGGAAGGGAAGGTTCCGGGAAGGGAAGGTTCCGGGAAGGGAAGGGAAGGGAAGGGAAGGGAAGGGAAGGGAAGGGAAGGGAAGGGAAGGGAAGGGAAGGGAAGGGAAGGGAAGGGAAGGGAAGGGAAGGGAAGGGAAGGGAAGGGAAGGGAAGGGAAGGGAAGGGAAGGGAAGGGAAGGGAAGGGAAGGGAAGGGAAGGGAAGGGAAGGGAAGGGAAGGGAAGGGAAGGGAAGGGAAGAACCTTCTTGCTTCAAGTTAGCAAAAAAACCTAAAAACCTAATCCCACAAAAGAGCAATGAGAAAAGCAATGTCCCCATTCCACACTGTCCAGAACACACTGGAGAGAGAGAGATTGAATGAAGCCCATGCCCAGTGTTCCCAGGCTCTGGTCCTGCCCCCTAGTTAATCTTAAAGATACTGCACACATTTCTGGGCATAAAGCAGATGATCAGGGAATAAAGTATCATCATAAAATTACCCCAAGACAAATACAAAAACTTCAGACCCAGAAGTTGAAACTGAGCTCTGAGCATAAGGAACCTGGGCTCACAGAAGAGGATTAAAAAGATTAATTTCTTAATGCATTTACTATGTATCTGTTGTTCTTCAATTCTGCTAACAAAAAATTACTTTCCCTTAGAATGTGGAACTGTAGCTGTTTGCCTTTCAAGCAGTAAGAACAAGAAGAATTTCAAACCCCTAAATCATCTGACTGTCACAAGAGTTAGAAATTGGGTGTTCAAGTAAAGTAATCCTGTTTATGACATGGTAAAGAAAGAGAGCTTTCCAAATCCTATTTCTAGCAAGCTTCAGAAAGGCAGAGGTTATTCCCAACATGTACTGGCAACTAACACAGAATTTTATAAAGATATTAAACCAAAAAAGATGCCCCCAAAAAACCACTGATGAAGCAAAAAAATGAAGTTCCTCTTGTATCACCTTCTATCCTACTACCCAAAATCTGTATTGGCTACCAGTTTCTGAACAGCTTTCTAAAACTTAGGAAAAAGAGGGAAGAACAATGATTTGAAACAAATAAGTTGCAGGTCTTAAGATTTTTAGGCCTTCTTTCCCCTACCTATTCCTGTAGTACACTTTGTGAAAGCAGAAGAAGTTATGAAGTTTGTGTACAATTGGTGACTGGTTATTTCATGGGGATATCTGACACTAATCAAGTCTTTCTAGCCCAAAAGGCTTACTTCTCAAAGGAAGTAAAACCAACACAAATAGACTGAAGGGAAAGAACAACACATTTTTTTATAAAGATACTACCTGAAACACTAACTTCCCCAACAGTCCTATCTGAAAAGTCATTGTTCCGCTACCTTCCTCATTCAAGAATCTGGAGACTTTTGCTCTTATGAGTGGTAAGTACATTGCAGTAGGGCTTCATGTGCAGAAAAAAGACTTTGAACAGCCACATAGTTTGCTTGGAATTAACAGATTATTTTCTCCAAGATTAACACTGTTCACCCATTTGAGGGCAAATGAATAACTAGATTGCCACTCCATGCTACTCACTAGGCCCCAGAGTTTTCATGCTGTTTGTAAAAGTAACACGGAAGGCTATGGATCAGAAAAGGATACTGACATTTTTCAGGCTTATAAACTACTGCATGAACTCTACTGAAAACTACTGATTTGCATATAAACTGGCATTCTGACAGCTGATGGTTGCCAGTTTAGCTCCCTGACAGCAGATACTGTAAGCCAATGTCATTCCCATAAATTTGTGTCAGGATATATTTAATAAATTATCTATTTTTTTAAATTATTGCTTTCAGAGATGGGAATTAAAATTCTTTTCCCCCATGTCCTACAATAAAAATTGAGATACCCCCTTCTTTCTTGTGGTATTTGAAATAAAAATAAATCAAGAAAAGGGACAAGCAAAGAGAACTACTAAGTGACTGCAACTACAGTGAACAACTTACACAAGTCTCCCAAACACCATCTACGGTTATCTGACATCAAAAATGCAGTAAGATCACACTTGAGTTAACACATGGTTCTCTAGCTGTATGCCAAGAAGAAATAATAAATGGCAGAGCAAGAAGACGGAGCTCTCTTCCTGCTTCAGAAATACTATTAGTGCTGACCAAAAAAGCTTCAGGTACATGGTGCCCTATGCAGAATTCCATCTTGCTGCCCCTTGAGCATGTAAGAGTCTTCCCAGCACCATTTTTCTGTATTAAGAAGTGAGCAGCAGCAGCAATAGAAAGGGCATAGGTACTTTATGTTAGATCTTCATTAGCCTCATTAGACAGTGAATGTTAGACAATTATGTACTTATCTCAGCCATGAACAACTGTACTGTAAGCCAGACAAAAGCTTTGTATGTTGGAACATACACTGACCTATTTCCAAAGAAATAACATCCTATTTCCATCAATAACACCCAACAATCATCTCTCACTGTGCTATGACATCTCCAGGTAAAATTAACTACACTATGTTCTGTTTAAACTTCACCTGTTGCACAAGGCTTCTCTTTCACAGCTTATAGATTTAAAAATGTTTATTTTTTTGAGAAATGCACTGGTGCTCTTAAAAAGACTTTCAACCAAATGTCTGGCCTGTCTGCAACATGACATATCTTGGCCAAAAGCGAAAAAAACCCCCAAAAATAAAATCCCAAAAAGGATAAGAAACCATTCCAAATATATAATATCAGAGATTTTGATAGCCTGTGCCCTGCATTCCAAGTTCTGTGGTGCTCTACAAATTTTTCATCTAATGGAACATCTCTCAATTTCCATAAGAATATTCTTGTCAAAGGAATTCCACAGAATATTCAGAAAGAATAAGCCAAAACCTAGTCTTCACTATGTTAAAAGATATATCTATAATTTTCCTGACCCCATCCTACATGTTTCAGGAGCTCAGGAATCCAGCCCTGGTGTTTCTCATATTTACTTAGACCATAATAAATATTACTATTCCAGTAACTTTCAGCAACAAATCAGCTCAACGTAGCGGCAGTGGTCTGAGTAGTCGTGAAAAAGGAGCTCAAAGTTTTAACACTCACATTTTGAATACTAATAAGAACATATACAACTCCTGTACAAACAGAAGCATTTCACCAGATTGTCTTCTGTGTCTCTGCAGCCATCAGAAGAACAAATACACACTTTCTATACTGAACACTAATGGAACAAAACTATAGCAAAAGTGCTTCTTATCTATTATCTCAAGAAAAAAGACAACACATCATGCATTAAATAGTTACAAAATATTTTTAAATTACCAACCACTCAGGAAGACAACTTTTTAAAATGTCATTATATCAAAACAGTTTACCTTCCTTGTGGAATTTACAAACAAGTGACAAAGAATCATAAGCAGTGCTCATCTGTTACATGATTTTGCACATATATATTCATAATAGTAACAAAACAGACCACTGCCCCGTCCTCTACCTCCATACTGCTTCTTTTTGTCCTGGTTTAGGGAAAATTTGGGAGAAAACCTATAAAAGGGTTCCTCTAGAAAGCAAATTCAAGTGGCCCTTCCCCTAATTGGTTCAGGAAAAGATTTCTTTGGAGAAAAATAGAAAAAACTGTTTATTTCACAAGCAAAGCATTCACTAGCACACACACACAAAAAAAACCAAACAAACAAAAAAACAACATTAAACAGTAAAACCTCTCGCTGCTTTGAAGAGATGACAAACTCAGAAAGTCCCCTTGGTGGGCTGTAGCTCAGCTCACTCAGTCTCTTATCAGTCCCTCTGGCGCTGGAAATGCCGCGGCCCAGGCCCAGCCCAGTGGGCCACAGGTGGGAGTTCCTGGTGCTCTTCTGGTGTTCAGTCCAGAGCAGGTTAAAACAGGTCCAAATAAAAAGAAAAACCACAGTGCAGGGAACTTCTCTGCCTTAGCTAGCTAAAAACTAGCTAAAAGCAAAGGAGAGCTCTGTCCCGCTGTCTGTCCATCCACAGACAACACAGTCCAGTGGAGGAGTGAGAACAGTGTCTGAAAACGAACTGCGTGCTTCTTCTCTCCCCCGCTTCATTCTCAGAACCAATCTTAAAGGTGCAAAACTTATTTTTGGGCTAAACAGACAAATGGGGATATGAGCATCATAAAATCACCCCAGGACAGTTTTAAATACGTTTCACTTTTTTCATGCTGTAGGCATATTCCAACTGCATCCCTTTTCAGCTTCCAGCAATTTAAATATAGCACTAAAACACAAATAATGTTAATAGAAATTTTTCAGATAGTCTCAAGTTGACAAAAGGTTTTCAACATCTTCATGCTAGAACCACTATAGCTAATATTTTCATTAATAGTACATTTAACAGCGAAAATCTTCGCCTGACTCCTGCTGAGGCATTTTACCCATTTCAAAACTCAAATTCTGCAATATGATTTATGGTGCAAGAAACCACCAAAGACAGACAGTTTGTTGGGTTGCTGGTGACGCAAGAAAAAAAGCATGAGGAGGAAACAAGGTGAAAGCAGAGGACAGACAGGAAGAAGACAGGACCAGTGGAGTCTGATAGTTGAGAGCACCGAGCACTGCAATCCCAAGAGCTCTCCATGCATGTGTGACACCTTTCTACAGATGATTCAAAAAAAGTTGATAATACTTCAAACTTAAATGTGAGACTTCAGAACTGCCAACAAGAACCAATACTCAACAACAGCATTTTTTTCAGGTCTGACAAACAACCAGAAAGAGAGAAGAGACAGGACAGTCAAAAAGCAGAAAAAGAGGATGCCAAACACAAAAGCTGCTGAAGACAATGCTGCCAGTAAATATGTGATTTGTTTATTGCTTTACCTTACTAGCAAGAGATACATTGTCCCTCCAATTTAAAACTGGACAGAATTAAAACACATAATTTCTCCTGTGTCATGTAATCAGTAATAAAAAAATTAACATTTACATACAGATGTTGTTCTGCTCCCCACACGCATCCTGTGAGGTGCTCTTAGCAGTAGCTGTCAGCACATTACTGAGATGGACTAAATCTGAAAAAGTTTTATTTAGCAGCTCTGTCCCAGGATCTCTTAAACACAAAGAATGTTATAGTTACTGCCTGATAATTTTTACACAATAATAAA